>NW_021319939.1:305586-401052 GCF_001605985.2 Dendrobium catenatum | reverse complement strand
TCCAAATCATATTTTTAAATTAAAAAAGCCTTTGTAAGGTTTAAAGCAGGCACCAAGAGCTTGGTATGAGAGGCTTAGCACATTCTTACTAGAAAGGGAGTTTGTTAAGGGGAGCGTAGACACCACCCTTTTTCTTAGAAAAATTAGAGATGATTTGCTCAATGTTCAGATTTATGTAGATGACATACTTTTTGGATCTTCTAATAAGAAACTTTGTGATTAGTTCTCTAAAACAATGAGTAAAGAATTTGAGATGAGTTTGATGGGAGAGTTGTCCTACTTTTTAGGATTTAGTATAAAATAATTGGATGATAGAACCTTTCTTAATCAAATAAAATATATAAATGATATTTTGAAAAAGTATGAGATGGATAAATCTAAGCCAATTAATACTCCCATGACTTCTAGTGTTCCATTGGATAAGGACCCAAGTGCTAAGTCTGTTGATCAAAAGAAGTACAAAGGCATGATTGGATCTTTACTTTACCTGACTGCGAGCCGACCTGATATAATATTTAGTGTTTGCCTTTGTGCTAGATTTCAAGCTGGCCCTAAGGAATCTCACTTGACTACAGTTAAGAGAATTTTTAGATTCCTTTTGGGGATCCAAAGCTTAGGGATTTGGTATCCTAGACACAACACTTCTTTTGAGATTATTGGCTTTTCTAACTTTGATTTTGCAGGATGCAAGATGGATAGAAAAAACACTTCATGAAGTTGTCAATTCATAGGACAATCTTTGGTCTCATGGCCTAGTAGGAAGCAAAATTTTTTTACACTCTCCACTGCTGAAGCTGAGTACATTGCTCTTGAAAGTTGTGTGGCCCAAGTTCTTTGGTTGAAACAACAAGTATTGGATTTAGAATTACCTATAGGCACAATCTCAATTTTTTGTAACAACACTAGTGTCATATGCATCTTTAAAAATCCTATCCAACATTCAAAGACTAAGCACATTGACATTAGGCATCACTTCATTAGAGACCATGTGACTAAAGAAGACATTGAGTTACAACATGTGACAACTGAAAATCAACTGGCTGACATCTTTACTAAACCACTGGTCTTCGACACTTTCAACGCTTTAAGGACCAGATTGGGTGTGATTGACATAAATGCATGAACTTGATCTTTTATTTGCTTTTTTTTTTTTGCTCTTTGCTTCTTTTCTTCTTTTTCTTTTACTCTTAGTTTTTGTTAGATTTGTTTTACTTTCTTTTGTTTATTTTTTTTATTTTCAAAATCATCGCTGAAATGATATCGTATGCCTTGTCCTTGCTTTTAAAAATTTGTAGTCAATGTTTTACATCTCTTTATCTATTAGATGGTAAAAATATTTCATTAATCATGTCTCTTTCTCTAACCTATTTTGGTGGCATAGTTTTCTTTTCTAATCAAAAATCTATTTCAAATTAATAAATTGTGTATGAAATTAAGATCTTTTCTAAAACTTGCTTAAGCAAATCTATCTTATATTTATAATCATTAAAGTCTTTTTGTCACATCAAGATTTCTCGTTACTCTTATCATTGGTTATTGATTCTATTTTGTTGATAGTTCTTCTCTATGTTAGAGAGAGAGCCCCTATTCTCTAATATCTAGAAGATATACTCACAACTAAAAATCATTTTTAGGAGTTGTAAAAGAGAATGGAGCATATATATATATATATATATATCAAAAAGCAAAAGATGCGCAAAGCACCAATCAATCGAAAAGAGGCATAAAATGAGCCCACTAAAAAGCAAGCCCTTCTCTCTTTTCAAATCCTATAAAAACTTAGAAGTTTTCATGTATCAAATGCTTGATTTCGATTGTTTTGCGATTGTGACAAATTTACTTTGGTTCATTATTCTATGAGATATATTTTCTTAAACCAAGTGATGAAGGGATCCTTATCTCATATTCAATTGGTTTTCTTTGAGTTAGGTCATTGATTTCAAAAGACGATTCTACCTAAAAGAAAGTATGAGATAAGGGTAACCATGATCGGATATTCTACCGTTCTTTGGATTGTAGATGATGTTAACTCATTAACTCACAAGTTTTTTAAAAAAAAATAATTACATTGAATGCTACATCATATTCATGCCTTGGGTGTAAAAAAAAGGGGGTCTTTTGATTTGCTTTCTTCGTTCCCTCCTCCTTCTTGAGATGATAAAAGGGGGAGTAGTTTATGATGTTTGCTTACACTTTCGATTCCATATTTTACACTTCTATTTTTAAAATAATTGTCATAGTATTTTGTCATCATCAAAAAGGGGGAGATTGTTGCAAATTCAGCTTCATGGACTATGTTTTGATGATTGGCAAACACTCTTGCTTTTCTTCAACTGCCTGTTACTACTGACATTTCAGGAATCAAAGATCGGACAGAAATCGGAACCAGCTCAAGATTGGGAAGATTAGGGTTGAGTCAGTCTGTATTTTTTTTTCTTTCTTGAGTCAAGTGTATTTGTTTGAAGTGACTGATGTTAAGTAACCCTACATACACACACTTGAGAGATTTAGAACTTGTGTTTTTACTCACATCATCCCAGACAAAATTTATATCATCCTGGACGATCGAGTTCAAAACAAAAGATCTAATCAGAATTTCTTAGTTAAGGAAGTCGTAATTAACTGATCGGCATGGACGATACCTGTATCGGCTAGGACGATATGCTCAATATAGAAAGAATTTGCCGCCATGATCAATTTAAGTATTCTGTATTTTTGGAAATCGGTCAGGATGATCCTTTTATCGGCCTGGACGATATTGTATAATTATGCATAAATTGATCCGGCAATCATGACAGTAATTAAGGATAATTGATATGATCACATCGTCCTGGACGATCGCAAGATCGTCCTAGACAACTGCAAGAACGTCCTGGATTATCCATTCAAAAGCCCTTGGTTGCTCCTGGATGATAAATATCAGCCAGTACAAATTCAGGGCAATGCTCTGGCCGATTTGGATTGGACAGCTTAAATTCAGAGCGATGCTCTAGACAATTTTTCTTTGATTTTAACTTATCGGCCAAGATGATCGTGAGATCGTCTAGGACGATCAAGCAAATTTTTAATCATCCAGTTTGCATTCAAGGCGATGCTCTGGCCGATCTTATGAGATTTGTACTGATCGGCTAGGACGATTTCCATATCGTCCTGGACGATAAAGTCGGCAACTTGCAATTAATGAGCTCCTTTGAAGCTTTTCTATTTAAGAGCTCTAGTTCAATGCTTTTGAAGATCCTTGACTGTTTTCTTGACCTGAGAAAACCTAAAGGAGAGAGAGAGAGAGAGGGAGAGAGAGAGAGAGAGAGAGAGGATCTTGTGATGGGGAGCTTATAAGGGGATTCACAAGGGTTGCTCCAAGCATTATTCCACTTCTTCTTCCCAGTATCTCTTGTCCTTGGAGAGGTTGGGAAAGGTAAGCTTCAACAATCGATCGAGGTTCTCTGCCTGCTTCAGGAGGAAGCAAAAGGAGGGAGGTTCTCTGTCTTGCCGGGGATGACATAAAGGAGGTGTTTATAAGGGCTTCTCCACCTACCTGTGAGGGCTAAAGGAGAGTCACGATTATAGTGCAATACTCGGAGGGCGTCTCCGTGGAGTGGACGTAAGTCGAGTTGACCGAACCACTATAAACCCTTGTGTTCTTATTTTTACTGCTTTTGTATTTATTTTCTTCTGCACTTATTTTTGTGGTGATTTGGTTTGTGATAATCGTTCTTTTTGCTTAAAGAAATTTTTAAATACTAATTCACCCCCCCCCCCCCCCCCCTCTTGGTTAGCCTCGAGGCAGTTCTATAGTGCTTAACATCCCTAACGAACTTTTACATACCCCCTCATGACAATCCATCTCTATAAATTTAATACATGATAAGCACTATTCCTATGTCTGCATCATACTAATCCAATGTACCTTATTGTGCCTGCTTTCCTATTTATAGGCTCCACATTACATTTGATATTAACTACACATAGATTCATTATGTGCATTAAATAAAGATCTGACATATTAAAAATATTATTAAATTATTGATGAAGAGAATTTATTAGTACTCCACATTCCATTTATACCATCATTCCAAAACTAGAAAATTTAGTCACGCATGAAGAACTAGAGAAGCAAATTCATTTTCATTAATATTACAAAAGAAAGAAAGTACAAAAACAAAAAAATCACCAGAATGGGTTCAATGATCTCCTCTACACACCTTTTTGAACTTATATTATTGATTCCATGAACACAATCGAAGTACTCTAATGAAATGCATCTAGTACTTCTCTGAATTCCCTTAGTTGTCACTCTTAAGGAAGAATAAGAGAAGCACTATAAAGATTGAAATTAAACAAGAGATTGAACTCATCTACTAATATTACAAATATACTATTTATAAAAAATTACAAAAAATTGATTTTGGTGCTACGATGCTCGAGGCACTTGTGCCACGGAGCCTATAAAATGAAGTAACGCTTTAGTGCTAAACGATTTTCTCCTCTACGGTGCTTGCTAACATGGACCCACTTTTTAATGAATTGACATGTCACTTCACCAGCAGAAGGTGGCTTGAACAATTTTAACTATAGCATTGTAGTGCTACTAATGGTTGAGTGCTGCAATGTCCACGTGGCACTCCGCTTGACTTGGTAGTGCTATACAGATAGAGTCTGGGCTTTGCAATGTTAACTCCTCCAATGTTGTGGTGTTGTTAAACAAAGACTGGACGCATCCATATTCATATTTGGACCCTCCAATGGTGTCAATGATGGTGTCATTGTGGTATAGTGTTTGATGCCATGGTGTTGTATCATACTTGAAACTTGTACCCATTTCCTATATTTTCCTACACAAATACAACTAAAATACACATTTTTACTAACAAATTAGCACATGACATTATTTACACTTATCACTTACTATAACCATACCTAAGGTATTAATATGAATAAACTTTCGAGGTTGCAGTAAAGGTTGCCCCCAACCAATAATTATTTTCCACAATCAGTACAAAACTATTACGTTCAAAAATATTAATGATAATACAAAAATATATAATTTAATATCCTAACTTTGTACGAAGATCCAACACACCTAAATATGCAAGGAAAGGAGGTGCGAGAATTATAAGAGACACCCAATTTTTAATGAGAAAATCTTATGAAGGGAAAACCAAGGGGCCTAACAAAGTTTCAATGATTCCACTAGTATTTATATATGGTTAAATCTTAATCCCTTCCATGAGGTATGGAATTTATAAAGTATATATTATATTATTGAAAGTGGAAGAGACCTCTGGCAAACATCCATCATAGATTATGATGGTAGGTGGTGAAATAAGCAGGTACTTGTGTAGCCAAGTGATAATAACCAAAGATTATAGGTTAGAGGATTATAGTTAGCTAGTGAAGGAAGTCAGAATAATCATAGTTGAGCTATGATGGTTAGAGGATTGTGGTTATTTGATAGTGGTTTGAGGACCATAGTCGGTGGGTGATGAAAGTTGGAGGATTTATGAAGGTTGGAAGGATCATAGTGTGATGCCCCAGATATCAATAGTGAAAGGATTCATCTATCTCTCTTATCTCTTTTCTTTTTTTTTCTTCTATCAGTCTTTTCATCTTGTTTCTCGTTCAGTTCAATACAGTCATCCAGAGACAATTGCATTACAGGAAAGAAATACAGCAACTACTATAATTCACATATCAACATATATACAATCTCTATCATAGCAATCGATAACATCAATTACATCGATACAGTCGTCTAGTCTTCTCACTTTTCGTATTACATCTATCAAATCAATAGAATGGAATCGTATCCGAACAGATACTTGCAAATCAATCTATCGTTCAATCTCACTTATTTCTCATCAATACGATAGTGCATGTATCCATATCCATAAAGAGAACAATCCATTGACGACCACGAACGATGCTACAACAGTGGATCCGTATCAATCAATTCCTCCAGTCAATAGTATCAATTGGCTCAATATCTCAATAACGATCAAATCAATAATAACGATCAAATCAATACGTCGTAAAAGCAATTGACATCAAATCAATACAATCGGCGAATACAAGTGAAATCAATCAATACGATTACTCATTACAATAAAATCATATACGACAATCAAAACGATAATTCAATAAACATTATAAACGCCAATCCAACATTCAATCATCAAGGATCGTACTATACTCAATGTAGGATGAATGTAGAATGGGTCTGTAGTATCGGGATCAGTATCAGATTCACGTAGTATCACAAGTAGTGGTCCATGAATAATGAAATTCTATAATAATGATGAATCAATAATGTCAATTCTAAATCCATAATCCATACGATACGATATCCATATCCATAGCATCAATGAATCTATACAATATCTATGCTCGTTCTATCCATATCAATGTCAATAATCAATAGTACCCATGCTCAATGATCAATCAATGAAATCAAATGAAATCGTACGATAACAGTAAATCCATAAATCCATCAATAAATCCATTCAATAAAAATCAATTCAATAAATCCATCAAGATCAATAAATCAATCAAGAAATTAATAAATAATGCATATCGGAATCCATATGAAAGCAATATCGTATACATGCAATTCCATACAACGTCTTACTCGACAAGCACAAATCACTAGCTATGACATAGTGCTATTGTAGAAATCCATAGCTGCTGTTGTAGAATCCATATTGCTGTTGTAGATATCCATATTGCTGTGTAGGATATCCATAGATTGGTTTCAAATCAATAACAGAGTCGTCACTCTTTGCCCGTCGGCCGCACCGTCGCATAAAACTCCTTTATGACTCCCAATCGTTATACTGATCTATGGTTTAAAGGAAAGCCCGTCGCCCACCATCTCTGTACAGGTCAATATCAATCACAAACTCAACGTTCAAACAGGTTCCCACTTGTCTTTCAATATCAAATCAAATTCAATCAATAGTCAATGCATAATCAGCAATAAGCAATATTAAAGAAATCTAGAACAATCATATCAATAGTCATACGCATATCAATTCAATCTATCAATTTCGGGAAAATCAGAAATCATACGAAAATCGGGCAGAGTAACGGCAGTCTGCCAAATTTACACAAAAATCCGCAAAAAGCACAAAATTTCAAAATTTCCTTCACACAAATTACAGTAGAATATCCACGACATCATACAAGAACTATTGTTCTATAGAAGCCAATCAAATCAAGTCCCGATATTTTCTATTCAATAAAAATTGCGTAGAATCAATTCCGACCGGTAAAATCGTCGCAGAAAATACTCAAATCGTGTACAATAGTCATATCTATAACATACTAAAAGTTGTGCGGTGAAAGTTGTGTCAAATCAAAATCATGTCCAAAATTCGACTACGAAAACACAAAACAGTGCACAACTCGGTCAAAACACAATATCTCTGAAAACAGAAATAGGATTCGGAGTCCTTACCCGAGATCTTCACTTTCTCCAACAGCGGCGTCGGACGAAAAGCGCTCCGCGGCCTCCGAAACCTAGCTTTTTCTCTTTTCCCTTTCTCTTTCTCTCTCTTCAAAATATCTGATTTTATAAAAATGATTTTCTCTCTCCTCAAAACGAGCTGATTTTCTTATATCATTAGGCTGATCGGCCCGGCCGATCGCCAGATTGTCCTGGGACGATCAGACCAAATTCGATCGTCCTGGACGGTTCCCAGAACTATTTTCAGGACGATATTTTGAACAGTACAGATCGGCCTGGATGATCTCAATATCGTCCCGGATGATCCTGGAAGGAAAATCCAAGTCAGAGAGGAACAGTAAGGGAACGAGGTCTCACACATAGTTTGGAGACTGTGGTCAAAAGACTATAGTCTATGGGCAACTAAGGTCAAAAGGACTGTAGTTAGATAATTGAGTTTGGAGGATCATACTTGGGTGATGGTTGTTAAAATATTGTAGTTAATAGATGATGAAGTTAATAAAGATTATATATATATTTGAGAAAATGCATATAGCATTAAAATTTAAAAAAGAAACTATTACAAAAGAAAACGAAACTGCTAGACACTCCCTTTAAAACAATGTAAAAGGAGGTCTTATTAGAAAGCCATTTAAGCATAACGAAAATATAAGGAAATGAGGAAATGACATTATGAAAATAAGTCCCTCTACTTATCATTTTAAACTTATAGGGGTGGAGGCGATACCAAAGATAAAACAACCAAAAAGGTTTATTAATATCCTAGATTTCCCAATAGAGTAAAAAATAATAGATAGAATGATTCTTACATTCCATTATTTTATTCCCTTTTTCCAAATACCAACATATGCTTAAACTAAATAAAGAAAAAACAAATTTGCTAAACAAACTAAAAGAAATGCAACACAGCCCAAAAAACGTCAAGAAAAAAACAAACATCTTGACGCCTCCACAAGTACACACTTAAGAAACTCCACCATCATGAACCAAACCACCAACCTTTCATGAACTTTAGTTTTACCATTCATTTCATGGAACAGGCCCCACATTTTTCAATATTTATTCCACCTTTCCTTATTCTCTGTTTCGTTTTTATAGGTCCCAATATCTTTATTTCATTGGCTTATTTGATTTTGCTGCTTGCTATCTTGGGCATATGCTTGCTGTCTTGGTCAATTCCGCCTCCCTCACTAGTAGCAGCAGCTTTCAAAAAATCGATCTTCTTCAATTCTATGTGCATTTTTCTTAATACTTGTTTATGCATTTGATCCCATGATAATTTTCTCTCTAGGATCCTTCCCAACACAGGTTTCGTCCAACTGCAATGTTAATTTCAGAGTAGCATTGAGATCTGCTTTGCTGTCATTAATTCCTTCCACTACCTCTGATGAAGATCTTAGAATCTCTAAAGATTTTGAACAGAAATTCATATCTTTCTCCGTCTCTATTTCAGAAATTATTTCTCCTTCTACTATTGTGTTGCTTCTATTATCCACACTTTCATTTATCATTTTCGGGTCCTTGTCATCTATCCTCTGAATGATTAATATATCAGTATCTTTGATCATTTGCTTTTGAACAGGTTTATTGCTGAATATCTTATGTTTTGGCATAAAAAAGTTCTTGTTTTTTCTATGAACGTAGATCCATGGACCATAAGTTGTGTTGATCTCCTTCTTTTTTACTGCAACACTCTTTCTAACATGAATATCCTTTGTATTATCTACACTTTGATCATTTGCCCCACTAATTTTCTCCTTACAATTGTTCTTCATATATAATTTGAAATATTTAATATAATTTAATAATTTAAAAAAATAAAAAAAATAAAAAAATAAAAAAAAATAATAATAATTTTAAAATATTTAAATATTTAATTAAACTTAAATTTAAATAATTAAAAATTATTTAATCTTTAAAATAAAGGTATTAATCACCCAACCTTTAAAATACATCTTAAAATTAATCTTAAGTCATTAAGATTTAAACTTTAATTAAATATTCCCTTACACCTTTCAATTAACAAGATCATCAAATAACTCAAACCAATTTCCCTATATAGAACATATCCAAACTTCACGACCTCTTTTACACGCTTTAGATGATTTGCTAGGACAACTGACTCTAGATCTAGGCTAGGCTATGATAGTGTTTACTTTTCTATTGTCTGTCGAGTTTTCAAGTTTTCACTGCATACTGGCTATTAATGTTGATATGATTATTTACTTAATTTTATACAATCTATGATATGATTGATTGTGTGATAGATTACCCTTAGGTTATGAGCAATTTATACTAATTCAATATTATGCTGGTGGCCATGCTCATACAGGGTATTGATTAAAGTGGACATAAAATTGAGCTAAAAATTGACGATGTTTTCTACATGTGTTTCAGAAACTACTAAGTTCCCCTTTAAAATTTAAAGAGCATGACCAAGTGTGGATTTGATTTAAGCATTTAATTTTAAAATATATAACTAATTGAAATTATTTAAATGTTTATTTATTAAGATAACCTTGCAGGTTGTACTTGAGTTTAGATTTTTAATTTTAATTAATGTATTTTAATTTTAGTTCAGTTGTATTTTAAAGTGTTTTGAGAATGGGGTTAAAGATCCAATTTGGGTTCCAAAGAGGAAAGGACATCCCTTAGGGGAGAGTCCCTCTCCATTTAGAGATCCAAATTAAAATAATTTTAAAATATCTAAAGATAATAGATAACACCCCTTTCAAGGGGAGTTTCTTTTCATTTGGATATCTGAACCCGATGATCCAAGGAGCCTGTAGAAGGATGAAGAAGTGGATAACAAGAAGACACAATCTCAAAGTCACTTGAGTCTTAGGATTTGAAATTCGGGCTTGTTGTCAGTGGTGCCTGATCACTTAACCTTTCATACATACCTTGGTTTTTAATATTAAGTGACACTTGCCATATGAACATTTAATTTGAGAATTTAATTTGATTTATTTTTTTAATTAATTGTGTAGTATAACTATATGCATTTATAGAATTTTTACTTACATGTTATATTTGTTTTATCCTAGAACCTGATCGAAGATATTTGAGGGTACAATTAAAAATTTTGTACTTAAATAAATTTAAAATATTTAAGCTCATATAGAAACTCTAACAATTTTAAGAAGTAAGCTTGGGACCGTCGGGAGTTCGCATAAGTGTTTTTATTGCATTTTCTTTCCTTTGTTAGACACCTCTCCACTGGTGGATTCTGACATACCACCTAGCCTATAAGGGTGTAGGTCTGTTAAGGAAAATTTGTGTAATCTCTTGGATAAAATATATTTTAAAGCCTTTTTAAAATTGGTTCATATTTGATTTAAACATTTATCGAGTCAACTAGCATGCATTACATTAGTAATAAATTTAAAAGCATCTAAAACTTTGATTACATTTACTTAACCATCAAATACCCAACATAACTCAAAAGGGGCCAATTAGGAATCTACTCTAGATGTCGGTCCCAACTCCTCAAACTCAATCTAATTAATATCCCTACCACTCTTTCATAAGTGACCAGACTCATAGTTTTAAAGCGCCTAGGTGGTTAAGCTGGCTCCCCAATCCAGGCAGGGTAAGTTTAGATCTTGCATTACATTAGCTAGGTTTGGGCCACTAATTTGTTTTCAATACCCAATTTAGATTTAAGTTATGAGGCAAGCTCAGGCTATAAGACCTCAACCTCCATGAATTGAATCCCAACTTTTTAATAAAATTGATCAATCAGGATTAAATATCTTTCAATCAAATTCAAGTCTAACACTTAAGATAGATTGGGACACTTTTGAATTGTATCAAAATCTCATGTGCCTCCTACTCTTCCTCTGATCTTTAGAAATAAGTATTAAACTTTGATCCAATCCTAATTGAAAATCCTAATCCTTACCTTCTTTGACATTAAGCTTTAAAATTTTAAAATAAAATTTCTGCCACCATTTTAATCAAGAGTGTTCGTAAGAAAACTCTAGTTTTCCTATGATATAATTAACTACGACGGTTTACGCTCGTATGATATTTAGAACCCATATCAAGTTTTCAAAACCAAAATTTTTAAAACTTCAATTAACTTTTTTTGAAAAAATTAAACTCAACATTCATTATGTTCATCTTCAAATGATCAGTACTGATTAATTTCTTCTTTCCTCGGATAGCTATATCAATTACTATCATGATTTTAATTATGAAATTAATGATTCATTTATTCATATTAATATCTCAAAATATTTTGACCCCTTATGGCTCCCAGTAGATATAATTTAATCACATATGCATATATATCATCACATTATAACAGTTAAAGAGTAATTAAACATGTGTTAAAATTGCATAGTTTTTTAAAATAATATGCAATAGAAAATCTTACTAAGAAAAAATACACATTTTTAAAAAATAACCAAAATATTAGGGTTTATGTAAAATAATATTTTATGACTTTTATCATACTATAGTGCTATTTTTTAACATCTAGATAATTTTCTATTCAATAAAAATCCCATAAATTTCAAAACCCCCATTATAAAATTTTTAAAAAAATATTCAAATTGTGCATAATCATAATCTCTAAAACTTATAAAATGTTATATGGTGAAAGTTTTATTAGTGCAAAGTTATCTGTATTTTTTGCTAACACAAATAAAAATTTGATGGGAAATTTTGATAAAAACATCATATTTTTGAAAATCAAGATTGCTGTAATGTGTCGTACATCAAATTGGACAACTTTCTAAACTGGGCTTACTAATAAAAAATGACCCAAAGCGACTAAAAAATCTTCTTCTTCCTCCCCAATTCCTTTTCTTGTTGCTTTTTTCAATCAAGTTAGGATAGATTAATCCAGATGTTGAACCTACATGTGTCACAACTCTCCCCTCTAAAGAAAAATGTCATTCTTTGATATTTCAAAACTCAGATCTTATACCATAAAAATAAATTAGAATATAGTTGTCACATCTCAGACTTTTTTCCAAGTAGCTTCTCTTTCATCTCTATTCCTCTACTAAACTTTAAGAATTCTATTACACTTTAGCTTTCTGACAATATAGGCTAGAATCATTTCTGACTCTTCCCTATAGCTTAGATTTGAATGTACCTTGATGTTTTTAGTAGATATCGTGTTTTTATAATTAGATATATATTTTCTTAGAAGTGACATACACATTATCAATTTCTGACATATGATCTAATTATTGTAACATTTTGGTAGCTTTCTCAATCAAATGTCTATCACCCACCTTTATTAAAATCAAAGAGTCATGTACTTCCTATCATACAGAGCTTTGTATGGAGCCATATATATACTTAATTGAAAATTGTTATTGTAAGCAAACTCGTTTAGAGGAATGTTATCTTCTCAACTACCACCAAAATCTAGAATACAAAGTCTTAGAAAATCCTCTGTTACCTGTATAGTCCTCTCAGACTATCTATCTATCTGTAGATGAAAAGATGTACTGAAATACAATTTAGTTCCCAAACTTTGTTGAATACCTATCCATAGTTTAGAGATAAACCTGGCATCAATGTCAGAGACTATAACCTTTGGTATTAATGCAATTTAAGGATCTCAGATATATATACTTGAGACAATATGTCTACACAATTAGACTATCAAGTCAAAATGAAATGTACAGTTTGTCAGTCAACAACAACCTATATATCATCATGTCCTTATCTTAGTATGGGAAAACTCAAAACAAAATCCATAGTCACATCTTCATACTTCCACTTTAGAATGGATAATGGCTGTAAAAAACCTCCCGATTGCTTATACTCTATCTTCACTAACTAATAGGCTTCATACTTTGATATAAAATATACCACATCCTTCTTTAATTTAGGCAACTAAAATATACCTTTAAAACCAAAATTTTACTACTTCATAGGTGAATAGTGTAGCTAAATAGTGAGCCTTATGTAGGATCTCTCTCATCAAATCAACAAAAATAAGTACCCATAACATGTTCTTATAAAAGACAATACCAAAATCAAATGCGTATAATTTTAATTTCTTACCATATTTAATCAAATAAATCAACTTTGGATACTCTATAACAGACTTTTGAGATTCATGAATCAATTTTTGCAAAGATGACTAAATAATCATCTGAACCAATATATTAGAATCCCCTTTAGTAGAAGAAATCACCTCCAACTGTAATATCTCCATATCACGTATCAAAGACTCGTCAAAAGTAAGCTAAATAAATGAAACTCTAGAAGATTTCCTATTTAAATCATATGCTACCATATTAGCCTTGTCAGGCTAATATTAAATAGCTAGATTATAGTCCTTGATCAACTCAAGCAATCTCTTTAGCCTCAGATTCATATCTTTCTAAGTGAATATATAATTCAGACTTTGATAATTAGTGAAAATCTCGCACTTGAAGCCGTATAAGTAATGCATAAAATCTTCAAAGCAAAGACAATATCAACTAATTCCAAATCATATATCAGACAATTCTTCTTCTCATGTGGATTGAACTATCTAGAAGCATAGGCTATCACTTAATTGTGCTACATCAGAACACATCCCAAACCTCTCAGCAAAGCATAATTGAATACATATAATCCTTATATACCAAAAGGAAGAGCCAAACAAGAGTAGAAGTCAAACAATCCTTCAATCTCTAAAAATTGGTCTCACACCTAGGTGACCAAACAAAATCTACTAACTTCTAAGTTAGTCTCGTCAGAGGTTAAAAAATATGAGAAATTTTTTTCACAAACTTTATGTAACATCTAACCACTTAGTAACTACCTGAACATTCTATGGATCTATAAATATACTAACATTACTTACTACATGCCCTAGAAATCAATACATTTTCGCTCAAACTAACATTTAAAGAATTTTGCATATAATTGATATTGCCTTAAAGTCTCCAAAATAATTCTCAAAATCCTAACATGATCTTCCATAGAAGTAGAAAACCAGAATATCATATATAAAAATAATAACAAACTGATCCAAAAAATCTATGAATACTACGTTCATTAGATCCATAAAAATAATTACAATTGACTCAAGAAAGAAAGAATAAAATTACAAACTGACTCAATCCTAATCTACCAAGTCTTGAGCTGATTCTGATTTCCGTCCGATCTTTGAGTCCTGAAAAGTCAGTAGAAAAAAGGCAATCGTAGTGAAACAAGATTTATTTTCTATCATCAAAATCATAATCCAAAAAATATGTTTGAAACAATCTTCCCCTTTTGATGATGGCAAACATATCGATAATCAATTCTAAAATAGTAATGCAAAACTAAATAAGTTTTCAAATTTTCGAATTGAACAAGTACAAACATACTACAAGAGAATTATAAGAGCAAGTACAAACATACTACTCCCCCTTTTTGATGATGGCAAACATTTCAATTTGAATTTATAAAAAGGAATATTTTCTCCTAATCTCCCCCTCACTAGAATAATACTTTAAAAAATATGGGAGATAAAAATATTTTTGTTGTTTTAAATTTTTGAAAAGAAAAAAAAAGGATACAAATTCAATAGTAAGTTCTCCTCCTTTGACATTATCAAAAAGAGAGGAGGCACAAAAAAAAATGAACAAAAGATAAAAACGTTCCTTGATCTAGTGAAAAAAAAAATAAATATTCTTAAAATGAAAAAGTTACCTCTTGGTTTTAATCCAAAAATTAGTAGAATTGGATTGACAACGCATAGCCCAAAAAAGGTTAGAAATTCAGAATTTGATAATCCAAACTCAAGTTTTTTAAAAAGGCTCAAAAACTTTTTTATTTAATATCTAAATCAAGGAATAAATTAGAAAAAGAAATACTAATTTTTCAAAACTTCTTTCATAAAATATATCTAATAGAAGATTAATGCACGAATTATTGAATCAGGAATCATATTTTTCAAAATCGAGTATCGAAAGTATCAAGGATTTTCTTAAGTTTTTAAGAAGTACAAGAATGGTAAGCATTAAATTTTGTGGGCTCATTTTATGCCTCTTGTCAATTTGAATGGCGCTCTTTGCGCATCTTTTAATTTTTGATACACTATGTGTATATTTTTTAATTTGGCGTCTTTGCGCTTCTTTTATTTTTGGCATCATTGGCCAAAATTTTTTTTAATATGCTACCTTTCTGAAATCTTAAAAAAAAAAAAGTAAATCCATCCTATTGATAAAGAAAATTCTTGATTAAGAAAATTATGAGTTAGATTCAACAACTTGCAAAAGATCTCTATGCAATAAATAAAATGTATGGAGATAAAAAAATTTTAGTTTCAAAGACTAATTTAAAAGTTGAAAAAAATTTTAAATCAAAAGTAGAATAACCTCTTTTATAAAATAGAGATTGAGAGTCAAAAACATAAGTTTCCTTCCTTTGACTGTTTTAGAGAAGTCAAACACAACTTACCAAAGATTTCAAGAAAAACAGAAAGTATATTTTTCATTTTTAGAAAAGTGAATGTGTGTGTTGATCAGAAAAAAACTTTCACGAAAATGAAAATTTTAAAGAATAAACAAAATAAAAACACAACACAAAAACACGAAAGGTTTTTAACCATTATCTCTCTCCTGGTTCGATGCTTCAGAAATCAGATATGCCCATGAGATTTTTTGTCTTTCATTATTTCCCCAGTTTAAATTTTGCTTCGCCTTGCCCTTTTCTTTCGTAGGAAGAATTTTTAAATTAAGGCACTATTTCATATGTCCAGGCTTCCTACATCGAAAGCAAATAACGTCATACAGGAATAATGAACATCCTTACCATTTTTACATTTTTTCTCTCTTCATTGCTTATGCTGTTGGCGAGCTTTGTGATTTGCTTGACAAGTCATTGAGTTCATCACTAACTAAGCTATCTCTTTCTGTATCTTCAGCTTTTAGAATAATCGTTTCACCTGCATCCAAAAGTCTTTGACCCAAACTTTGTTCGTAGGCAATGAGTGAGCCAATCAAATTATCAATAGAATAATCATTCAAATCTTTTGATTCACAAATAATAACAACTTTGGCATCAAATTTTTCAGTAAATAGCTAAGAATTTTGTTAACTTTTTTAAAATTTGAAAATTCTTTTCCTAAGGCATGCAATGATGTTACAATTTAAATGAACCTGGTATATATGTCTAAAGATCGTTTCAAAAATGTTTTGTGGAAAATAGTTCCAAAATCATTGCATTAACATATTCAACTTGGATTGCTTGATTTCACTAGTGCTTTCGTATATGGTGTGTAGTTTATCCCAAACTTCCTTACCAGTAGTGCACATGGATACTAACATAAAATCTTCAGAATTTAAAGCACAAAAAAAGCAATTTAATGATTTTGCATTCAATTGAGCATTTACTTGTTCTTCCCTATTCCATTGATTAAAAGGAATATTAGTTTTAACTCCATTAACAATACGTGACGGTGTTAAATAACCAGTTAAAATCATATGCCACATGCGAAAATCAATCGATTGCAAGAAGGTAGTCATAAGAATTTTTCAAAAATCAAAAGTAATATTTTCAAATAAAGGTGATTTGGTGATTGAATATCCTTTCGCAATATTATGATTTGAAAAATTAGCCATGGATCGAAATTCAAAAGCTTTTAAACTCAGTTTTTATGAATCCCACTCTGATACCACTTAAAAGTTCGTTAGGGATGTTAAGCCCTATAGAAATGGCCCGAGGCTAACCAAGAGGGGGGTGAATTGATATTTAAAAATTTCTTTAAGCAAAGCACAGATATTATATACCAAATCACCACAAAAAATAAGTGCGGAAGAAAATAAATGCTGAAGCAGTAAAAACAAGAACACAAGGGTTTATAGTGGTTCGGTCAACTTGACCTACGTCCACTCCCCGGAAGCGCCCTCCGAGTATTTCACTATAAATGTGACTCTTCTTTAGCCCCCACAGCTAGGCGGAGAAGCTCTCACAAAAACACCTACTTTTTGCCACACCCGGCAAGGCAGAGAACCCAACTCCTTTTGCTTCCTCCTAAAGCAGGCAGAGAACCACGACCACTTGCTGAAACTTACCTCTCCCAACTCTTCCAAGGGCAAGAGACTCTAGGGAAGAAGAAGTGGAACAGTGCATGGAGCAACCCTTATGAATCCCCTCACAAGCTCGCCCTCACAAGATCCTCCCTCTCTCCCTCTCTCTCTCTCTCCTTTAGGTTTTCTCAGGTCAAGACAGCAGCCAAGGATGTTCAAAAATGTTGAACAAGAGCTCTTAAATATAAGAGCTTCAAAGGGGCTCATTAATTGCAAGTTGCTGACTTTATCGTCCAGGAGGATATGAAAATCATCCTGGCTGCTCAATACAAATCTCATAAGATCGGCCAGAGCATCACCCTGAATGCAAACTGGATGATTGAAAATTTGCTTGATCATCTCGGACGATCTCATGATTGTCCTGGCCGATCAGTTCAAATCAGAGGAAAATCGTCTAGAGCATCGTTATGAATTTGATCTAGCCAATATTTATCGTCCAGAAGCAACTAAGGGTTTTTGAATAGATCATCCTGGCCGATCCTGCGATCGTTCAGGACGATGTGATCGTATCAATCATCCTTAATTACTTCTTTGATTCCTGGATCAATTTAGGCATAATTATGTGATATCGTCTAGGCTGATATCATTATCGTCCGAGCCGATTTCCAAAAATACAGAATACCTAAATTGATCATGGCGGCAAATTCTTTCTATATCGAGCATATCGTTCTGGCCGATACATGTATCGTCTAGGCCGATCGGTTAATTACAACTGCCTTAACTAAGAAATCCTGATTATATATTTTATTTTGAACTCGATTGTACAAGACTATATAAATATCGTCCGGGACGATGTGAGTAAAAAGGCAGTCGTAGTGAAATAAGATTTGTTTGTTATCATCAAAATCATAATCCAAAAAATATGTTTGTAACACAATTTGTGTTAAAAGATACTTATTCTTGATAGTGACTTTATTTAACTCCTTGCAATTAATACACATACACAATATACCATTATTTTTCTTTATAAATAGAAGAAATGCTCCCTATGGAGACACACTAGGATGCACAAATCTGTTGTCAACTAACTCCTGAAGCTGAATCTTTAACTTCTAAAGCTCTTTAGGTGCCATCCTATACGGAGCTTTAGATATCAAAGCCGTACCTAAAAATATATCCATACAGAACTCTATGTATCTGTCTGGAGGCAAACATACTAACTCCTTAGGAATTACATCCAGAAATTCCCATATTATCAAGACATCATAAAGAGAACTAGAATATATACTCATATCCCATATTGATGCTAGAAATAACATGTAATCCTTCTTTCACAATATATATACTTCTATAGTATAAATCAGACAATATAAAACAACTCTAGCTTCCTGAAATACATAACTTTTACTGCCCAAAAATAAAGTAACTCACTTCTTTAAGTAATCAATTTGAGCGTAATACCAACTCAACCAGTCTATATCAAAAATAACATCATATAAGAAAATGGGTAATAAAATCAAACTATACTCCTATCCTGGACTGATGCTAGAAATAACATGCAACCCTTCTTTCTCAATATATCTACTTTGACAGTATAAATCAAGCAAGATAAAACATCTCTAGCTCCCTAAAATACATAACTTTTACTACCCAAAAAATAAAGTAACTCACTTCTTTAAGAAAATAATTTGAGCCTAATACTAACTTAACTAGTCTATATCTAAAATAATATCATATAAGAAAATGGGTAATAAAACCAATCTTGATTTTGCACTCTTATCAAAAATCTCAATATCATAGCAATAAAATTAACTAACTATCTTACCATCTCCAATCGATAAGGTAATAGAAAGAGAAATAGGTAATACAATTGAAAATAAGTGCAGTAAATCAAAGAAATGCTTATAAATAAATGAATGACTAGCTCTAAAATTAAATAAAATATAATATAGAAATATTCATAAATATAAATCGTATATGTCATGACATCTAAATCATCACGAGCCTCCAACTAAGTCAAACTATATACCAGTGGTTGAATTGGAACTGGAGTAATATTACTACCAAACTCTCCCTAACTACTACCAAATGATCTACTTGCAAAAAAATCAAATCCACTACCTCTACTAGCAGAACTCTCAATAAACATACAAAGTGGAACTATCCTCGGTCCCCTGCTAGTCTAATAAAACTCTTAGATCTTAGTTCAAACCGTTAGTAAAATCTTTCTTGTGGACACTCAATCATCATATGTCTCATCTAACCATATTTGAACCACTAGCAAATCGCTTTATAATACTGACTAAAGTGGTATTTGTCATAACTCTGGCACTCAGATGACCCACTAATAGAATCAAAATTGATTATGGTGCCACTTCTATGGACTACTGCATATACTGATTATCCACCTCTCTTAGAATCTCTAAGTATAAATATACCCTTTTTCTTAAAAAAGTCACTACCACAAGTTTCCCAATTGAAACTCTTTCTATTAGTAGTACATCATTGCTGAGTATCCATCAGAGCATTCTCTATCAGATAATCTCTCTCCAAAAGCTTGGAAAAATAAAAAATGTAAAATGGTATCACTAGTTATCATAGATTATCTCGAAGTCCCCTGAGAAATCTATAGTACTTATTCACAAAAGTGCTAACTAGGTGCAAAACATATATGGCCAAAGTAGTGAACTCTGCCTCGTACTGCATAACTATCATGCTACCCTGATTTAGTCTCAAAAAAGTCTTCTGCATCTATTATTATGTAGAATGTGGTATAAACCAATCTCTAAACACATCTAAGAACTCCACCCAGCCAGTTAGAGAATTGAATCTCCTATAAAGTCTCTCCTCATATTGCCCCATCGACCAGCGCTCAACCTCGCCATCTAACATAAAGATTATTATTGGTACCTTCCTCTCAGGTGGATGATATATACTTTTAAATATCTTTTCCAACCTCCTCAACTAGTCATCTAATTTTATAGGCTTAACAGGACCCTCAAACTTTGGAGGCTTTAATCATCGAAATATCTATATATGTTTGTCTAGATCATCTTATCTCATAGTACGAACTCTACTCTATGCCTCACCCATCATATGAGTTATCATTTTAGAAACTATAAAATTATATCAGAACTCATTATTGGAGTTATATTATACATAGGAGTTTCCTGACTACCACTCTACCATCTATCATATATGTGTATGGTGGATCCATAATTATATAAAATATACAACTGAGCATGCATGCACATGAAAAAAAATAATGAACACCTAGATAGACTCAAAACTACCCCATTAGACTTACAAATTAATTCTTATATCTCTACCTTATAATCAAATTCCAAAATTATTGCTCTGATACCATAAAAGCTTATCACAACCCAACTCAAATAGGACAGGTCCTGTCACATTGAGCTTTGACAAGAAAATCTTAAAATTTAGTTTTGGAATACTTTAGATTCTCTTCCAATATTTATTTTAAATAAACTACAAATTACAGAGCTTCTTAAACATCTAAATACCAAAAATAAATTCATCCATAAGATTTATTTCATTTCATCAAAATATACCTACACTATAGTACATGACTACATATAGAAGCCATATAATGAATAATAAACTAGCCATGTCTGTATAAAAATCAAAATAAGAAAATACCTATAAACTCTAATAAATCATGAACTACTAATCCACAAGCTCCTTCCCTTTCCCAGAGTCAAAAAAATTAGAAGCAAAATCACAGTGTGCTATAACAAGTCAACAAGCCACACAAATTGTTCTAATTTTTTAAAAAAATTTATTAAATATTTTTTAAATGTTTAAAATTAATTAAATATAATGTACTAAATTACTATACTCAGAAATGAATACAAGCATAATAGTTATCTAATTAAAAAAATAATAATACTAAGCAATTGAATAAATTATAATTCATATCCTAAAGCTATTATATCACATTCCTCAGATCTAGATAGAATCTCAAAGGATTTTGGCCCGATATGACTCTCTTTTATGCTTATAGCACTAGAACATGACTATAGGCACCAAAACATCGTGTATAGCCACCATAACATTTCTGTAGGCATCAGAACATGACTTATAGCCACACAAAAATTTCTTATAGGCACTAGAATATTCTTTAACATTGATATATCTCAAAGAATTCTTTATGGCTCCAAACATATACCATTTAATCACATATACACATATATCATCACATTATAGTAGTTAAAGAGTAATTGAGCATGTGTCAAAATTGCATAATTTTTTATAACGGTTAGCAATATAAAATTTTACTAAACAAAAATATATATTTTCATAAAATAACCAAATTACTAAGGATTATGTATAATAATGTTTTAAGACTTTTATCGTACTACACAACTATTTTTCAATATTTAGATAATTTTTCATTCAATAAAAATTATCGTTACAAAATTTTTAGAAAATTTTCAAAATTTGTATAATCATAAGCTTTGTAACATATACAAAGTTACGTGATGAAAGTTTTACCAGTGCAAAATTATATGTATTTTTTGCTAATAGAAATAGAAATTTGATTAAAAATTTTGATAAAAACTTTATATTTTTGAAAATTGAAATAGGCGTAATGTGACCTATATCGATCCAGACAACTTTCTAAACTGGGCCGAAGGATGAAAATGACCTAAAGCGACTAGAAAAAACATTTTTTTACTCCCTAAATCCTTCTTGCGACCTTTTTCAATCGGGTCAGAATAGGTCAATCCAGATGCTGAGCCTACATGTGTCACAGGGGGTGCCGATTTTCTGAGGATCATAGTTGGGTGATGGTGGTCTAGACCATAGCTTGTTACCCACAGATTATGGTTCTTCCATGAATCCAAAATGCAATGGTGTTCTAATGTCTTATTTTCCCTATTATTGTGAGTTAATTATCATTCTCTGGATTCTTAATTTATGTAATCCTTCTAAAAAAACCAAACATTAATTTTTAAATAATCCTCACTTTTTAAGCCTATGAGGAACGGAGGATTCTTGTATAACCTTCTCCATAATATCATTTTTTCAACTAGGCTGGGTCTTATAGTTTTTTTTCCTTTCGGTGTTCTAAGGACCGTAGTTAACAGATAATGAGGTTAAAAGAATCATATTCAACTGGTGATAGAAGCTAAAAGGATCATAGTCGATAGGTGATGGAGGTTAAAATATCTTTAATTGAGCAATAAAGGTCAAACAACATAGTTAGGCTACATTAGTCTAAGTATCATAGTTAGTGGGTAAGGAATTTGGAAGGACCGTAGTCAACATATAATGGAGTCCAAAAGGATTATAGTCATGTGATTGGGGTCGAAGGATTATTAATGGTGGGAAACAATGGTCAAAGGGCAATGGTTAGCCACGATCAGGCTGTTGTCTACCAATGAAAGTTTGACAGTTGTTGGGTAGAGGTTTTGTGATGATGACTAGGCTGAGGAGGTTCCATAATGGTGGTTGATCAATGAAAGTCTTAACATTAATGATTAAACAGAGCGATTGCAAGGTAGTGGAGCTTGAGTGGAGCTGTAGGATTTATTAAGCCATAAAACTCTCTTCCTTATATAGCCAAGGGTCCACAAAGCTCTGCCAGTCAGTTGTCAATAGAAGCTAGAAGGATCATAGTCGGGTTGCTCAATAAATGTTAGAAGGATATTTGTTCACTAGTGTTGAAATTCTGGAGGATTGTAGTCAGGAAAATGAGGTCAAAATACTTTAGTCAGTGGGTAACAAAGGTTAGAAGGGTTATAGTGAGGCTATGATAGTCGAGGACTCAGATGGGCGACAATGGCTAGAGGACTAGAATAGAGCGTCAGTGGTTTGAGGATTGTAATCAAGTGAAAGGTGGTCCGAGGATGAACTATAGTCGGGGGCGCTAATCTTCTGAGGATTGTAGTTGAGCGATGGTGGTCTAAAGATTATAGTCGGTAAGTGAGGAGGCCAGAAGGACCATAGTCTATTGCCCACTAACTATAGTTCTTCTATGAATCCAATATGAAATGGTGTTCCAAATGTCTGATTTCCTTATTGTTGTGAGTTAATTATCAATCTATAGACATTTAATTTCTATAGCCCTCCTTAGGGAATATTAGATATTTATTTTCAAATAATACTCTCTTCTTTAGCCTACAAGGAAGGGAATATTATTATATCACCTACTATACAATGAATTTTTTCAACTATGCTTGGCCTCATAGTTTTTTCCTTATCAGTGGTTTGAGGACCATAGTTGACTGATGATGATGTTAAAAGAAACATAGCCTATTGGTGAAAGATGTCGAAAGGATCATAGTAGGCGAGGGTCATAATAAGTATAGTCGAGCAACTGAGGTCAAAGGATCATAGTTGGGTTACATCGGTTCGAGGATTGCAGTTGATGGGTGATGAGGTTGGAAGGACTATAGTCGGCAAATAATGGAGGCTAGAAGGATCGTAGTCGAGTGACTGTGGTCAAATGACCATTGATGGTGGGCGACAATAGTCTAAGAATAGTGGTTGGCTAGAAGTTATGCGGTTGTCTACTAGTGAAAGTTCGATAGTGGATGGGTAGAGATTCTGTGACAACGGTTGGGTTGAGGAGCTTTGACAATAGCGGTTGTTCGATGAATGTTTTGACGATAATGATCAGGTGGAGCGACTGCCAGGGAGTGGGGCTTGAGTGAAGCTATGATTCATCAAGCCACCAAGCTCTCTTCCTTCTATAGCCAAGGTCCAACTCCCCACCCACCTATATAATATTTAAAACTTTCAAATACATTTTTGGCCCTTGATTAGGGCTCATTCAAGCTCAGATTGAATCATTTTTGGTGTTGTTAAGTTCGTCTTGTCAAAACCTTTTAATTCAAATTTAATTTTGCTGGAATTAGATTATGGATGGCCTTGAATTTAATTTTGAAAGTTTTTAGTTCAACCATGCTTTCAAATTTGTGACTTATCAAGGTGATTTTTGAGGACCCATTAATAACGGACGAATCGAGCTCCCTATCAAATATTGGTTGAGTTTCTTAACAAGCTTGCTCAAGAGCTATGTATATCCAATAAGAATTAAGCTTCTAAATAAGCTTCATATAAGCTTTATATTGAGCTTATTCCTGAGCTTGAAATCATATTTCGTAAACATAAATTAATCAAATAAATAATTATATAGTTTTATTACTTAATCATCAAATATTAAAAAATATTTAGCTTTATTTAATTGTTAATTAAACGACAAAGCTCTGGTACCAATAGATTTGTCAAACTCTCGGTTCATTTGTGGAGGTAGCGGGGGAGAGAGCTCACCGGCTTCTTTCGTGAGCTCTGCGGCGAAATGGCCGAGGATCGAAACGGATCTGTTCGAGAAGAAGAACGAGTGAGAGCGGACGAGGAAGAGCGTGGAAAGGAGCTGACGAGAAGAGAGCGCCGTCAGAAGGCGAAGAGGAGGAGAGAGGGAAGTACCGGCGATAGTTCCGGCGATTCCGACAGTGAGAAAGCTCGAGGAAAGAAGAGGAAAAGCAAGGTGAGGAGGAGCAGAGGATCTCGTAGGAAGGATACATACAGTGAATCTGAGGATGAAAGCTCCTATTCCGATACGTATTCTGAAACAGACTCGGACTCGAAGGGGGATTCTGAGTCCGATGCAGGCTCGGAGTCCGGGAACGAGGAGTTGTTGAGGCGAAGGAAGCGGAAGGAGAGGAAAAGGAAGGAGAGGGAGCAAGAGAAGGAGAGGCGGAGGAGGAAGGAGAAGGAGAGGCGGAGGAGGAAGGAGAAGGAGAAAGAGGAGAGGAGGAAGAGGAAGGAGAGAAAGAAAGAAAAGAAGAAAAAAGAAAAGGATAGGGGTACAAAAGGGGCCGTCACGAACTCATGGGGGAAGTATGGCGTCATCAAAGAAACCGACATGTGGTAACGTTTTTTTTTTTCCGTCGGCCACTCTTGCAAGTTTCCGGCACTGCTTTGAACTTGAACTGCAAATGTAGATCACCCTAGCTGTTGCCTAATTGTTACCTTTGTAAAATCACTCTTGAACGCTTCCTGAATACGCTTAGTTATCCTATAGAAGGTTTTTTTCTGAATTGATAAAAAATTGCAAAGTTGGTTTCCGTAGTTCAGGGTCATCTTCTGCCCCTGTTTATTGTGGGTTCCGGTTAAGTTCATATCGATTAATAAAGAGGTTTTTTAGGTTACTGATATTGATCTGACGCTAAACCTTTGAGCTTCATATTGCTTTTGGAAACAGAGATTTCTTTTGACAAAGTGTCATAAGGATTGCAAATATGGATATAGACAACTATTATATTGTGGGCTTTGTTGGACATGGAGAGTGATAAGTGGTTTTTTTTCTGCTCAATCTGCTGATGTCACTGTGTTAAGATTTTCTTATCGTTTTGTAGGAACAAACGACCGGAGTTTACAGCATGGTTAGCTGAAGTTAAACAGGTATGCATCTGCAAGTATTACTAGGTAACTCTTAGCCGTAGCAGCACACATTTTTTCCAGATGATTTATGTTGACTTGTTTCTTTGCGCCTATTTTCAGCCACAAAACTTCCTTTTCTTTTGCTTAGTGTACAACCTGTAAAAATCGCAATAAATTATTTTCATTAGCGCATTTTATTGCTATAATTTTTGGATCTCCTGTATGAATGATTTTAACGACTTTCTGTTGGTTTGCATTTTGTTGGCCTGGGGTGGTATATTTTGAGTTCGATCAAGTCAGGCTCAACGCAAACTCAAAATCAATTTCAGGTGCTTGGCTCGAACATTATAACTTAAATCTAGTCAACTCAACTAAAATATTTATTGATTTCAAATTAGCTTGAACCTGACTGTTAACTTAATTTATCAATTTTGAGCTGCCTTGAAATCTTTTTGACGACAACAACAACAACATCAAGCCTTTGTCCCACTACGTGGGGTTGGCTACATGAATCCTTTTTCGCCATTGTGTCCGGTTAAAAGTCAAATTCTCATTTAACTCTAATAAAGAAAGATCATATCTAATATTTTCTAACCAAGTCTTTTTAGGTCTACATCTACCTTTCTTAACATAAGTAAAATTTAATACCTCAACTTTCCTAACCGGGTTATCGGAAGGCCTCTGTTTAATGTGACCAAACCATCTAAGGCAACCCTCTCTAATCTTATCTTCCACTGGAGCTACTACAACCTTTTCACGTATATGCTCATTTCATATCCTATCTCTAAGGGTCAAGCCACTCATCCACCTAAGCATCCTCTTCTCTGCAACACTTAGTATTATGCTTCTCTTTTAATGGCCAACATTCGGCACCATAAAGTATTGCATGTCTCACTACCATCTTATAGAATTTTCCCTTAAGTTTGAGGGGTATTTTTCTATCGCACAATAAGCCTGATGCATTCCTCCACTTCAACCATCCAACTTGAATTTTGCTGATAATATCCCCATCACTCTGAACAATAGATCCAAGATACTTATTAACGAATAATGACTTGATCGCCCAAAGTCACAAACCCCTCACTAGGTCTAATGACTTGATCGCCCAAATTACACTCCATATATTCAGTTTTAGATCTACTCAAGCGAAAACCTTTAGACTCTAAAGTTCACCTCCATAATTCAAGTTTACCTTCAACTCCCTCTCTAGTCTTATCAACAAGAAGAATATCATCAACAAAAAGCATACACCAAGGTACATCCTCTTGCAAATGTCTAGTGAGAACATCCATGGCTAAAGCATTTAAAGTATGACACATTAACTTAATTCCTCTATAATTCGCACACTGTTGTGCATCACCTTTATTCTTAAAAATATGAATTAACACACTCATTCTCCACTGATCTGACATCTTTTTAGTCTTCAAAATAATATTAAAAAGTTTAGTAAGCT
This sequence comes from Dendrobium catenatum, assembly GCF_001605985.2. Lineage (NCBI taxonomy): Eukaryota > Viridiplantae > Streptophyta > Magnoliopsida > Asparagales > Orchidaceae > Dendrobium > Dendrobium catenatum. The sequence continues at coordinate 373,751 of NW_021319939.1, read as the reverse complement.
AAGAAATTCTTTCATCTCCTAAGCATTTCCACATCTCTATTGGAATATCATCAGGTCCAATAGCTTTTCCACACTTCATTTTCTTTAAAGCCTCTCTAACTTCTGTTTTACTTATAGGCCGATAAAAACAAAAATCTTTATTTTCATTTAGGGTGATAAAGTCACTAAAGTCAATCATATTTTCACATTTTTCATTAAAAAGTTTAGCAAAATACCTCATTCGCCTTTGTTGAATATCATCTTCTAGAAAAGTACTTTTTGATCTTCATCCTTAATACACTTCACTTGAACTAAATCTTTTTGAGTTGACTAAAAATTGAAATAACCCAAAATTAAGATATTGAATCATTGATACATAATTCATAATATCAAATGGTCAATTAAAGTGATCAATGGAAGTTGTATATTACTCATTAGATGATGCACATAATACATTTTATAAAACTGTGAATTACAGTCACTTATGCGCATACATTAGAAATAGGAAAGAAAGAATGCATAAAAGATGCAAATCATTACTGCATTTGGGAAATCAGATGCTAGGGAACCATAAGCTGATTTTGAGATACTACGTTCAAGATGCTAACAGAAATTCAGATACTAAACAATACTGCAAGCACTGAATGGAAGAAAGAGAATGATGGATTACTTAATCTGGTAATCATGCTCAATTCTAGATGATAACAGAAACTTCCTGCTACTGCAAAAAGAATAATATGAAGTCAACCATAAAATTTCAAAATTCTACAAATATTATATGAACTTGCCTTTGGGAAAATTCGACTAGAAAAAAGAAATCATGAGAAATGTATTTCTATCAAATATTTACTTAGATGGAAGAACAAATTTGGAGGCTGATACATTTGCAAAAACTGCTCTTAAAGTCTTCTACACTCAATGAAAGAGATGGTCTTAAATATTTAGGATTTGGCCACACTCTTAAGATGAAGCATCAAACGTAACATTTGTTCAGCAAAGGTAACAATACAACAACTGAAATTGTTGGATCAATAAATCAGCAAAACATCAAGATTGATCAGCTATTAACTATGCCAAGGGTCCAGCCACCTATATAGGATTTGATGACCATATCTGATTTGCCATGTCAAGGGTGAACCAAATTAGATGTAGCTAAGCATGAAGAAACTAAATAAATAGTAAAGGATAGCATTTGCTCAGCAAAGATAACGAAATGAAAAATACCCATTCAAAAAGGGTAAAAATAAAACGTAAACCTGTAAACTAAATAAATAGTCAAGCTGTCATCTATTCTGCAAATTTAACCAAATGTAGTAAGACTGTAAGATTTACAACTTAAACTAAATAAGTAGTCAAGCATAGCATCTGTTGAACAAAGATTAAAAAAATTGAGTTGAGACACTTAGATCTTCATAAGGGGAATTTAAAGTTAAAAAAAAAAAAGAAGAATACAACATTGATGTGAGTGATGCAGGTGCCCGAGGACAACAAAAGAGGAGGAAAGCTAGAACAGGTGATGTAGACACACAAGAAGAAGCAGACGCAATGGATAGAACTTAAAACAAACTTTATTAAAATAAAAGCAGACAACTAAAACTGGACAAACACAACAAGAAATACTAGGAGATTTTAAAGAAATAAAAAAAAGACGCTATCCTCAGACAACCGTCAGAGTAGGAACGAGTAGGTTCCTCACATGCATCGAATAGTAGATTAAATAAAGAAGTGCATAAGACTAGCAAACCGATGGTCCACCACTGCAAGACTGTCCAAATGCTTCCAAATCAACCAAGACACGACACCCTAAAGTTGCTTCACTGTTGAGAAGAAGGATACAGATGGAGTGGCACTTGCGGAGAGACGAAGAGGTTAGAAGCCCGAGAAGAAAGGGTGGAAAGAGCCCGCATGATTTCTGGAGGGGATGAGAAAAGAAGGGTGGAAAGAGCCCGCAGGATTTCCGAATAAACCTGCAGGTTAATAGCAAATATGCTTACAAATATCAACTGCCTTCCTTTACAACATCATCTCTTATTTATAGGCAAAGTAGAGGAATGCCAAAAGCCACCTTAGTTAATGTTCACAACATCCCAAGCTTCATTTTTTCATAGATTTCCAAATGCCACTTCGGAAAACAGCCCAGCATAAATCCTGAAGGAATAGTTACGGGAATCAAAGGTAATTCACGGAACCAAGGAGCCAAAATCTCGGAAAGCAAGCAGCCCGCCATAATTCAAAGCAACACAGTCTCGGGAAAACATCCAAGCACGGAAAAACAGAGGTTGGCCGGACTCCCAAGAGGTAAAGCACAAAAATCAGCAACCTCATTATGAATTTAAAGCATAGAATTGAGCCCCCAATAAATACAAGCCATGGTTTCCCAAGAGACAAGAAGAAAGGGGAAGGGGAAGGGACAAGGCCACTCCAAAAGTAATTCTTCTTAATGAGGTACCTTTTTGGATATTAATGAGCTACTAAACTTTAGCTCAACAACTTATGAGAATGAGCTCAATGCCATATGCTTCCAAAACAGCCAACCCGTGAACCATCATCAAAACAGCCAACCCGTGAACCATTAGTAGCCAAGGACCAATCGAGCCAGCAAACCAAAGGTCTACCAAGTCTTATGCACAATCTACCATGATCATTGGATGCTTTCCCATCATTGGATAGCTAAAAAAGAAAGAAAATAAAATAGAAAACAAAATATACTATTGTTCAGATAAAATAAAAAGTACAGAAATTGGGTAAATCTAGCAGTATTTGGTAAATCTAGCAGATAGACATTAACACCTAATTTTTTAATCACACGAAAAGGGCTAAATTTCTTTCTACTTAACTTTTTAAAAGTGCCAACAAGAAATCTTTGGCGACAAAAGTAAACTATCACTAAGTCACATTCATTGAAATTTACTTCTTTTCGATGTTTATCAGCAGCAGACTTATACTTAGCAGTAACCTTCTTAAGTTTTTCAAAAACCTGTAGTTGGATAGTTTTTATATGGTCAAATGTTTCAAAAGCCTCAGCATTAGTTTTTTTAGGAAGTGATAAAGAATTTCTATCCAGAATATGAGGAATAGGTTGCCCATAAATAATTTCAAATGGAGTTTTGTCAGTAGAACGATTAACAGAATTATTGTATGCAAACTCAGCTTGAGGCAACACTAAATCCCATTGAGATGGTTTTTCTCCAGCAAGGCATCTTAATAAATTTCCCAAACTTCGATTTACTATCTCAGTCTGCCCATCGGTTTGAGGATGATAGGCACTGCTAAATTGAAGGGTAGTTCCAAGTTTTGCCCATAGAGTTCTCAAAAAATGACTTAAAAACCTAGTGTCACGATCAGAAGTAAAAGTTCGAGGGATATCGTGAAGACGAACAATCTCTTTAAAATAACAAACTTTCCAATGAGAGGTGTCAAAATATGATTCATAGTTCTTATAAAAGTACTCGGAGTATTTGAAAGACCAAAAGGCATCACTCAGCATATCAAGCATGCCATCCAGTCTAGGAATTGGAAATCGATATTTAATGGTAATTTTGTTTATTGCCCTACTATCCACACACATCCTCCATATTCTATCTTTTTTTGGAGTTAGCAAAGCAGGCACAACACAGGGACTCAAACTTTCTTGAATCAAGCCCTTTTTTAACAATTTAGATGCTTGTTTAAAAATTCATCATGTTCAGTTAGACTCATCCTATAATGAGGAAGGTTAGACAAAGAAGCTCCAGGAATTAAGTCAATATGATGTTGAATTTGTCGCATAGGAGGCAATCCAATTGGAAAATCATCAGAAGTTATATCAGAAAACTCATCCAATAAAGCTTGCATTTTTTTAGGAATATGAAAAACAGTATCAGATTCTTTTCCCAAAACCAAATAAGCAACCTCAAAATGTTTCAAATCATTATCATTTAAAAGTAATTCAGGAGAAGTAATTTTGGCAACTGTGTTTTTCTTAATGGATGAATCCGGCACATTCTTTTGTGGATGAAGAGTAAACTCCTTATTATTTTTCATCAAAGTATATGTGCTTTTCTCTCCATTGTGAACAGTTTTGTTGTCGTACTGCCAATGTCGTCCTAGCAAAATATGGCAAACTTCAAGAGGCACAATATCACAAATAATTTGATCTTTAAATGATCCCCCAATTGATAAGTTGACAGTACATTGTTTAGTGATTGGAAACTCACCCCCTTCTTTAAACCAAGAGATCTTATAGGATTTAGCAAGTGGTTTTGATTTGAGTTTAAGTTTGTCGATAAATTTGTTTAGAAACAAAATTTCCAGAACTTCCACTATCTATAATAAGGGTACAAAATTTTTCTTCGATGGTGCAAGTTATTTTGAATATGTTTCCTCTTAGCCATCTATCCCTTTTGTCAATTGTTGTTATTAGAACTTGTTGAATTACCAAAGACTCTTCGCTTTCATTTCCTTCTAAATCAAAATTTTCTAATTCAACTTCATTTTCAGATTCTGTTTCATTCTCCTCTTCTTCTATCTCATTTTCACCTTCTATGAAATTAGTTCGTGGAGGATTATTCTTTCTGCAAGTAGCTGACAAGTGACCATATAACCCACATTTGTAACAAGGTCCTATCTGCTTAGATTGTTCAGACGGTTTATTTCCTGCTACTCTTTTTCCTTTTTCTTGATTTTGACTTTCAAAAGCTTTAATTTTCAGACCTGATGTTCCCCCAGAAGTTTGAGATTGAGATTTAATCCCGCTAGTTGAACGACGTTTATACGTTTCCACGATTTTATTATGACCCTTTTCCCTTTGATGTTGCTTTTCCAATTTTAAAGCCATACGATAAGCCTCGTCAGTTTTAATGATCTGATGCAAATTGAGTTGATCTTGGAATATTGTTCGAGCATGATTAGTTGGCAAGAATTTTCCTTTCATTTTCTCCTTCATTCTTTCCCAATTTTGGACTTTTTCTTTGCCTCTTCTTAATCTGTTGTTTTGTAAGTTTTTCCTCCAAGTTAATGCATGTCCTGTTAATTTCAAACTTGCAAATTTAACTTTTTGATTATCCGGAATTTCTTTCCATTTAAAAAATTGATCCATTTTTTCTACCCATTCTATGAATTGTTTAGGTTGCAATTTTCCTTCAAAATTATGAACGTCGATTTTAATTCCGTGATCCCAATTTCTTTGTCGCCTATTTCGATTTCTAGGTTCTTCCTCTTCACTCCCAGAAGATATAATGCTAGGATTAGAATTAGCTTGATTGACATTTAGATTAGCAATGGCCTCAGCTACCGTATTAATTTGATGTTGCAAATCATTCAATTGTTGCATCATTTGTTGCCAACCCCCTTGTTCATTAGCCATTTTTTTTTGACACGAAAGAGAAAGACTCCTACAAAAAAAAAAGACGAACTTGCTCTGATACCAAATTGATATAGACACACAAAAAGAAACAGACGCAATGGATAGAACTTAAAACAAACTTTATTAAAATAGAAACAGACAGCTAAGACTTGACAAACACAACAGAAGAAAATACTAGGAGATTTTAAAGAAATAAAAAAAAGACGCTATCCTCAGACAACCGTCAGAGCAGGTTCCTCACATGCATCGAATAGTAGATTAAATAAGAAGTGCATAAGACTAGCAACGATCCACCACTGCAAAGATTGTCCAATGCTTCCAAATCAACCAAGCACGACACCCTAAAGTTCTTCACTGTTGAGAAGAAGGATACAGATGGAGTGACACTTGCGGAGAGACGAAGAGGTTAGAAGCCCGAGAAGAAAGGGTGGAAAAAGCCTGCAGGATTTCCGGAGGGGATGAGAAAAGAAGGGTGAAAAGAGCCCGCAGGATTTCCGAATAAACCCGTAGGTTATAGCAATATGCTCACAAATATCAACTGCCTTCCTTTACAAACATACTATTTATAGGCAAAGTAGAGGAATGCCAAAAGCCACCTCAGTTAATGTTCACAACATCCCAAGCTTCATTTTTTCATAGATTTCCAAATGCCACTTCGGAAAACAGCCCAGCATAAATCCTGAAGGAATAGTTACGGGAATCAAAGGTAATTCACGGAACCAAGGAGCCAAAATCTCGGAAAGCAAGCAGCCCGCTAGAATTCAAAGCAACACAGTCTCGGGAAAACATCGAAGCACGGAAAAACAGAGGCTGGCCGTACTCCCAAGAGGTAAAGCACAAAAATCAGTAACCTCATTATGAATTTAAAGCATAGAATTGAGCCCCCAATAAATACAAGCCACGGTTTCCCAAGAGACAAGAAGAAAGGGGAAGGGGAAGGGACAAGGCCACTCCAAAAGTAATTCTTCTTAATGAGGTACTTTTTTGGATATTAATGAGCTGCTAAACTTCAGCTCAACAACTTAAGAGAATGAGCTCAATGCCATATGCTTCCAAAACAACCAACCCGTGAACCATCATCAAAACAACCAACCCGTGTACCATCAGTAGCCAAGGATCAATCGAGCCAACAAACCAAAGGTCTACTAAGTCTTATACACAATCTACCATGATCATTGGATGCTTTCCCATCATTGGATAGCTAAAAAAGAAAGAAAATAAACTAGAAAATAAAATATACTATTGTTCAGATGAAATAAAAAGTACAGAAATTCTTGATAACATCAACAGGCTTGGCTGAAATCTGGAAGAGCTAGAATAGGAATAGTGGTCATGGCTTTCTTCAACCTCTCGAAGGCCTGGGTCTCTGCATCTCCCCAGGAAAAGTTGTCTTTCTTCAGCTGCTCAGTCAAAGGCTATGCAATGGTATCGTACCCCTTCACGAACTTCCTGTAATAGCCAGTCAATCTTAGGAAACCCCTCAACTCTCTTATTTTCCTAGGTAGTGGCCATTTCTACATTGCCTCAATTTTGGTTTGGTCCGCCGCCACTCCTTGGGATATCACATGTCCCAAGTATTCTACACTGGATTGAGCAAAACTGTATTTCTTCAGTTTGGCTCTCAGTTGATGCTCCTACACTACTTTTAGGACCATCCTCAATTGCTCCAAGTGCTCTCCCCCAGTCTTGCTGTATACCAAAATGTTGTCAAAGAAGACCAGAACAAACTTCTTGAGGTACTGCTTGAACACCACGTTTATCAAGAACTGAAACGTAGCAGGAGCATTATTCAACCCAAAGGGCATTACCAGAAATTCATAATGCCCTTCATGTATCCTGAACGCTGTCTTTGGAACATCTGCCTCTCTAATTCTGATCTGGTGGTATCCGGATTTTAAGTCCAGCTTGGAAAACATCACTGCCCCATGTAGTTCGTCCAGCAGCTCATCAATCACCGGAATTGGGAACTTGTCTAGTACAGTGCCTTTATTCAGGGCCCTATAATCCACACAGAATCTCCAACACCTATCATTCTTCTTGACCAGGAGAACTCAACTAGAAAAAGGGCTGTTGCTGGGTCTGATGATCCTCGTTTTCAGCATTTCTCGGATCAATTTCTCAATCTCATCTTTTTGAATCTGTGGGTAACGGTAAGGGCGGACGCTGATGGTGTATCCTCTTATTTCAAAGTAATGACATGCTTCAACTCCCTCTGAGGAGGTAAACCTTGGGGAGGTTGAAAGATCTCGTTGAACTGGTGTATGAGCGGCTGCCCTTTAGATGAAATATTGCCTTCTTCCTCTAATCTGACCCCGTTCAGGCGGTGCAACTCCACTAAGTAGCCTCCTCCCTCTTGAATGGTTTTGATTAGGGATTTGAGAGAAACCCCTGTCTTGGTCAGCCTGGCATCACCCTGAATTATCCTCCTCCTTCCCCTCACCACCAACTCCATCCTCAGTGTACCCTAATTGATCTTGGTCTCCCCCAATGTCTGCAGCCACTTCATCCCCAGGATGACGTCAGTGCTCCTTAATTCGAAGGGAAGGAAGTCATCCCTCACTTGGATCCCCTGAATCTTCAGCACCACCCCTCTACAAACTCCTCTACCCATTTCCACCTTTCCCGTGCCCATCATCAACCCATAGCCTCCTGTATCCACCAACTCCATCCCCAACAGCTCAATGATATGGTTGGAAATGAAATTGTGGGTTGCCCCACTGTTAATCAACACCATCACCTCACAATCAGCTATCTCTCCTTTCACTTTCATAGTGTGACTCGGAGTGAATCCCACTACCGAGTTCAGAGAGACTTCTATCACATCCAGGTGCAGCTTCTCCTCCTCTTCAGATCTGCTCCCACCTCCCTCGTCTTCCTCGTCTTCACAGACAAGGAGAACTTGAAGAGTTCGGTCCTTGCACTTATGCCCTGACATGTATTTCTCATCATATCTGAAACACACCCCCTTTGCCCTCTTATCCTGCATCTCATTCTCTGTCAACCTTTTGAATTGCCCCCCATTTCCCTCTCCAATTTTCTCCTTTGGTGCTTCCTTCAGACCGCCTAGCGCTGCCCCTTTTGATGGTAAGAATGTGGTTGTCATCTTGTATGACCCCCCTGAATAGTTCCCTTGAACTCCTCTTTCTGATTTCTTTTGAACTTCCACCAACTGCACCAGCTCCATAGCTTTCCCTAGGTTCTTCGGCTCTAGCAACTTGACTGCTGTTTGTATCTCAGGCTTAGGCCCCTTCATGAAGTTCCCTTCTAGGGCTGACTATCAAATGTGGTCCAATCTGTTAGCCAAGTACTCAAACTTGTCCTGGTACTGCCACAGTCCCCTCCTGAGTCATAGCAAAAAATTGCTTATAGAAGTCTCCTCTCCCATCGACTCGTAAACGCTCCAATAAGCAATCTTTAAACGCTCTCCATCTCCGGATGGGCTCCCTCCCATCACGCCACTGATATCATGCCAAGGTTTTTCCTTCCAAACATAAACCTGCAGCTGTTAGTTTCTCATCCTTTGTCAACCCGTTGATAGCAAAGTATCGCTCCACCTTGTAGATCCAGCCATGATCGTCTTCACCCTTAAAGACGGACATCTTCAGCTTTCTCACCCACGGGTCTCCCCCGTGTCCACTGAATCCTCCATGACCTCCCATTCCTCGAAGAGGAGGTGCTCTCCAACTATCACGATCTTCTCTCTGGCGATTATACCCGAACCCCCATTGTATTCCCTCTTCTCCCTTCAAATTCAGTGCCCCTCCAGTCATTTCCCAAACTCATCTCTTCTCTAGAAAGTGGTTCTAGAGGTGGCATGTCGTCCTCTCCCTCAATGATCTCTCCTTCCGGATTTCTCCTCCTCCTAAACAGGTTCGGATTCCCTCCTACACCATGGCCTCCAGTGGTCTCTCTCGCTTCCGATGTCATAGGATTGGTCTTCAACTCCAACAGTTTCTTCATCATTTCTTCCATCACCGTGAATTTCCCCTATATCCTTTCGTTGTTGGAGGTGATTTGAGTTTGAAAGTCAAAGAACTTTCCCTCCAAATCTGATTTAAGTTGACCAATCTCGCCTTCCAAGACCTCTACCTTCTTCCCGGCCATCTCTCTTCCCAAGAATCACGAATATCTTCTTCCGGTAAAAAAATCCCGCTGAAATTTCAGGATTTCAGCCCCCGACGGTCCCAAATTGATGCTCTGATACCAATTTGATAGGAAATACTTGAGTTCGCAAGTAACCCTAAGGTAATACTTGAGTTTGCAAGCAAACCTAATCAAAATTAGCCCAAAACCAGTGAGAAAGCTGCTGTCCCAGCAGAAAATCAGCCACCTTGCAGCAGGATTTGCACCCAAACAGTGGAAAATAGGGAAATAAAACAAAGTTTTCACTAGAAGATGCAAGAAAACGAAGAAAGATACAATGTCTTCGATTCGAGAGGAAGAACAATTCTCCACAAGTCTCTAGCAAACCCTAGAGCCCAAGTACACGATGAGATCTCAAATTTAGATTTCAAATTCAAGATGAGATCCCAATTCCCTCCTACGCTCCTAATTAACCACAAAGGACAATTACAAACTTCCTAAAATAGCCCCCCACATTCAAATTCTCCCTCTTAAGATGAATTAAGCCAAGCATGGCCCACCTAGGGATCCCCCCTTCTCTCTCTGTTTTTCGCCGCCCATGGGGGCCGCCGTGTATACACTTGGATTGGTCCAGGTTGGACTGGTCCAATTGGCCCCTCCTGGGCCGGCGGCATATCACAATCTTGCAGGACCAAAATTCCTTCTTATTCTAACACTGGTGATATGTTAACAAATGAGTGGTACTCATTCCTTTTGAAGAATATTGAATATTGACATTGCGAAAGAGTTAGAGTAGCTTAACAATTGTTGTAATGAGTGCAGTGTTTAAGGGAAGGTATGAGAATGTTACTTCAACTAAAATGGGGGAAAAGATGAACCTTCTAATAGAACAACATTTAAGTTGAATGCTCTAGGTGTTTTAAGAGTAACAAGAAGATTTTATTTATGTTCTTGGCCAATTGTTATGGTCACTAAATTTGTGACGTTATTGAAGATTTCTTTTATTACAACCAAGGTTTAAAATTGCGTAATTAAGCCTCGAGGTGGTTTTCGTCCGTGAGGCGAGGCGTAAGCCTCGAGGCGGTCTGAGGCGTAAGCCTCACGGACACAGAATTGCGTAAATGAAAAATTAAGGGTTTTAGCAGGAAAATAATAGCAATATTGTACCTTACAATAAAAACATCTAAATGATATATGAAAATAGTCGAAAATCAGAAAAGCCAATCGCACATAAAACCTGTCCAACAGTAAAAAATCACAAATATTAGTTCAAACAAAAACTCCCAAAGTACAAACAAAAAACATATAAAATGCAATATATCCATCACTAAATGGGTCTTCTCAAGTGAATCTTCTCTCCAATTGTATGTATGAATGCCATGTCATCATCATCATTCAATATGACTCACTTTTCTCTTTCCTATTCAATAAAAGAAAAGATCATTAGCATATTAATTGCTCACTGATATATATGTAATGCAATAGCATATAAAATATGTGGAATACCTTTACTTGATTGTTGTGCTGCAGCATTTAGTGCGATGATGTGTGGTGTGGTCACTACGTTGGGATCGCTACCACTTGATCCTGCTTGGTCTCAATACATCCATTTAGATTTCTACAGGCTGTCAGGTCCTGAATGGCAAATCTGCTGCATCATCTATGACGCCTCATTATCTAACGACACACTCATTCACAACACCACCGGGTTCATCATTATCGCTTTAACCCTTATTCTCAACCCGTCTCTTTCTCTTTAACTCTTTGTGTTGTCATTATACTCTGAGAGGAGTATCCACTAGATCCTGAGTGTGAATACTGTTCGATTTTTCTTCTTTTGTTTGCACTGACTTTATGTAACAGTTTCCGCTCCCTTTCGTCCTCAACGTGGTCACCCAGAAAGAGGAAAAGCTGAGGTCCAACGTACTCTTCCAGCAAATCTGCTACACCTCTAGACTCGGGGTTAGATCACAATTCGCGCAGTATCACCATTCTCAATTGTTTTCAAGAAAAATACTATCACAAATTCAGAATGAATAACAGTGTGTCTTGCATTTACCAAAATAATTATACTCTGGACGACATCGTCTTATGAAATGGGTTGCTTTTTGCTGCATTTCAACCAAATGAAACACCCGTCTTTAATTCCGATACAGACAACGCTCGTAAATCTGCACATCCCTCACCTGCTGCCTGCTGTATTAATTTTCCCATACAATGAATATAGACCAGCATTCACCTCTTGAATTTAGAACGATTTTTTCTCTGAAAATTGGAAGATGTTGATTGGTTAAGAATAAAATGTCCAGAGGCATGTGTAGATGTCGTGTATTTCTGCTAATGCTTCACCATCAGACGATCTCGACTATCCAAATGTCTCTTACAGTTTGCTTCTCTCTCCCAGTTTGTGTCAATCATTCTCCTGGCATCACCATAGCATTATAATAAACACCCATAGCTGCTGTTCTTCTCCTATCCACTAGCGAGACGGCTTGCTATATAGGTTCTCAGATCCTCAAAAATGGCATGACGGTAATACAGTAGTCCAACAAATTTATCAATTTCATCAATATTCATTTCTTGCTTTATGGTTACTTTTTGACCTATTTCCCCTCTTTTTCTTCCCCCAAAGCAGAAGTTAAGCCATTCAGTTGATGTAACATGCTCCAAAGGTTGCCTACCTCCATCAAGCTCTGCATGTGTCAAATGGAGGTGATAAACCTATAGATTCACAGTGCACAAATACTAGAACTATGAACATACAGTGAGGAATGATTTGCAATGTACAAAATTAAGAACATACTATGGTTGCAGGGCGAATGTATTTCTTTCTTTGAAAACTTTTCTCATCAAGCTTAAGAACCCAAGAGTTGTATTGTAGATGAACTTTGAAATCTTCTTCGCCTAGTTGAAAGAGCATCTTGTGCTGAGGTAGATCACCAAGATCCTCCAAAATCGAGATTCGTACAATGTGCTACGCGGGTGCTCATATTAGGTGTGTCCTCTTCTCCATCAACATCTGACACTGCTGTTGTAGTGCACTGGCATTATCAGTCACTACCCATGGACAACCAATTGCTCCCAATCTCCTCAATAATCCCATCAAGTAAATTGAAAATGAATGTAGCATTTTTCACATTCCTCTGAAGCATCAACTGACTCATCAGAAGAAACACTTCGTAGGGATGTGACAAGGATGTAATGCTTCAGCTCGTCATGTCAATAACATCCACTACTTACATAATAGTCACACCAGCTCAATCTTGATATCCTTCTTATCATCCTGAATGCTACCGCTCTGTGTTCTGCACTCCTCTTTTAAAATTCATGTTCGCAACTTCATACATGGGAATGCTGCGCTTCAACCATTTCACATACAATTCCGCTACAGACCGCAAACAGTACTGAAATAGTGCAGCGATGTAGCAACATTAAATGTATGCCATTTACTAAAAAAAAGAAAAACTTCCACATTATCGTCCATGCAAACCTGTCGCCGGACCCTCTCTAAGTACCAGCTGAGGGCACTCTCTCGCCTTCTCCTCTATCACTCCTGGAATAGTCATATACCTGATTACAAGACCCCATGCACACTCTTACTAAAGTATAGTGGAGGAAGAGTCCCTTAGTCCACCTACGCTCCCAAAATAAGCACGGCTAACGCACATCCCTTTCATCAAATTGCTCGCTGTTGTATAGTGCTTATAGCAGTGGTAAGTTTTCATTCACTGTAAGCAACTGTATGTCTTCCTTCACATGTCCGGCACTTTGCACAAACAGTGGCACGTTCTTGTGAGAGGCATGATAATACTCTTCAAATGCGGAGTTACTCCACCCTTCACTCTTTCTCACAAAATTGCATTTTATGTAGACATACGCTTTTTCTCGCGCCCGTCCTGATGTCAACTGTGCACGGCTATTTTCCAAGAAGGGTCACGCCGCAATGACGTATTCGCCTTTTCTTTACCTCTAACCATGTCTCCTAAAGCAAAAAACCAAATACACAAAAAAACAATAAAAAAAAACTAAACCCTAGTTTAAGTTAAACTTGAAAAATATAACCCTAAACTTAATAAAAATACCTAAAATCCAATGTGGAGTACTCCTAGAGGGCGGCCGGAAGTTTCAACTTCGCCGGAGAGAGGCAGCGCCGGCGAGAGGAGCGGCGGGAAGGAGGCCGACGGCGTGCAGGAGCTCTGTTTTACTAACTGGAGCGTGCGGGAGCTCTGTTTCGCGAATTGAAGGGGAAAAATTGGGTCCGTTCGGGTATAAGGAGAGAAAAGGATTCAATTTAAGTGAGTGGGCCCTATCCCAGTGAGGCGTACGCCTCACCAGGAATTGCGCAATTGCACCTCTGAGGCGCGCCTCAGTCCCAGTGAGGCGTACGCCTCTTACAGAGGTGGAATTGCGTAGGTTCCGAGGCGTTTTTGGGAGGAATTGCGCAGAGGCGCGCCTCTAATTGCGCAATTTTAAACAGAGCCTAACTTTGACCAAAGTGTTCTAAAAAAATGGCTTAAAAACCTAGTATCCCTATTAGAGGTGAAAGTCCTGGGTATGCCATGGAGTCTCACAATTTCTTTAAAAAATAGATCAGCAACATGTGAAGCATCAGAGGTTTTTTTACAATGAATGAAATGTGCCATTTTGCTAAATCGAATAACAACACCAAATATAGAGTCAAATTTTCGAGCAGCACCAAGCAGTCCTAAAATGAAGTACATGGAGATATCCTCCTAAGGTTTATTCAAAATTGGAAGAGGAGTATAAACCAGTGTTTTGAGTTGTTCCCTTGAAAGATTGACATATTTTATATTGTTTTATAAATTTGATGATTTGTTTTCTCATTTGGGGCTAATAATATTTTTTTTCAACTAAAGCAATGATTTTTCCTTGGCCAAAATCTCCCCTAATCCTCCATTGTGAAGTTCTTGAAAAAGTTGTTCTCGTAGTGATCTTTGGGTGATACAGAGTCTAGTTCCTTTAAACAAAAATCCTTGTTGAATGATAAATTGAGCAGAAAGACCAGTTCCCGAAGTATGACAGGATTCCCAAATATCTTTAAAATCTGGATCAATGGCATAATTTTCTTTTAAGGAATCTAATGAAGTTATGTTTAGTAAAGGGTTACCAATAGATGAGCTCGTCTACTTAAAGCATCAACAACTTTATTCACCACTCCAGCCTTGTGTTTTAGATGAAAAGAGTATTCTTGCAGGAAAGATGTTAATTTGGCATGTCTTTTTTGACATCTTAAAAATCAAAGTGCTTCGTGATCAGTGTTTAACACAAATTCCATTTGAATAAGGTAACATCTCCAAAATTTCAGTGCCTGAACAATTGTAGAGAATTCCACATCATATGTTGAATATCGAGATCGAAAATCATTTAATTTTTCACTAGTAAGCAATGGGTCAACCTTCTTGACTTAGTACAGCTTCTATGCCAATATGGGATGCATCGCAGTCCACCTCAAAGATTTTATCAAAGTCTGGTAAGCTAAGAATGGGTGCTTGACTCATTTTCGTTTTTAATCAGTTGAAAGGCTTGTTCAGCTTTAGATGTCCATTTAAAAATTCCTTTTTTTAGACAGTTAGTGATGCGCGCTATTAAAGTACTGAAATTTTTCATAAACGTACGATAAAAGGATGCTAAACCATGAAATCCTCAAACTTCACTGATATTTTTTGGGGTTAGTCATCTTTGGATAACTTCAATTTTGACAGGATCTACCTTAATACCATCAGCAGAGACAATATATCCAAGAAAAGTTAAACTTTGCGTCATGCAAGAACATTTTTTAAATTGATGTACAAATTTTGCTCTCTTAAGGTTTGCAGGACTTGTTTCACATGTTCATTATGTTCATTAGGTTGTTTACAGTAAATCAGGATGTCGTCAAAATAGACTACCATGAATTTTCCAATCAAAGGTAGTAAAATATGATTCATAGTCCTCATAAACGTGCTTCGGGAGTTTGAAAATCCGAAAAACATGACTAACCATTCATACAGACCTTCTTTCGTTTTGAAAGCTGTCTTCCACTCATCACCAGGTCGAATTCTTATTTGGTGATATTCACTTTGCAAATTAATTTTAGAAAAGACTTTTGCACCGCTAAGCATGTCATCCAATATGGGATGTGAAACTTATATTTGATAGTTATCTTATTTATGGCTCGACTGTCTACACATCCGCTAGGTTCCATCTTTTTTGGGTGTAAGCAAGGCTGGGACAACACATGGACTCATACTTTCCTTGATTAAACCTTTATCCGGAAGTTCAGTCACCTGTTTATGTAATTTCTCATGTTCAGTAGGACTCATCCGATATTGAGGGAGATTGGGTAAAGTTGCTCTAGGAATTTGGTCGATGTGGTGTTGGATATCTCTCATGGGTGGCAATGATTTGGTAACTCATCAGGAGTTATATCAGAAAGTTCTTTAATCAATGGTTGTATTGCCACGGGAATTTCAGAAGTTTGCTCAGTTCTTTTCTAACACCAAATAGACTATCTCATATATTTTTAGCTCATTTGTGTTGAGAAGTAATTCAGGAGTGGTTGTTTTTGTTGTCGATTGTGTAGTTTTGGCAGGAGGGTCAAGAACATTCTTCTGGGGGTACAAGGTGAATTCTTTGTTTTTTTGAGTGAGGGTGTATGTATTCTTTTCCCCATTGTGAATTGTCTTGTGATCAAATTGCCAGGGACGACCAAGTAAGATATGACATACTTCGACACTACTTGATCTCTATTGGAGTTTCCAATTGAGAGGTTAACAGTGCATTGTTGTGTGACAGGGACTCTCCTCCTTTAAACCAGGATATATTGTAGGGTTTAGCATGTGGTTTGGGTTTTAGCTTAATTTTGTCTACCATCAGTTGTGATACAAAGTTTCCTGAGCTACCACTATCAACCATAAGCGTACAAAGTTTTCCTTCAACAGTGCAAGTGGTTCGGAAGATGTTTCGCCTAAGCCATTTGTCCCCGGTGTCAACTTTGGTAATTAAGACCCTTTGAATAACTAAATATTGGCCCCCTTGGTCACCTTCAACATCAATCCGTTCTAACTTGATCTTATTTTATGGTTCAAATTCAACTTCCTCCTCATTTTCTAAGTCATCCTCTTTCTCAATATAATTGGTCCTAGGAGGGTTATTCTTTCTACAAGTTGCCGAAAGGTGTTCATATAAGCCACATTTGTAACATTGTTCAATTGGCTTTGGTCCTATTACACCCTTTCCTTTATCAATGGTTTGAGTTTCATTAGGTTTTGTTTGCATATTTGGATTTGAAGAAGATGCTCCAATGGATACATTTCAAGTCATTACAAGTCTTCCTTTCACAATAAATTTCATATGTATTCCTTTGTATTTAGTTCATCAACATCTCCTTGTTGATTATTGCTTGCAAACAAATGATACATCTCCTTTTAAGAACAACATATCATGACATGGAATTTGATTATTTATGATTCATCACTATTTGTAAGCAATTGAAGTTTGCAAGTTTCTTATTGTTCACAAATTGATTCAAGTTTGAGCTCTTGTAGTCATTTGCAAGTTCAATCCAAGTCCTTTGTAGTCTTTGCAAGTTTGATTGCATGTTCAAATAGTTCACTGTTTGTTCAATCCAGTCCGAGTTCATAAGTCCCCTGCAATTCACTTGAATTCGAGCCATTCTTTGTTTCGTTTGCACTTGAAGTTATTAGATTGTTTGAGTTTGAATTAAGTCTATTTGATGCTCCAATCAATGTCCAAGTAATGTTCAAGTAAAGCTCCAAATTGTCCCAAGTACGATTTTATGTTTACCCAAAATTTCGGCAGCTTTCCGGCGTCCCCCCTGTTTAGGGGAAAACTACGAAAAACTGGGCCTCCCGCCACGCTAGAGAAAAGCGTGCACGATAGGTGCCCTCAGACGAGGGCACCGCGGCCATAAAAATTTTGTTCCACACGACGCCAGAGAAAGGCGTGCAAAGGTTGCGAGCACTAGTTTAAAATAAGTAAGTTTATAATTGACCCCACCTCGTCGTAGGCGTCGCATCGTGTTCCCTTCCCACCACGCTAGAGAAAAGCGTGCATGAGTTGGTTTTCCGGTCCGGCATTAACGCCGAAAATGGGGTTTTGATTACCCGCCCCGTCGCAAGCATCGCAACGAATTCCCTTCTCACCATGCTAGAGAAAAGCATGCATGAGTTGGTCGTTCGCCTCGTTGCAAGCGCCGGGAACGGGTTTTCAAAGGCTTAGAGTTTAGGAGTGTTATACCTTAGCTTTCGTCGGTGTCGGCATGAGGATCAAGGAGTCACACCTATCTCGTCGTTGGCGTCGCACCGGGTTCCCTCCCACCACGCTAGAGAAAAACGTGCATGTGTTGTTTGCCGGCCCGACACGCATGTCGAGGTAAGAGAAAGAGCTTTCTTTTATAAAAAATAATTAATCTTAATTAATTATGATTAATTATAATTAAAACTAATTAATCATAATTATTAATAATTAATTAGAATTAAAATATAATTAATTGTAATTGACTTTAATCAATTATAACTAATTAACTTTAATTATAATTAATCATAATGATTAGTAATTAATTAGCATAAAATAATTAATTATAATTAAAATAATAATTATAATTAATTATTATCAAAATAATTAATCATAATTAAATTCGATTAACTAAAATTAATTTAAAGATAATAGTAATAAGAGAAATTTACAATAATTTAACTAACATTAATGATAACAACTATCACTAATATTAGAAATAACATAATCCCAATCCCTAACTGTTATTGATAGCAAATGGATCGGGCAGAGATGGATTTTGCGGCCAAGGCAGAGAGGGAAGATGAAGTTCGGGTAAGGGCAGAGACGGATAGGGCTTATAGGTGTCGGGTTTGGCTTCTCTCTCTCTATCTCTCTTCTTTCTCTCTGGATCGGAAGCAACGACAGGTAGAGGAGGCGGAGAAGGGTCGGCTCTGGTAGGTTCGACACACACTCTCTCTCTCTCTCTCTCTCTGAGGCTTGGGAGGCAGCGACGGAAGGTGGAGAGGAAGAGGATTTCGTGTGGGATCGAACAGAAGGAAGCAGCAGCCGAAGGCTCCATTTTCCCTAGTATTTAACAACGATCGGGATCGTTCTGCGAGGCAGGTCGCGGGATTTAGGTAGGATTTTCCGATCGAGACATGAGCGGCGCTGAGCTACAGGATTTTGTGGGATTTTTGGGCGGAACCTCGGCGAGATTTTGGTGAACTTTGGGATAATTTTCTTCGGTCCTTTGTGTATAACGGACTTGTTGATGACAGAATCCACTTAGTTCAGCCTTGGGCTTTGTGTGAACTTTAGGATAATTTTCTTCGGTCCTTTGCTTTCTGCTTTGACGGACTTGTTGAAGAAAAATTCCTTCGATACTTGCTTTGTGCTTTACTGATTTGTTGAAGGATTTGTAGGTTCTGGATTCAGTTGATAGTACCGAACGTATGTAATATCTTGATCCTTAACCACTTGAGAAGACTTTAATTTGAATCACTTGAGTTCATCAGATCGGGAGAGCTAGGATTTGACAGCTTTTCGTCCTCTAGTTGCTGAGATGGGGGTTCCTCTACTGCGACCTTTTTTATGGCTTGTTGAGTAGATGGAGCTGCCAGCGATCCGGCCATATTTGGGCGTGTTGGATCCGACTTTTTACACCCATTTAGGCTTCAGACTTGAGTTATGAGAAATGCGCTTCCCAATGCTGATTTTACTGAAGTTGATAGATTTGGAGTCATCCTTCATAGTTTTAGATTTTGGAGCCTTTGAACATTCAGTAGTTGCTCGAGACTCATCCTTCCACTAGAACTTTGATTCTCCAATAATTTGGGGAGAATTTTGTAGACTACGATCACTTGAACTTGTCGAGTCAAATTAGCCTTCGTGCTTCCTACAGTCCCTACTGACGGGTTGACGAAGTGGGGGTTTTGCTACTATGGCCTTTCTTATGGCTTGTTGAGTAGACGGAGCTGCCAGCGACCCAACCATATTTGGACGTGTTGGATCCGACCTTTTACACTCATTCGAACCTTAAGCTTCAGGCTGTCGAAAAACTTCAAGCTTCTTCGGCTCAATTTTGTAGGAGTATGTAGTTACAAAAGTCTCTTTCTTGACCTTTGAGTCTTTGTTCTTTAGAGAAAGTGATGTCTCTAACTTTTGAAAGATCACCTGCATATATTTTGGAAAACAAGTATTTATATTATTTAGCACAAAAGAATATTTGTATTGATAATTTTAAATATTTATTCGAGGATCTCGGCATGCAGCGCGATGTCGACCCGAATAAATATTTAAAATGCCCCCTGTCTCGCAGGGATATTTTAAAATGGAATAAATTTAAAATTTCAAGATTTTAAATATTCATTTGGTGATCTCAGCATGTAGCACGATGTCGACCCAAATGAATATTTAAAATGCCCCCTGCCTCATAGGGACATTTTGGATAGGCTTTTTGTCTTTAAGATTTTAAATATTTATTTTGGGATCTCGGCACGCAGCGCGATGTCGACCCAAATAAATATTTAAAATGCCCCTAGTCTGATGGAAGATTTTGAAATGCGTTCTTGCTGTACAAGAGAATTTCAAAATATAAGCATGCATTGATAAATATACACATAAAATTTTGGTCATCATAAAATATATTAAACATGCAATTTTCATGCATGATATTTCTTTAAATGTCGGTCTTTGATAGGTGGCATAGGCCTCTGACCGTTCAGATCGATCAACTGATATGCTCCTCCTTAGTACTCTTTCTCGATGACAAAGGGGCCTTCCCAATTGGATACGAATTTGCCACCGATTTTTCGGTGTGGGATGATTGGCCTTCTCAGCACCAGGATCAATTCCCCTTCTTGAAATGCCTGAGGACGTACCATACGATCGAAGGATTTTGCCATTCTTCCTTGGTAGATTTCTAAGTTTTGTTGGGCTTGTAACCTGAGTTCATCTAGTGCATCGAGCTCTTCCATTCTGAGACGAGCATTTTGCTCCCAGGTGAGATCATTCTGGATTGCTACCCGGAGTGATGGTAGTTCAATCTCTAATGGTAATACGGCTTCAACACCGAACATCAATGAATAATGAGTGGCTTTGGTTGGGGTTCTGTAGGTTGTACGATATGGCCACAATGCTTCTACCATCTT
Source organism: Dendrobium catenatum (assembly GCF_001605985.2). NCBI lineage: Eukaryota > Viridiplantae > Streptophyta > Magnoliopsida > Asparagales > Orchidaceae > Dendrobium > Dendrobium catenatum. Next base: position 353,177 of record NW_021319939.1, on the reverse strand, counting down.
CGTATGCTACTCTCTTTTGTTCTTGGTGAGGATCTTCTTCAACAATTTCACCAATGTCTTGTTAAAGGCCTTAGCCAAGCCATTTGCCCTTGGATTGTATATGGATGAATACCGCCAATCGATTTTATGCCGATCAACGAACTTGTAGATTTTGTACTTTTGAATACAATACCGTTGTCTGAGATTATACGGCGTGGTACACCAAATCTGTAAACAACGTTGTGGGTTAAAAAGTTGATCACATGCTCGGATGTGACCTCTCTGAATGGAGCTGCTTCTGCCGACTTTGAAAAGTAGTCTGTTGCTGCCAGAATAAATCGATGTCCCGCTGATGACGGCGGATCTATTGGTCTGATAATATCAGTACCCCAACATTCGAATGACCAGGACGCTATTGTTGGGTGCAAAGGATTTAGAGGTTGATGTATAACATCACCGTGGATTTGACACTCGTGGCACCTCTTAGCGTGGTCAATACAATTTCTGACCATGGTCGGCCAATAGTAACCTATTCTTTTGATTTTGACAGCCATCTTGGGACCTGACTGATACAAAGCCCTTCGTGGACTTCTGATACCACTTTATCAGCTTCCTTGGTCCCTAGGCGCCTTAGCCACATTTGATCAAAGGCTCGTCTGTACAACGTGTCATTAACAAATGCGTATCGCAACACCCTTTTTCGAATTTGTGCGGCCATAGACTTTTCTGTTGGGAGTTGATTTTCTTTGAAGTAGTCAATGAATGGCTGCCTCCAATCATTTTCAACTTCAATATCTAAACAATGCCACCACGATTCTGAAGCTTGACTAGCTTTATGTCTCTTGGCCATATGATATTCTTCTGGATAAATTTTCATAACGATCTGATGGAGAGGTTGAGGGTCAACTGGGATTTTATCTTGCTGCCTTGAATCTGGTTCTTCTTCTGCCCTCGGGAATTATAATAGAGTGGGCTCTAAGACCCTACGAGTGTAAACCCCAATGAATATAGGCCTCTCCTCGTTGATGTTCGCCATTTCTTTGGCTAATTTGGCCAAACAATCTGCTTTAGCATTCTGTCCTCGAGGAACTTGAGCCATTTTGACATTTGGAACTTGCTTCAGAAGTTCGAGTGCTCGTCGGTGATAGTGGGCCAATTCGACTTTGCCAACCTTATAAATACTGAGGATTTGATTTATTATAAGCTGATAATCACCAAAGATTTGGAGATGTTGGATTCTGACATCGATCGCGATCTTCAGTGCTACTAAAAGAGCTTCGTACTCAGCTTCATTGTTGGTACGAGGTTCAGTCAAACTGAACGAAAATCTCATTATGCCTCCCTCAGATGCTACGAAAATGAGACCGATGCCGGCTCGGGCTCTTGCAATATTTGGAGGTCGGACAGGTCTAATCGATGATGCCCCGTCGAAGTACATTTCTCAGAATGGTAGCTTTTCATTCTCTTCGACCTGCATTATCATCAGGCAAATTATCATTTAGTGGAGAATCGGACGGGATTGGATGTGCAGCGAGAAAATCTGCCAAGGCCTGTCCTTTCACCGCCTTCTGTGGCATGTATATGATTTCAAACTGCAATAACAATACTGCCCACCTGGCTAGACGACCTGTCATCGCTGGTCTTGTCATCAAGAACTTCAGCGGATCGATCTTTGATATCAGTGTTATTTTATGGGATATCATATAGTGGCGGAGTTTCTGAACTGCAAAAATCAGTGCTAGACAATGCTTTTTAATTGGGGAATAACAGCTTTCAGCTCCAATCAACCTTCGACTGATGTAGTAGAGCGCATTTTCTTTGCCTTCTTCATTATTCTGGGCCAATAGTGCTCCGAGGGACTCTTCTAGTGCAGCTGTATACAGTATAAGAGGGTTCCTCGGAATTGGCGCTGCGAGAATGGGTGGATTCAACAAATATCTTTTGATGCTGTCAAATGCCTCCTGACATTCTGCATCCCATTTGAAATGAACATCCTTCTTCATTAGCTTTGAAAATGGCTGGCACCTACCCGATAGATTTGATATGAATCTCCGAATGAAAGCCAGTTGTCCTTGCAGCGAGCGAAGTTGTCGAAGGTTCCTTGGTGGTGGCATCTCCGTGATTTCCTTAATTTTGTTGGGGTCGATCTCTATGCCTCGATGACGAATAACATAACCCAGGAATTTACCGAGGAGACCCCGAATGAATATTTGAGAGGGTTCATCTTCAGATCAAACTTTCTTATTCTCTCAAATACAATTCTAAGATCTTTTAAGTGATCATTTCGGCCAAGACTTTTGACAACAAGGTCATCTACATAGCACTCGACCTTCTGATGTATCAAATCATCAAATATGTGAGTCATTGCCCGCTGGTAGGTGGCACCAGTGTTCTTCAGGCCAAAGGGCATGATTGTGTAGCAGAAAATCCCGATGGGCGTCCTGAACGATGTATGCTTTTCATCTTCGGGCGCCATCTTGATTTGATTGTATCCTGACGATCCATACATAAAGGAGAACATGTCGTAGTTGGATGTATTGTCAACCAGGAGTTCGGATACAGGGAGTGGAAAGTCATCTTTTGGGCACGCTTTATTGAGATCCCTAAAGTCAATGCAGACACGAATCTGTCTATTCTTCTTCTTCACTGGGACGATATTTGCGATCCAATTAGCATACTTTTCTTCACGGATGAAGCCCGCCTCTATGAGTTTTTTTGTTTCAGCAATCACTTGTTCTTCAATCTCCAATCTCATTCTCCTTGGTGCTTGCTTGACGGGTGCTACATTCGGTTTGATTGCTAATCGGTGAACTGCTACGTCAGGGGATAAGCCGGGCATCTCAATATATGTCCAGGCAAAGCAGTCCCTGAATTTACAAAGTTCTTTTATTTCTTCTATTTGTTCTTCCGGTAGAAGAGAACTAATGAAGGTTGGGCGAGGGTCTTCCTCAGTTCCCAAGTTGACTTCTTTTAGCTCATCCATAGTGGTTGCCTGTCTACCATCTTCAAGCTCTTTGGGTGCAGGTTCGGCCTCTACAGGTTGATCATCATAATCATTAGCTTCGTATGTCTCTTCAGCGCCACCATCATCGGATTCAATTCCCATGCATGTGATTGCCTGGCAAGTCTCTTTCCGGAGGGATTTTCGTTTGATGAATCCGATACCTTTATATGCATCTGTATCCTTCCATCGTTGTGGAGGTGGATTCCTCCCATACCAGAGGCCCAAGCTTGTAAGAAGTTGTCGCTTGGTGGTAGGAATATTGACTTGTTTCCGTAGCATTCTTTAAATATTTTTGGTATTGAACCTAGGTAGCCTCGTAGGAAATAAATCTTCGGAATCGAGGAGCATGCAACACCAGTCATTATTCTCCTCTTCGGGCACTCCCGTGGAATATAACACATTCTTTGGCATAGTCCCATTTTTAAGGGGAGGCAGATAGAGGGTGGCGAGTTCTTCAACTTTATGCACCTTGCGCGGAATAATTTTCTTGAAGTGTTGTAAGGGAACACGCGTGACTACGAGTACACTATCTGAAATTGATAGGCTGTCTATTCTTCTAGAGAACACATTCTGCACCGTGTTCATATAAATAGAATCGTAGTCATAATCATCATTTGAAAATTCAACCTACCTACTCCATTCATCCGTTGACTGTCATACTCTTCGAGATTTGACAGGAGTAATATCATCTTCATCCGTATCACTCCCAAGATGAGGTACGTATTTCTTTTCTTTGGGAATGGTCAGTGCCTTGGGAAGAGTCGGCATTGCCTTCTTTCTTCCCGTCTGCTTCTTCTCACCTTCCCGTTCAGATCGTTTTGCAGCCTTTGAATTTGATGCTCTAGCCTCGAGAGAGCTCGAAGACTTTTGCTTCTTTGGCATGAAATACCGTGCATCTTCATAAACTGTTGCTTCATGAACTATAAAGGGCTGAATGTCACCAGAGATCCTGAACTCTTCTCCATCTCTTAGATATTTCATACACTGGTGTAATGTTGATGGGACAACACCATATTCATGCAACCAGGGGCGACCTAGTAGCGCCTTAAATGAAGTATCTGCATCGATCACGTGGAATTTAGCTTATGTGTGGAGCTCTCCAAATACAAGAGGGAGCATGAATGATCCAAGGGTTTTCTGAACTTTTTCGTTGAAACCATGCACCATACGCTTATCTGGTCCGAGGTGTTCCACATCAAGGCAGAGAGATCTCAGTGCTTTTAAGCTTATCAGATTTATGGAGGATCCATGATCGATCAAGATTCGACTAATGATCAGCTTATCGCTCCCTGCAGTAACATACAGAGGACGGTTGTGGTCTGCAGTCCCAAGCATCATGTCTTATTCGGAGAAGGTAATGAACGGCTTTTTACGAGATTGTAGAACTTCAGTCAAATTACGTTCAGCAAAATACGTCTCGTATCTTTCGGGATCTTTGAGAGCCTGAATCAGAGTCTCCCGATGGTCTTTTGACATCACCAAGGCATCGTATATGCTGAGTTGGGCTGAGATTTTTCTTAGATGGGATAATATATTATAATCTATCCCATTGGCTGAAGTGTTTTTTTTCTTAGGATCTTCAGGGATAATATCATCATTGATAATTATCTTTTTCTCCTTGTCTTTATTAGAGACCCCTTTCTTCGGTGAAGGCGGTAGTATCTTACCGCTTCTTAACTGCATTTGAGCAATCTCCTCCGGTTCAGAGTCATTTAATAGAGCATTTTCTTCAGAATCAACCATTGTTGCATCTAGGGACTCATCTGTTGATTCAGAATCACCACCCAGGTTTACATGTCCCATTCGAGACTCTATGCTAGGATCTGATTCGTCTCCCTCTGGAAAATACAAATCCTCCGAACTATAATCTATTGGCAAAACCATCATACAGGATTCAGAGGGTACTTCAGTGTATTCTTATTTTATTGAGGTACTCGGCGCCACTGAGATGACCCGACATACTTCTGTTGGAAGAGAATTCTCATCTTTTTCTTCGGCTTCATCCACTTTAAGTTCTGACATGAAGTCAGCGAGCTTGATAGGTCGCCTCACAGTTTGATAATACTCATCCAAACTGTCAATAACCCTCTGAGTTGCAGTCTTTTTCTCCTTGGGCTTCTTCAACTTGGTCTTCCTCTTGGATGATTTCTTCTTTCCAGCCTTTGAAGAGCCAACTTGGTTGGAAAATTATTTTGAAGTAGAAGGTCGTACCACCGGCAGTGCCTTCAAATTTATTATGGGCTCAATAGGAGACTTCCACTTTACACCTGGAACTCCTTCAAGCTGCTTCAACATTTTCACAGTCCTCTTGGAGACCGCAGTTAGGGCTACAAGCGAACCAAACGTTCGACGAGTTACTCGTTGTTCGGTTCGATTAAAGCTCGTTTGCGATCATTTAATTAACTAAACAAACAAACTTGAACAATATTTTAAATACTCGATTCTTAAATAAACAAGCTTGAACACTAATGCGTTCAGCTCATTTATGTTCGCGAACAACATCATTTGAAGTTCGTGAACAAGCTCGACATTAATCGATTCATATTCGATTTTGAACTCGTGAATAAACTCGATAAAAAATAATTAATATTTGACTATAGAATTAATAAATATAAATAATCATTACCTTTGTGACATAGACAATTGCTTTTATTATAAATGTGTTTGTTTATAGATATGTTCATGAACATGTTTATTTGATAGCTAAAAAATTCATTAAATATGTTCGCGAACAAGCTCGATAACACTAAACGAATGAACATGAACTGAACATGAACCGAACATGAACACTTCTTAATTTAAATGAACCAAACATGAACACAAACGCTAAAGCTCGAATAAACATGAACCAAACTTGAACAAGCGAACACAAACATGAATACTCACATACTCGGCTCAGTTCGTTTGCAGCCCTAACCGCAGTCTCCCATTGTTCTTCTTGAATTGGCTTCTTTTCTTTTCTTCTTTGTTCAACCAGGAGTACGGAAGAGGACGTAACCACTCGAGTTGATTCCTTTCTAGGGTGTGACAACACATTGTCAGACAATGTGAGTTCCCCTTTTTGAAATTTTCTTTCAAGCCAATCCTTGAAGATGTAGCAATCTTCAATAGGATGGCTGTGTACCTGATGATATGGGCAATAATTTGGGTCACCAGTGTGCTTCGACTCTTCGGGTCTCTTGCATTCAGGCAGTTTTAAACCCGATTTCAACACTTGTCAAAATAATTTGGCGACATTCTCTCTCTTGAATGAATATTCTTTATTCATTCTATCTTTGAGGGATTGGAACGTTCTATCACCAGTTCCTATTGCCTGTCTCGGGCGTTCCCCTCCACCTTGATAAGTTCGTGGCTTATCATTTCCCCCTAATATCAGTTTTGGTTGGGGGTTGGGGTTATAAACTTGCTTAGGCTTTTCTTGATATTGCATCGGCTGTTTGTCTTTGTCTACATTATAAATCACCTGCTTTTCTCTATTAGCTCTAGAGAAGAACGTGGAGTCGGCTTCACCCCTTTTAGCACCCGGGGCCTTAGCCTTTTTTGGCTTATCAGAGTGATTTTCTGATCTGGAGTAATTCAATTTCTCAAACTTGGCCACTCTATCGAGCAAGTTTTGAAATGTGTTGATTGTAGCCATGCACAGGAAGGGTTGCATCTTGTCATCAATGTTGCCCATTAACAAATGCACGGCATGCTCTTCTTCGAGTTGCTGCTCACATTTCATGCTCAGGTTGCGCCAGCGAGTGATGTATTTAGTCACTCATTCTTCTCTTTTTCTCTTCTCTAGAGCGAGATCAGCAATCGTGATCTTCTCCGTTGCACTGGCGAATCTCTTCACGAACATAGTTTCCAATTCTGCGAAAGTCTTCACAGAATCGTTTGGCAATTCTGCGTACCATTCGAAAGCAGTTGCTGTTAAACTACTAACGAACTGTCGGAAGAGTAGGGCATCATTGCCTTCTGTGTTCCCACAGGTGGCTTTAAACTGTGCCAGGTGCTGTCGAGGATTGTTAGTACCGTTGAAAGTATTGAACTTTGGTACAGAATATCCTTTTGGGTACGACACTTGGTCGTATTCAGCAGGATACGGACGACCCTTGCCCACTAGTTTCTCCGCCTGATCAACAGCTATGATAGCCTTGATCCTTTTTGTTATTATTCCTTCCAACTGTGCAGCGGTCACAGGTTCAGAAGTACTTGCAACATTTTGTGGGGTGGGCTGATGGATGACATTATGAGCCTCGTGACCACCTTCAGGAGCTCCCTGTACTCCTGAACCTTGTGGCACTTGGAAGTTCGGAGGATCCGAAGGAGGATTGGGCATAGCACAACAGCGGCAGTTCTCTGCGATCATCTGCATCATTGCCCCCATCTGAGCCATTCATCTCAGTTCATACTTCTCATTCAACTGAGAGATTTCTCTATCTTTGGCTCTCATTTGTCGTCTCATTTGCCTTCTCATATCGGCGAGTGTGACATTCTCGTCAGCAAAGGGATTCTCCTCGACTTCTTCTCTTTCTTCTTCTGCTTGGGAATGATCACCTCTTGTCAGTGGGTGGACCCAGCTTCACGACGACGTTGATAACTCCGCTTAATTGGCGGTTGTTGATCGTCATCATCTTCATCACATTCATCGTAAGTAGACTTCCTCATTAGCATTGGTGTGTCTCACCATATAGACTACCTCCATGTCCAAGGTGTTTATTTTATTTCTTTCAAATTCTTCCTAAATTTTCCTCCTAGAATTACATCAAATATTTTCTTCCCTTTTAGGTATTCTTCCTCTTCTATATATTTTTCATCTTTATTTTTTCCAGTACCTCGGAACTCCGAGCGGCGACGCCATTGGTTTTCTGGTTCTTGATTAGGCACCGGACTTCTTCGATCAGTGGGCTGCGACGAAGTTAGTCTCTTCCTTTGGAGGGGATGGAGGGCGTCACGGGATCCCTCTGGAGGATTCGTCCATGAAGGTGTCTAGCGTCTGAGAGGAGTGTCATTATGGGTCCTTTTAGGGCAACCGACTTTTGACGTTGTTATGTTGACGGGGCGGATCTCCGGGAAGCCTCACCGAGTGTCACGTCCAAATCAATCCTCCTTTCTCTTATTTCTTTCTCATTTCTTCGAGCTTTGGCCTCAGACTTGTTTTCCTTTCCACCGAACCTTTCAGTGGTGGATCCCTGAACATATTGTTCAGGTGTCACAACCTGATGTTCACCGTGTGGGGTATACCTTCTTTCTCTTCTTTCCGCCACAATAGATAGACTTCCCTTGGCGGAGTTCTCCTAGCCTCAATCATAAAGGCGTTGAACTTCTTTTTCTTAAGACCTTCTCCTTTACAGTCTTCAGTACTCAATACACCTGGGCTGATAAGTCTCAGGTTCATTCCTCTTTAGATGGGCTGAGACTCACGTCGTTGCTCCTAGAAGGACTTCTTTTACGTCACAAGTGGAGCTATTCCTCTTCACCCATCAGAAAACTTGTTCCGTGATAGGAACATTAGCTTCAGGCACTTTGGGCTGGCAGATTGAAAGGGTGAACAGGGAGTTGCTGTTGCTTGAGCTCGGAGTTCAGCATTCATCTTTCTCCTTTGTCTTCTCGTAGGCCTCCCTCCAGATGAGGAGGCTTCAGCATTGTAACTCTCTAGGCGAGATAACCTGGTCGGCAAAGTAGTGGTGTTGGCAGTCACCACTGAGATTCTTCCGTTAGCTACAATCCTCTTGTTGGTGGGCTTCAGGCTGTGACAGCCTCATCAATACAGAAATCCCCCAACGAGAAGTTTCAGTAGTAGGTTGTGTACTGGTAGATGTACACTACCAGTAGAGCTCCGAACAGTTCTTGCAACAACTGCAGGAAATCAAACTACCAAATTGGATGGTAGCTCCAGTGTTTTCGGTCTCATGACAGCAATTAGCCCAGCTGAATCCTGGCTTCCTCGTCCCAGTTTGACTAGATCATCGGGGTTATTTGTAATTCCATCTGCATAAATGAAAAGGAAGGTTAGTAATTAGAATTTGATACACTACCCCGCACTTTCAAAATGTGCAGAGACTTGGCACAGACAAGAAAAATAAGAGAAGATAACATTAACAATCAATTCAAATAATATAAATCTAAAATACTGCTAAATTACGTTATCTTAAATGAATTTTTTTTTTTGAAGCGATCATTCTTAGGATACTTAAAATTTAAGTAAGATTGATATGGATGCTACTATAAATACTAAGACGACGTAGCCAAAGATGGAAGAGAAAACCATTATCCCACAGCGGAGTCGCCAGAAATTTGTGGCTCCGAAAATTCAGCCATACGCGGCCTCCGGCTCCGCGCTTTTCTTTCGGCGAGGGAGTTTTAACTGAATAAGTTCCGGGGTAAATTTTGGAAGGCAGATGGGTTTGTAAATAAGACACTACCCAGAGATTTCGCCCTCATTTTGTGAGGACTTTATGATCTGAGTTTTGGTTTCCTATAGGCGCAAGCCCCTATAGTTAATTACCCCTCTCAATCATGAGAGAGAACTTTCGATTAAGGCTAGTCGTCAATCAGATACGTAGAAATACGTGGTATCTATCATATAGTAGCAGCATGGATTTGGATTTGGAAATCGTGTCTGAATTTGGGTATTTGAAAAGTTTGAAAATTTTGGAGATTGAAAAATCTGATATTTAAAATAGAAAACTTCACCATCTTTCACTTAAAGCGGATGGTGGGGTAATGGATGATGGACCCGATCAAGATCCCATGGTTCCGTCGTCCCGGGCCATCGTGGTCCCTGGTCTAGTTAGTCAGAGGAGGTAGTCGACCCAACCTGACAGAAGGATCCTTGTCGGCAGCCATGAGTTGCTTCGTCCAAGGGTACCTCGTAGACCGGGGGTGAATGTTTGTCTAAGGGGACAAATTTGAATCCACCTTAGCTAACAGAGGGCTTTGTGCCCTATCGAACATATCCTATTGATTCATATCTCAAGGATTTGATGCTACTGAGGAACGTATTGGCTCTGGCCATAACCGCTATCTGTGGTGCCATTTGACGGCAAAATCACTCGGTTTAGAGGGCCCCGGGTCATAACCGTTTACCTGCAGTGCCATTTGGCGGGGAAACTGTCAGTTAGAGGACACGTACCATGTACTTACTGGCAAGAAATTGTTTGAGAATGGATCCTAGTGATATTTTCGACTAGACATTTAGCTATTTGTGAGCTAAAGTAAATTTTAATTTGTTCACCTCGACAAACTGTTGCGGAGGGTTGATGGATTTTTGCTTTAAGTGATTAGAATGGTTGAATTTTATTTTAAATATTTTTGGATTTTTGGGATTTTTTGATATTTGGGAATGACATTTAAAAAATATTTGTGAACCCCTCCAGTTGAGATCATTCGTTCAGCACGGCCATCATCGGGGTGTTCAGGGTTATTTCCATTTAAAGCTTGAACCTTGTCGACTCTGTCTGGCTGTCGACAGAGGATCGGGTTTCGTAGGCTTTATGCCTTTGAGGGTGAATTCTTTTGATTTTAGGCTTTGAAGGTCTAATATGAATGTATTAAAACAAATATTCTGGTCGCCACGGCCACATATTTGCTTAATGGTTCGAACCCTGTCGACTCCTATTGATCCGTATAGAAGGATCGGGTTCGAATTTGAATTCACTTGTTGACCCGCGCAGCATCCCTAGACGTCACGTGTGTATCAATAACACGCTCGCCGGGGCCCATGCGGGTTTGGGGGCATTTTATAATTAAACCCTGTCGACTCCTTTTTACTTGCTAAGGAAGATCGGGTTTAAAATTTGATAACCCGCACAGCATCTCTAGATATCACGTGTGTACCAATAACACGCTCGTCGGGGCCCATGCGGGTGTTTGATTGATTTTACCCCTTTTAGTGTACTTATGTGTATACAAGCTACGATGCACATGCCGGGGCATTCTTGGGATGGATGCCTTCTAAATGCTTGTACGAATGTTGCAAATCCGGTGGCGTATCGTAGCAGCTTCTGAATTGAGTTGTTCGCTGCTTTGTACAGGTAGACTGTCGTGCACTATTTGTTGATTTCTGTAAGTGAATCGTAGTGCACTAATTAATCTCCTGCCTTTGGATCGTATGAGCTCGCACTTGTCGTATTCCTTATGTATTTTGTTGTGGTATTTGATCTTACGTAGTATATCCGCCATTGCTATAGGTAGGCAGGCAGATATACTCCATAGATTGAAATTGACTTCAGGATACTGCACTTACTGAAGTCTTTCTGCATCTACCCATTAGTGGCATGTGACACATACATCTGTCTTTGTAGAAAGATCGTATGTGTTGTAGATATTTTTATCCTTGCTTATAGAGGACTGGTGCATTTGACTGATGTTGAATAATTATTGACCATTGAGTTGTTGTAGTGTCTTTATCACAACAATTGGTAGATAACTTGAATGTGCTACGGTCATGATATCTCTTTCACCATTTTTCATGTATTTGATTGTAGACATGTCTTCTATACTCATTCGTGATTAGTAATTAATTAGATTAAAATAATTAATTATAATTAAAATAATAATTATAATTAATTATTATCAAAATAATTAATCATTATTAAATTCGATTAACTAAAATTAATTTAAAGATAATAGTAATAAGAGAAATTTCAATAATTTAACTAACATTAATGATAACAACTATCACTAATATTTGAAATAACATAATCCCAATCCCTAACTTACTGTTATTGATAGCAAATGGATCGGGCAGAGATGGATCTTGCGGCCAAGGCAGAGAGGGAAGGAGAAGTTCGGGTAAGGGCAGAGACGGATAGGGCTTATAGGTGTCGGGTTTGGCTTCTCTCTCTATCTCTCTTCTTTCTTTCTGGATCGGAAGCAACGACAGATAGAGGAGGCGGAGAAGGGTCGGCTCAGGTAGGTTCGGCACTCTCTCTCTCTCTCTCTCTCTCTCTCTCTCTCTCTCTCTCTCTCTCTCTGTGAGGCTCGGGAGGCAGCGACGGAAGGTGGAGAGGAAGAGGATTTCGTGTGGGATCGAACAGAAGGAAGCAGCAGCCGAAGGCTCCATTTGCTCTGGTATTTAACAACGATCGGGATCGTTCTGCGAGGCAGGTCGCGGGATTTAGGCAGGATTTTCCGATCGAGACATGAGCGGTGCTGAGCTACAGGATTTTGCGGGATTTTTGGGCGGAACCTCGGTGAGAATTCGGCGGGTTTTGTGGATTCTAGAGGTATGATGTGGATTTTCTTTTCTCTTCTTTTTTTTTGTCTTTGAGGTCAACACACCATTATATTACAGTCGCGACCAAAGCTCGGATGTTTCCTAATGGTTTAAAAACCCCTTGAGTAATGAATTATAGGCTGAACTCTACAAAATATAAAGCTCCCTGTCATCTAAGGTTGACTTAAATTCACCACCTTAAACAAACATTCACCCCAGTTCTATAAAATGTATTCTTGGACGAAGCAACTTATGATTGTCGATTAGATTCCTTCTATTCGGTTGGGTCAACTACCTCCTTTGACTAAGTAGATTAGAGACCATAATAGGTCGGGACTACGGAATCATGGGATCTTGATTAGGCTCATCATCATTCCCACCACCACTCGTTTTAAATTTATGGCTATAAATTTCAAATCTTAAAATCCCCCAAAAATCTAATTTTAAAATCCCTAAAGTTGCTGCTACTATACATTGGGTATTTAGTGCCTATCTCGCGGCTTGCCTTAATTGAAAATTCTCTCTCATTTTTGGATTACATTGATGCTGACATGCATGATCAAAGATACCTTACAAGAGTAGCAAAATAAGAATGAAAATAGGTGCTAGAGGCTTCCTCAATGCAAAAACAGGATAGTTAGGCTTGAGTTTGTTATTTTTGATGTGCATAATATGATTTCAGAGCTTATTGTCTTCTTTGATGCTTTTCCTCTTATTCTTATTCTACCTTAGCACCACCCATATTTAAGGGAAAAGATGGATTGATTCACAGGTGAACAGAGTTGCACGTATTGACATAGATAACTTCGTGTCTCTATGCTACGACTTCGTAAGCTCTGTTCAAATACAACTTTAATTTGGCTTGTCCCTTGAGATTTTGGGTGACACAAAAAATAATTTTGGCTTAGGTGATGGCTTTTTGGTCCACAACTACTCCTAAAGTTATCAATTTGGATGCCCCTTCATGATTGCAGATCAAATTGATTGACCCAAATTGTAGTGTGGGCACTCCACTCACTTAAATCTATTGCCGAGACTAGCATTGGGCTAGGTTGATTTACAGGTGGGCGGAGCTGCACTTATTGACATAGATAACTTTTTCTTCCTGTACTACAACTTTGTAAGTTCTTTTCCAAATACAACTTTGATTTAGCATTTCCCTTGAGATTTAGGGTGACACAAAAGAGAATTTTTGAATAGGCGACGGCTTGTTGGTCCACTATTAAATTTGGAAGCCTCTACAGGATTGTTGACCGGATTGATTGACTCAAATTGCAACTCGATCATGTGTCCAAGTTGGGCGAACATAGAGAGAGATCAACATGTGCATAACACATTTTGGCACAAACCAATGCTTCACCACTAAGATCCAGGAAGCTAATGCTGTCAGCCCATATAATTGAACGCCACTCTCCCTAGTCCCTACAAATGTTTATGTCTATCCCCGAGGTTTAAAATTGCGCAATTGGGTATTGAGGTATTTTTCTTTCGTGAGACAAGGCGTAAGCCTCAAAATTCAAAAATTGTGTAAAGTCAAAATGACAAATTTTTTGTATACTAATCTAATAATATATTAAAATTTGACATAAGAAATAAGTTGTTATATATATAATATATAAAACATAAAAATCACAATATATGAAGTGTCAAATAATAAGTTGTTTGAAATTAAATTGAAATCCAAACATCACAATAATAAGACAACATAAAATATAGTTCAACTCAAAATTCTATTTTTCCCAAAACCCAATATCCTATTCATTAACATGTAATTCAAAAAATAAATAGCAATGACATAACAACTCAGATGAAAATTCACATAACTTATAGTTCTTGGAAGCATTTAATTGCTCCCGAGCTATTCATTCGACAAGACTCCAACGTAGATGTCGTTAATAATCCAACATAATTTGGACAGATGCATTTTCTCCTGGTCACCCACCTAATCTAATTCTCATAATACTTGATCATTTCCTTACAAGGTCAATAAAAAGCATATAAAGATATTTCCCTTGCTCAATGTAAATTTCATTAATTTCTTAACTCAAAAAGTTTCTCTATCATCTTTGTAGTATAGAAGCAAATTGATCCCGTTGTATCAATGTGATTTTCCTAATCTTTATTCCATCATTCTTTCCATAACATTGGAGGAATCAAAAGCTCTATAGTTATCGCTATTGAAATATCCCTATAATAAATTATCTTCTTTGTTGTAATTTAGAAGTATATCTCGCATGAAAATGATTTAGTATATTTGTTCATACAAAAAATATGAGAAAAAGATAAGAAAGATACAAAAAAAGGAGAGAAACTGTCGTACGAAAGCCCTAAACTTTCCGAACTTCTGATCCAGACCCTCCACTTACGAACATTCGAAGAAGAAGACAATGGAGGTTTTAGAACGTCATTGAAGAAGACAATGAAGCTTTAATAGCACATCCTAAACCTAACTTGCGATGCTTAGGCAAAGTCGAAGAGGAGGAAGATGAAGAAGAGGAAGGCAACTGAACTCCAGGCAAAGTTGCAGAACACAAATGCAGGCGAAGTTGAAGAGCACGAACGCACGTAGGCGAAGTCGAAGAGCGCGATGGTAGCTGAAATTTGAAGTGCCCAAGCAAAGTCGAGTAACACGCGAAGTCGAATACGAAGAAATTAGAATACAAATATTAGGTTTAGTTTTTTTTTAATAATAGCTTTTTAAGAGGCGAACACCTAGTTGAAGTGAGGCGAGGCGCGCCTTGAGGGGCGCCTCTGTTTATTTGAGGCATACGCCTCGCATATGAAGTACAAGACGTTCACGTTGACACGCAAAAGGTCTGAATTGCGATGCGTGCCTCTTGTTGCGCAATTTTAAACCATGTCTATCCCATAATGTGACTCATCCATAACAAGAGTTCTCTCATTGATGTCCAGTTTCATGAGTCCAACTTCATGATGAAAAATGCTGAATGATGCCACAAAACTTTGTACCTTTTATATCAATATGTTAAGCTTGTTGCCACATACTTGGACTAGTTTGATTCACCAAAATGAACATGTCTATCCAACAATACGATTGCTGAACCACAGGAGGCTCTTAGCTATCACTTAGACAAAATACTGATATCTAAACGTTTAACATAAAATAAACTTGAAACATGATCTCGCATTTCATGCTCAGAATAACCACCTACCTGCCCTTTGCACTAGAACCTAATCCAAGGTGCAAATTCCAGCTTTATGCAGGCTGAAGAAAAACAAACATTTCTACAAAAAAAAAAAAAAAAAAAAAAAACAGAATTTCTTATTATTCGAACTATCTGTCATTGCCAAAGCTTAATGGTATAACTTTGGCTCCATTCCAAATATTGGCATACTTCTTGAATTCGTCCAGTCACTCCCACATATAATTAATTACTAAATTAAATATGATTCACGGTAATATTTCCTTTAAAAAAACTAACATAACTATCATATGAGTGCTTCCAAACAAAGTACTTTGGTAGTCATGTTTATAAATTCCAAATTAAGCTACCATAACATGATAATGGACAAATTAGATCACTGAAAATCTTCTACACAAATAAATACTAAAATTACTTGAACATAATAGCTAAGTGAGTGTCATTCCTCAATAAATGCATATTAATGATAATTAAAAGAAATAAAAAAATTTAATATTTTATAACATGAATTAAAATTGTCAGATGCCATGATTAAAGTAGGTATTCATGACTTTATT
The DNA here is from genome assembly GCF_001605985.2 of Dendrobium catenatum. Lineage (NCBI taxonomy): Eukaryota > Viridiplantae > Streptophyta > Magnoliopsida > Asparagales > Orchidaceae > Dendrobium > Dendrobium catenatum. The sequence goes on along the minus strand of NW_021319939.1, from coordinate 337,268 downwards.
TGAACAACCTTACTCCATAACGTCCTTTTTTGTTCTGTTGAAGGATTCGCTCTCTTTTTTTCTTTTGAATCTTTCTTTACCTTTTCTCAGTTTCATTCCTCTAAATCTTCTCTTTTAGACTCTCCCACACTTGTCTCTGTCACTCTGTCTCTCATTATTGCTACAAGTATGTCTATGTACCAACCATTTAAGAATTTTCATTAAGTCTATTTGATCTCATTATTATTACTTAAACTAAGAAGCAACCATGTTGTTATCAAAACATTGTAATTACTTTCCATTCTGAATACAGGTTAATTTGGAGACCTTGCCAAACTGGGAGGAGAAACAGATGTATAAACAGTAAGTTATTCAACCATCGATTTGCTTTGGGATGGCCTCAGCTGTGCTTCGCCTATTCTACTAATGTTTTGGGCAAAACATGAAGGGCTTGTAGTTCTTTGTGAATCGCTCTTCTTTATCACATTATAATTTCTGCTTTATATTCTTTTCATGAGCAGATTCATGGAGGATCATAATACAGCCACATTTCCATCGAAGAAGTAAGGCTTTGCATGAAACTTAAATTGTTTGTTCCATGCTTTATATGCTTCTTATGTCAGCTATGCGGTTGTGCGATTATGTTAGGGTAAGAATACTAACTCTGTAGTTGAATATCATTGCAACTTCAATGGGAAGTATCTAAATCAAAAAGTTCTTCCATAAGCTAGTGCATATCTCTGAGGTTGTGAGGCCTGATTCTAGTGGTGACATTTGATATGCTGAAAAAGTATAGGCTCACATTTTTCCATATAGCGGTAGCATGTCACCAGTATGTTGTTGTTTAAGCTATTTAGTCCTTTTTTGCAAATAAATGGTTTGTATCTTTGATTCTGAAGAATTGTAAATGTTAATCTAGCTTCAAAATTTTAGGAATAATTGAACAACCACCTTTTAAATTCCTAAATTCTATAAAGACAATTCACAATAAAAAAGTTTTCACTCTAGTACCATGCTAAAAAAGAAATTATTTATTTTTTGTCCTTCATCCCTTAAATTTATCCTATATATAATGTTTTCTTTTGTAATATTCTAATTTCTAAGTTGGAAATGTTTACACTATGATTCACATAGAAACACTCAACACAACTAACATATTTCAAAGGTCCCAGCTAATGGAGAAGACACAACTGTTAGTCTAAGTGGAATCTGATTGTGTTGATCAATTAGATTGTACAATTGCCTCAGATCTCAAGTCAATTTTTCATGTTTGCTGGGGGGCCGGGCAGGAGTCCTTCCCTTGCTTGGGTTCGGCTGCTTTGCACCCTAAGTTTTTTTTCCTCTTACAACACCCTAACATTGTGTACCTGAGTGCTCTGGCGCTGTAAAAGTTTGCTGAAAGAAAAGACAAAGTGGAGTGCTGAAAGAAAATATAGTGTGGAGTGCTGAAATGCTCTAAATTCAGCGTCGCAGTGCTGTCAGGCGGACTGGAGACAGTGTTGAACGCCGCAACGCTTCGAATTGGCGCCACAACACTTTGATTCGGATTGGACATTTTTTCCTTCTTTTATTTCTCAACTATAGCATCCATCGGTGGTATATATAGGCTTTTCTCTTTTGTTTAGTGTGTTAGAACGCTCTAAGTTAGAAGGATAGAGTGAGAGTGAAGAGAGATTTGTACTTTTTCCTCTCAATTTTTATAGTGGATTTCTCACTATGTGTGGTTCTATGGTGTTTTTCCCAATTTCAGGCTTTTTCATGTTAAATCCTGTTGTCCTTTACTTTCTGCTACATTCCATTTTTTTCTTTTTGTTTTGTTGTGTGGTTTATTTCCACCCCAAACAACAACTTATCTTTATTGTCAATGGTCCAACCACACATCCATATGTCAGTCACTAGCGGCCAGGAGTGCACCAGCAACATTTTTCAAATGCAGCTCCGACAGTATGTGAACTCACAAACCAGTAGGACCCACATCCCTTCACTGTTTTGGGCGGGTCATCTCCCTTTTGGAATAAGTCTAGTTTTTGAAACTATGACTTAAGCTTTGCTATGAAGTAATACAGGATCACTAAGTGCAATCTACTGCTCAATGAATCTTAGTTGATGAAGAAAGTACAATCAAAGCCTTATATAGAATGTTCTAGTCGCACATAGATTGGTTCACTAGCAAAGGCATTGACCTTGTCCGCATGTGCAGGGCCAAGCTATGCCTAATAATTGACATGGAGCACCATGGGATGCCTCCCCATTACATCTTGTGTTTCTCATCCTCTCTAGGTATGAAACCATGTGATTCAATTGACTTGAACTGTGATGCCAATTTAGTTAGTACCAATTACTGCAACCAACTGCTCCAAAACATGAGATGAAGCGGATGTTGTAATCAAGACATTAAAGCTTATGATCTAATTATATTGTTATTGGTGCATATCAAGAACCTATGATTTAATTATAAACTTTGGCTGAATACTGATTTGGCCTAAGTTTGTTGATCACGAAGAGAACTGAGGGGGCATCTAATTCTTCGTACATTTAAGAAGATGTGCTCCAATACTAAATTGATGTTAGACAGGCATTAGAATAGAAAAATCTTAAAAATAAATTAAAAGCTATCTTAAGAGGGGTTAGGGGAGATAGAGAGCAATAAGTTCGCACAGTTCTTCAATGAATTCTCAAGCTATTTTCTGTTGAATCCTTATAGTACTTTAATTATTGAATCATCAAAGTTGGTTATGCTCAATCCACAAAGCACATGATGTGGAGGCTGAAAATTCCACTATCTTAATATGCAATTTTTTAGTTTATCAAAATCTAGTTACAAATTGCCATAAGATGATCCTTTTGTAGAATTATATAAAAAATACGACTTGTCCTTGAGTACGTGGCAACCATAAAATGATAACCTTAAATAAAAATGCAAGTTAAAGTTAAAAAGGTCTTTTGATAGTGGTTGAAATTGTTGGTAGAAGCTAAACAACAATTGTCCAAGAAGAACTCGTGGATGCTTTTGATAGCGTGCACAAATTCTCTTGGGCACAAAGAATTGTCTTTCAAAGGGTAATGGTAGCTATGTCTCTCAAAAAGATCAGAATGGTGATAATACACAGAAAATCATGGAACCATAGATTCGTATTTAATATATGCATCTAATTAGAGTATTCATAGTATATTTGGATGCTACCAGTGGAAGAAAAGTGGTAGTAAAACACATCATGATTAACTTCACTAATATTAATAATAACAATGACTACTAAAAGCTCTAATGTGCCTTGATCAAATAACATAATTGCATCTTAAAAAATTTGACAATATTAATGCTGGAAGGGAAATTATGTTCATGCACACTAAAAAAAGTACATGCACGCTAGGTTGTAACAATCTACAAAAAATAAAAATGCATCAATAATTTTGTGGAAGAGATGGAGTGGAGAAAGAGTGCAAAAGATATACAAAATAGGTAATAAACATTTAAAAAAAAAAACAATGAACATTTTAATGAGCTTACATGACAATTACTCATAGTTGCAACAAGTAATAGTGCATTATGCCGTAATGGTTTTCTGGAGATATAATGCATGGTGCACTGTGTGCCATTTGAAAAAATACAATAATCACAAAAATAAAAAGAATACTAAGAGTTCAAGACATAGGATAAATACTGCCATAACTAAAAAATTAATATAATCATGATTGATTTCTTTTTGAATATAACTCATTGAAATACATGATCGAATTTGAGGAATTGCTATTGTGTTTAGAAATAATGGAAGATCTTAAAACAATGTTTTTTAGATTTAGATTTGTATTAAAACCTAACATAAAAAGAGGGATGAAAGCACTTCTCATTTCCTCTTTGAGCATGCTTTTAAACCTGCATAAGGTTTTGAGCAAATATTACAATTTCTTGCACCAGAAAGAGTTAATATTTGTACTGAAAATGCATATTTTCATCAAAATAATCAAAACTCAAACTGCCGCACCTAATGCATCTAAAGGAAATGGCACTAGTAATCAGCAACAGCTTAGTGAAAAATCTAGTTTTAAAAAAACTTATCCTTCATTAGATGTATTAACCAAGATTTAAATAAGAATATCTCATAATTGCACGCACTTTGATTTTATTTTTTTAATAAAATTAATTTATTAAAATTGTGAAATAGATTAATGGGGCTTTAACATAGGATTTTATTATAAATTCAAATACTTAAGCAATGAAATTCGATTATTATGGTGCAATTGTAAACATGCAGTAGTTGTTGATACTAAAGATAGTTTTCTTTTTTCTTGAGTCATTTTTTTTAAAAAGTTTCCAGGCAAAACTTTTAGTTATTTGCTCATCATTTTTTCTTAATGAAGAAATTATAAGTAATTATACTTGTAATGTTGTTTAGAATTATTAATGTTTCGTTTTCTGATCCTTGACTTTGGTGTCTGATGGTTGAACAGATGATTTATTTACTTAACTAGGCTAATGTTTCTCTTATTTTAAACTATGGGCTTGCCAGCCAAAGCGTGTCAAACCGATTAATTACATGCCATTATGATTTGAGGTGATGATTCTAGCAATTTTGAGGTGGAGGCTCATTAGGAGTGACCTGCAGGCAATCATGGTGGCAATTCCATCAATATTGGGTTACCAGAAAACGTGAATTAGGCCCATAACTTGTCTCTTTATGGAGCATACAAGTTGCATGAAGATCCACCGGGACATTACTCCTGTCTTCTGCTTTGTAGCATAGTTCATAGTTGAGTTGGGTGTCTTTATGCACCTATTGGATGTATCCCTTGCTACTTTGTATCTAGTTAGCTCTTCATTTTTCCATATATATTTTTGTGATGAAGTTTGTTCTTATTAGCCGCTCTTCAAAACCAGCAAAAATGGGACTCTTATGCTCGGGTTATATGCTTTTTTCCCCTTTTATATGCTATTTATCATTTTTAATGAATTATTCTTCCTGTAATGAAATTTGCGTATTTCTTCATAGGATTTTGGCCATAATTTTGATGAAATTCTAGGCACTTATGTTCTATTTTAACAAAAGGTTCTACATTATTTTTTCTTACGATATTATTGAAGTTACACATTCTTATTTTCTATACCCTTTGCTATAAAGGCTTAATATTTCATAAAACTTTCTGTTGATTGCAGGTACTATAATTTAGATGCTTATCATCGGCAAAAAATGGATAATGAGCAAAAGAAGAGCCTTAAGCAGGTCCTTGTAACAGAACGTACAAATTTTAATGATGAAGAACAACGCCGGTATGCAGTTATCAGCTATGCTATTCATCTGATGATAATGTCCTCCATTTTGTTCCATTTTTAGTCTTTTTGTCCTATGGTCATCTTATTAAGACCTTTCAGGGCTAAAAAGTTTGACCATTTTACTGTAACTAGATTTTGTTTGGCAATTTTATAGAATTTCTTGACAAAGAAACTTCTGCTTTGTTCATGTGACTTTTGGTCTGTTTCATTTGAACTAACACATAATGATTGGCTATTTACAATTGATGAGAAGTTTTTAGATTTTTTTTTTTGGAATGTATGTACTGCAGTGCAAATGTTAATTAAAATTGTTAATGGAAAATAAAGCCTCGTATAATTAACTACTGATATAAAATTGTTATGTTGGGCCGTTGTTTTGTGTACTCTGTTATATTAAAAAAAAAACATATTATTTCAAGCCCCTTTAAATTTTACCCCAATATACATTACTGTTCATCCTAGTTAGGTGATAGACATTTGACTTTCTTATAAATCTTTCTAGGTTCTTGATTCTAAACTGATGACAGTTTCTTTTCATGTCTATTTAATATTTAGATTTAGAATCTCGAATTGTATATGGTAGCATTTTGTTGTACTGTGGTAGTGTGGTGATAGCTTTCACCGGCTGGCACTAACTACAATCTGGTTTTTCAATTACTGGAACATTGGTGCATCTTATTGTGTTGTGTTTTTGCAGACGAGAGTTATTGGTGGAGCGCGAAAAGATGAAGGAAGAAAAAGTGGAGGAACTGAAACGCTCCATGCAGAGTGGAATGGTAGGAAACTTTACTTTTTTTTGCATGGATGTAAGCTCTCAGGGATAGTTTCTTTGAAACTGTTGGAAGTGATGAAAATTCATTTTTGAAACTTAGATCAAGATTTCAAGCATTTATTAGGTGGAAATTAGATGAAAATGTGTTATAATACAACTTAAAAAAAAAAAAAGAAGAGTTATACAATACTTCCTTTGCTTTCCCAAACTTGATTTATTGCTTCCTTTGCATCTCCCTTTTCTAGTACGATGGTGATACTTAATTTGTTACTCATCATAATTCCCTGAAATGTAGCAGTCACTAAAGTTTAATAAAAAGAAGATCTTGTTATATAGTACTTTCATTTAATATTTTTCTATTGAAATTTTAAATTAGTATTTTCTTAAAAGGCACAAGCGATGAAGGAGCAAGCTCGTCTGAGGGAAGAGATGGCATATCAATATAAACTGGGAAATTTTGAGGTAAATATGTGCTGCTTCTAGCGACTCTGTGCTTGATTCACCTAACCTGAACTTTCTCCTTCTCAGGCTGCAGCTGCTATCCAGAAACGATTGGATCCAGATGTTGCAATGTAGCATATTAAGTTACTACTGGTTATAAAGAATTATGTTTCTGATGTAATCAATCTTTCTATGAACAGCTCTTTAAATTATTACCATGAAAACATCAGAAAATGATCTGTCTTGTTTTGGTTCAGTCTCTTCAATTTTGTTATTAGATCAGCCCTGTTTCTGGATAATTCTCTTCATGTTTCTTTTTGTTTTTCGGGATAATTATCTTCTCTGGCTGTCTCAACTTTTTTCATCTAATTCATTGCTTCTCCTTTTAGTCTGGTCTCGGTGGTCTCTTGTTGCTCCTGTTTTATTGATCTGATCGTTGGATTGATGTGTAAGGTATGTTATGTGAGAATTAATTATTTTGGACGGAGTTTTGTATTTGACACGGCAGAGACTTGGCCAGTTTTATGTGGCAGTTAATTATCAATATGTAATGTGTGTATGAATGTCTTAATTGACCTAAATACCCTCCCCTAATAAAAAAAAAAGTTTTGCGCACATAAAGTAGTTGTAAACGGTTTACATGAGATGAGATTTTTGTATTAAAAATCTTATAACAATATTAACCTTTATTTCTCTATGTTAGTTTGGTTATATGATTTTTTTTTCATTGTTTTGTTAATAGTCAATTTTTCATTTAAATTTAATAAAGAAAAGTTATTTATAATATTTTCTAATAAAAATCTTTTTATGTTTATCATTACCTTTCTTAATATAAGTCAAATTATATATATATTTATTTTCCTAATTAGGTTATCAGAAGACTTTTGTTTTATGTGATCAAGTCATCTAAGACAACTCTTTCTAATCTTATCTTCTATAGGAGTTACTCCAACCTTTTCACATATATGTTCATTTTGTATCCTATCTCTAAGAGTAAATTCACTCATTCACTTAAACATTGTCTTCTTTGCAAAACTTAATATTATGCTTCTCTTTTAATGACCAACATCTGCATCATAAAGCATTGTAGGTATCACCATAATTTTATAGAAATTTTCTTTAAGTTTGAGGGAGTCTCTTTTTTCATATTAAAAATCTTAAAATGGGCAAAATAGTTAGGGTTATTCTAGTTCAGGTATAGATGCTTGGAGCTATGTTTAACCATTCACTTTATAAAAAGAGAAAAAAAATCATGATGGCTATCATTAGTCTTGATAGTGATGCTATGTGTTAATGATCATGGTGATGCCAAGCATCTGTATTGGTGATGATGATCGGTGTTAGCCTTGTCGGCAATGATATGAATTGACATTGATGATGATGGGTGTCCATGTTGTTGGAGATGATGGGTGTCGGTATTGTTGGCAATGATGGACATTAATATTATGCTTGACGATGTGCATTGACATCATTGTTGATGGTGGGCATTAGTGTCATTATTGATAGTTGGCATCATCCTTACAAGTGACATCATACTATTTGTTTGAAAAAAAGCTTTGCTTTACTTTAGAAATAGACAAAGTAAATTGGAATTAATTTTTTTAAGGAAAATTTAATTTCTAGAATTTCAATTTTTAAATCAAACACATCATTATGAGCGATATATCACCTCAGGAGACGAGAATATTATTCACTAATGGGTTCAAACAACAAAACTGTAAAAATTCATCATGATTATGATAATTAGATTCAAGAAAGTACTATATATGATCCTTAAGCGTCAAAATCGTTCGAATAATTTGACCATAATAATCCAGATGAAGTATTATTAATTTCATATTTAAAGACATGTTAATAAATGATATATCTCTCTAGGGAAAGGAAATATCACTTATTATCCATGGTTTGAATATGACGATAATGATCATCGTTGATTTTGATTTTCCCAAAGAGAATTAATTGAATTTTGAAAATTAATCTTGGGTCTTTAAATCTCCTAAGAGTCAAAGCCCTCATAGTTAATTACATTATAAGAAACCCGAGTTTCTTATGAAGATTCTTGATTAAAATAATGATAAAATTTTGTTTTTGAATTATCGAGTGATATCGAAGGGAGTGAGGCTAGAATTTTCAATTGAGATTAGTTCAAATTTGTGCACTTATTATTGGAAGCCAAAGGATGAAAGGTATGAGGTGTTTTGATATTCTAAAATATTTTAGAAACACTTCTATTTATCCTATGTGTTGGGCTTTAAATCTTAGTTTGAAGAGACATTCCAATTTATAATTTATTGGACACGAGATTCTACGAGACGAGAATTCAATCTTTTGATTTTGGGTCTGCCCTGAATTCTAGATCTATTTTGGGCACTAAACGATAGTGACCCGAACCTAGCTAATGCAGTACAAACTAGACTTATCATAACGTAGATTTGGGAGCATGCTAACCACATAGGTGATTTAAAATCATGTGTCTGATCTTTTATGAAAGATTGATGACCTATTATTTAAGTTTTGAGAAATTGAGACTGATGTCTAGAGCAGGTCCTAATTTGCCCCTTGACTTATGTAGGATAATTATGCCATGAAATGCGGTTAAATTTTTTGACTCTTTAATTAGTTTCTAATACAATGCATGCTGATCATGATTGATCTTGAATGCATAAATAATATGAAGTAATTTTAAAAGGCTTTAAAATAATTTTTTCCATAGAGATTATGTTTTACTTTTGTGGCATCACTTAACTTGTGAATATTTTCATATTTTTCTAAATGAAATTGTTACCGAATTCAAATATTATTATTTGTTTGCATGCTTCAAAGTAGTATTGTTTGGTGGTCATTGTGAGAGGTTGTTAATTGGAATGATTGCAAATAAAATATTTCCATTTCTTGAGGTATGAATCTTTTAGCATACGCTTACAAATTACTAAATATATAAACCAAAGCTTAGTTGATTATTTTTAGGTAAAAAACATCCTTTAGAAATGCTAGCTTGGTTTTCATTCATTTTGCATCTACATAATTTAACTCCAAATGAGGAATTTGAAAACTACTTAACAAAATATTTGCATGGAATTTAGTTTTCACCTCCTTATTTGATTGGTATGTTAAATATAAAAGTATTTTCTATTTTTATTTGTTTTTGGTTTGAAAAAATTACTAATAATTTCTTATATAGACTCATAATGCGAAATATGCATTTTTTTTAATTTCCTGGTAAAATCATTTTTTTAATGAATTGCATTTAATGCCCATGCAAAAAAAAAAAAGTTATAAACATGATATTTCTTTTATTTTAATAATAATAATAATATAACTAAAATATTAATAATATGATTTCTTATTTTTAAATTTTTATTAGTCCCAAAAAATCTCCAAGCTCTGGAAATCCCTTTACCTCACTGCTGCAAAAGTGAGGAATAAGTTCTCCTTTGTTGTTACTGCTTCGTCCCACCATATCCTTGTTGTGGGATCACTAGTGGAGCAAGTCCAATATTACCTAGTGACCCTCAGAGCAACATATACTCCTCTCTCTGTCTCTCTCTCTCTCTCACACACACGCACACACACATCCTTCCCTCTAATGCTTCTACTGCAAGTCTTATTAGAAGAGATAACATTTGGTGCCTTCCAGTACGTTGGCATCAATAGCCTAACTAAATCCTGTTTTTATGATACGTACCCCCATACAAGATCCTGCTCAAAATTGCATTAATGGGACAATTCTATCGCTCTTTTGCAGCAGTGAGGTAAATTCTTATTTTACTTCAGATTTATATATGTGCTTGGATGGCATTCGTACGTTGAGGGATTGAAAACTGCGGAGGCTCTCTCGCTTACAAGTAAATTCTTATTGCTCTTTATTATGCCGACATCAACCTCAAAATGCTTCACATATCTTCTTTAAATGTAACAACTCTTTTTCTGTACTGGGCTTGGTAGGTAACTTTTATTTCACGCCTTCTATCCTCCAACTATTTGAACATATTTCCGACTTACCCAACAACCCATTTGGCTATTTTGATTGATTTTCTCTTGCTCCTTACCTGCTCTGCCATTTATTTTATATTGATTGAAAGAAACAACATAACATTTAGCCAAAGTGCTTCTAGCTCCTCTTCAATATTGGTCGTTTGGGTGATCAGTTGCCGGCCTCACTCATGGATTTGTTGGACTTCTGACGACTGCTATGTTCTTAAGTTTCTTGTTTGGTATTGGATTTAGGGAAATGTGATGAATTCAACTCCAAAATCTGAGTCTGGTGAGCTTTTCGTTCTTCCCTGGACGATGATGAATATCTGTCCATTCCCCTTGGATGGTTCCTGTGGCAACCAGGGGAATTACACGCTGTCCGATCTCAACCTGACAATACAACTGATTATAGTCTTAGTCCAGGCGGTGTTGCTGCTGCTTCTTCTCTCTTTTGATGGTTTTTCATTCACTCCTTTTTTTGTAGCGGTTGGTTTATAGGGCTCCTCCTCAACTTTTTCTAACAGATATGAAGGTTTTGGTTCCTTTAGTTTCATTGGTTTTTTCCCTCGATGATGGACTTTGCTTCTCCCTATGCTATACTTCGATCTTTCGGCCTTGTTAGCTTTGCTGTTTTTGTTTGTTTGAGTATTACAAAGTTTTTGTTGCAGCTCAAATTTCCATAGGATGTCATCTACTGAGTTAGTAATTTTTATTAGCTCCTTGTTGTAACTTTCTTTTATTTACACGGTCAATTATTTTACATGGTCCTTCAGTATTACTAAGTTCTTATTAGCTCCAAATTTCCCCCACACAAAAAAAAAAAAAAATCATCGTTTTTCCCATCCAACTTCTCCCGCTTAACCAAAGCCCTAAACCCTAAACAGTGAAAAGATGGAGATAGGAGCTCTCAAAAAAAGGAACGGAAGAACGGGTGACACTGAATTAAACCCTCAACGACGAAATACAAGCTTGGAAGTCGCCAGAACACCTAATCGAAACTCTCCAGGAAAAGAGGAAGTCGCGACAGACACTCGCTGGCGGATTCCAGCGTTTTTGTTCGGCTAACCCCGTAAATTCGCCAACCTACCGGATTTAGTAGATCAGGGATTTACAGTGGAACGGGGGGAAACAGGATTTAAGAGACCGTAGGATTTGACACGGGATTTAAGCTTAAAAACTGCGTAAATCACTGTTCTACTATCGCTAACAAACAGCCCCTTAAATTAAATTATTCTAAATATTAAATTCTTGCAAACAAATAACCTATTAAGGGTTTAAAAAAAAGCCTATTAACTTTTGAGTAAAATAATCATAAATAATAGACTGATAAAATACTCAAAACGCCAGAAGATAGTACAAACCAAAGCAGCTCTTCAAATAAATAAAAAACAGAAACCAGACAAATTCCAACAACTTACATAACCCAGATTCAAACCCTAACTAACGAACTCCAAAAGCCCCATAAGACAAAAAAACAAAGCCAATCCAGATCCCTAAAACCACAAACACATATAAACAAATCAGATCTAGAGAGAAAGAGAAGACGGGGTAATAGGATGGAACAGATGAAGGTGGGACGATGGGACTGAATTTCAGCTTCTGAGATTACGAACCTTGCTCCATCCCTTCTTCCAGGAATCTCCCACCACCCTCATCCCCTTCTTCATTAAATCCTTGAGCTCCTTAGCCCGCTCCTTCATCTGCTTCTCGAAGTCCGCCATATCCAAGAGAGATAGAGCAAGAGAAGACTTCGTGGTCTTCCTGATCTGAGAGAGTATGTACGAGATATTTTTCAACAAAATACATATATATAGGAAAATGATTCTTTGCTTTTGGCTTCGGAAAAAAAAATATCGGCGGGATTTCAAAATCAACGACCGAGAGTGGAGGATCGCCATTGGATTCCACAATATTGAGGGTCCTGATTAGGGATTCTCTTAGTGATGAGAGAAAAAGAGTGGAACAGTAACGGCAAAGAAAAAAACCGCTTATTCTGTATTTAATTCCGAGCGTCAGGGATCCTAAACTTTTATTCTATCCGGTGAACTCAGAGGAAGGTTCGGTTTTAGGCAAAAAAATATCTGTACCGAATTTTTTTTCAGTGTACTAAGTTTTTTCAAAAAACTCGGTACAGACGTTTTTTTGCCTAAAATCGAACCTTCCTCTGCGTACGTTCACTGGATAAAATAAAAGGGAATAAGCATTGATTTGAGGTGCCAGCAAAATATTCTTTTATTCGGCAGCGAGAATAAAAATAGGCGAATTTTTTTATTTAGAGACGTACTTTTTTTCTTATTTTTTATTTAGAGCCGTACTTAAATCATGTTTTAAGTGAACATATAAATTCAATTCAAATTTTCATAAAACTACAAAATTATTTTATATTTTTTAAGAAAACATAAAACTATTTTTAGTTCTTTTGAAAGAAAGCCAAAATTATTTTGGTTATTATTATTATTATTATTTTTTTTTGAGATTGTAAAATGATTTTGAGTTCGCCTTTTTCTATTTAGAATTCCAAAGCTAACAGTGAATTTTTTCTGCTATAAATAGAAATGAAAATTGGGGCGTTTTTCTAAAAAATTTTCAATTAGGGCGCAAACTAACATGCTGAATCGTTGGTCTCACTATAAATTCATTTTATATAAAGCTTGTTTCATATTTATAAAGTTTCAAACAAAAAGAATCTTATTGAATTATTAAATAGCTTTACTTTTTAGATTTTTATTAGCTTAATAAATAAGTATTATGAAGCCTACTAACAAACAGTTATCATAGAATTTATTTGTGAACATATTAGCAAGTGTTTTATTAGCTACCAAATGAGGTTATTCAACAACATATTGTGAGTATTTTCAAGCTACGAAAAGAGTCTGCTCATATACGAATGAGCTAAGAAAAATTGATTATTCTGATAACAAGCTTGCTCATGAATATTATAAATAAGCAATCTAATAAACATGATCAAATATTTCTTGTTATTGAACAAATTTATTCTAATAAAAGATTATAGTATTGAAAAAGAAATAAATTTTTTATAAAATAAGAATTATTTATTATTACAAAATTAGAAATTTATAATATTGAAAAATGGTCATAATTAAATAATCTATACTATTAATTTAATATATATTCATGATTTTTTAAAATTATTTTAATATTTCTTATAACATTTAATTATTTTAAATATATATATTAATTAATATTTATTATTTCATTAAATTATAATTAATAAAAAAATATTTATATTAGATTATTTATCATTTTCATAACAAGACTTAGGCTTCATTGGGGAGACTTGCTTTTCTACTAAAAAATCACTTTTTTGCAACACTTTAAATTGCTTTAGTGGCAATTTTAACTGCATGCAACAAAATATTTTGCAGCTTTTTTAAAACTGTTGTATGTCTGCTGTGATTGATATCCGCTGCAAAGGCTTTTAGTAGCAGTTTTACAATCGGTCATTAATTTTTGTGACAATTTTAATCGCCAATAATCTAGGAATTTGTAGCGGTTTTAACTACCCCTAATCTAGAAGAATAGTGAAGGTTAAAACCGCTACTAATATTACATAAATTAATAATAATAATAATAATAATAATAATAATAGAATCAATAAGTAAACTAAAATTCATTCATCAATGTAATCAGGTTTAAATTGGCCCTGAATTGTTGTACGTACCTTTTACAAGAAACTCTGGTTTGATATGACCTAATTGTTGCTTCCCTTGCTGTAATAAGTCAAGATTTAGGGTTTTTTGTAACCTGCAATGCTCAAATTAAAAGTTTTTTCTATTTTGTTTACTTCATGCTAAATATATACTTAGAAATAAAGGCGCAGTAGACTACATGCAAATAAACACAGACTAGATGACCAGTGAGTGATCTCTAAGATGCAACCTGCAATAAATAAATTTACAAATATATAACACCTTGTTAGATTAATGCTATCCAGAAAAGTAGGTGTGCCAACCTACAATATATAACTAAAATTACACATAACACCTTTGAAAATCCATCACTATACCTTAGTTAATGATCAATCAGATGTTAGCTTACTTGTCAAGTGTAGTCTTGCATGTTAACCAAGACGCCAGCATCCCAAAGCTGTGTCTACCTATGAAGTTAAACTTGACATTAAGAAAACATTATATGAGATAACATTATCAAGAAAGCATTTTATGTGAGTTTATTATTATCTCTATTTTCATTCGAAAGAAATTTCAGGCAAAATACATGCATGCTACCCGAATTACAAGGAAAGTAACGGGTTTCAAAGTTAAAATTAATGTTGTTGCCACCACATACTTCAATCGTACTATGAGGAAAGTATCGGGTTAGTGTGACAACAAACCCATGTGTTCATACTGATCTGCATGAGTGTTCTGGTTCCATAACCAAACTAAACACTCTAGATTGAACTATTTAGGCAAATTACGAACACAAGGGTATACCATCTCCAGCTTGATATTTTACCTTCCAAACAAAGTGAAAAATCATTGTACAAATTTAGAAATTACGTAAGAATATCTCAATCTATGAACCTTAGCAACTACTTCATTCATTCAAATAATATGAACATAATATATTTTTATTCAACAATTAATTGTGAGCAAGGTCGAGTATGGCTAGGGCATGAATCATTCAATGGAGCAGGTAATGAGGAAATCTAATGGCAATGTAAGTTGTTGATAAAGTCTATAAAGCAAATGGTTTAAATCGCTGTTGAAAATAAATAATGGCAGTGGTTTTACAACCGCTGCTATAAAATACTGCATATTTTTTACTTTTTATTGGGTAGTAATGATTAAAATTGCTGCTATAGGAGATATATAGTTGTAGTTTGAAAACTACTACTAGCTAATGTTGTCATTATACTCTCTTTTTAGTAGTGTTTGTAAAGCTGCTATAGAGAAACGAGTACAATTTTTTTAAAAGTAGTGAAAACATTGTAATCAAATAAAAATTGTTGTTGCAATCTGAAAGCAAAGTAGTGATAAAGATGTCCTAAACAAAGCCTTGATCAGTCCTATATAAAAGTATTAATAAAGTTTTATAACGAGTGTGCTTATGATCTCTATATCAAATATGAATTGAACTTATGAGTGAAGTTTTTATCGAGATTCGTGTCAAGCTTGTTCATAAGTTTTAAATACAATAAATTTGGAATTAAGAGAAGCCAGATCTTATCTAATTTTATCTCCTAAATCAAATTTTAACTATTTATATAATCATGCAGATGTCATTATAGTTTTAGTAAATATTTTCCTTATTTTTTTATTTTTATTAGTTTAGATTGATTTTTATTTGTTTATCATAATTAATAACTATTTTTTATTTCTTTTTTTTATCATAATTAATCACTATTTTTCTTCATTTTTTGTTAGTTTAGGTTGAATTGGATTGAACTGGTTAAAAACTTTTATGGATTAAATTGAATGATTTACAAATACTAGAAATAACGTAATATATTAAAGACATGAAATTAATCACCATTTTATCAAAATTTGAAGATAAATGATTAGTTCAAATGGCCTAGGTAGCACTACTAATTTAATAGGTAAGAAATGGAGCATTTTGTGTAGATTTAATCAGCATCTAATTGACTTAATTTGAATTATTTTATGGAAAAAATCTTTTAGTTGCTGATGGTCAATAATTCTTACTCTGTATTGCTGTAATAGAAAAATGACAAAATTTTAAATAGTAGCAGCTGATAAAAAAAATAACCAGAAGAAGCATGCCATAACTGTAACTTAGAAAGGAGCCAAATTATCAAAGAGTTTGACATATTCAATGGAATGCGACAATTCATTAGGTGCATTCACATGAATTAAGTCAGCTATTAGTGCTTCTCAGGTATTGTAATTTAATGAATTAAGAGATTATATTATTATTAATTATTAATTAAATAAATGGAATTAAGTGAGTATAATATTTTTAAATATAGTGCTGTCAAAATCGGGTAATGGGACGAGTTTGGGTCTAACTCGGAACTGACCCGACACTGTTCGACCCGACCTGTTTTTACAAACGGGTCGGTTTTCGGACTTGAACCCAACCCGTTTCGGGTCCGGATCAACCCAAAATTGACTCGTTTCAGGTATGTATTACTAAAATTTTTAATTTAATTTAATTTATTTAAACTTAAATCAACTTAAGGAAAGATTTACTTCTATCAATTTAAAATAAGCCAAGCTTAATTCAATTAGGAAAACATGGTTTATTATTTTTTGAAAATAAGATTCATAACATTCTTTTAAAACCCTCCTAAATTAAAAATGAGTCAAATCGTGTTGATTTCAGGTTTTCGGGCAACTCGAACCAGACCCGACTTTACAAATGGGTTGAAATCCCTAACCCGAACTT
Organism: Dendrobium catenatum; assembly: GCF_001605985.2. Lineage (NCBI taxonomy): Eukaryota > Viridiplantae > Streptophyta > Magnoliopsida > Asparagales > Orchidaceae > Dendrobium > Dendrobium catenatum. Next base: position 320,463 of record NW_021319939.1, on the reverse strand, counting down.
GACACGGTTCAGGTTCGGGTTGACCTGAACCCAAAATTTTCGGGTCAGATCAATTATTAACACTTCTAATTAAATAGATGTTAAATTAAGTATATTAAGAACCAAATTAATTACTAATTAACTTAAATAATTATATAATATAAATAACTTATTAAGATATTAGAGATTTAATCTAAAATTATCCCAAATATATCAAAATTATATTATATTCCAAAAATTTTATTATTGGTATTGTAAAATATTTAATAACTTAAATAAATATTAAATTAGTGAAATTAAAGTTTAGTTAAAGTTTTAATGTTATATTATGCACTATTAAATTAAATGATGTTAATTCTTTATTTAGGTTGGCAAAAAGGTAAGTAATACATTAAATTTAATTTTTTTATGAATAAGTATATTTTTAGATTTATTAAATTTCTAGTCAAATTGATATATATATATTTATACATTAAATTAAATTTTTTTATGAATAAGAGATGTCTGTGCAGGTAGAGTTGAACTTTGAATGGAGTTGTTTGTGTTAACTTTGTTTTGCCCAAAACTTGAATTTATATATATATATATATATATATATATATATATATATATATATATATATATATATATATATATATATATATATATTAGATAGGAGAGAGAGAGAGAGCAGAAGTTGTTGGAACATGATCATCATGTGGTTGGCATTCATTTTCTTTAGATGCATTATCATTAATTATAACGCGAAAGATTAATATTAAAAGGCCATCACTAGATCTTGATCATGTTATTCTTTATCATTAATGGGTTTCAGGTGAGGAAGATTTCATTTTGGACATCTATAAGAATCAGATGAAAAGTTATTATCTAGAGATAAGACAAGGAAGTTTTTAAATGTAGCGAACTGATAAGACATCCAGCATGAGTTTAAGTTTCACTTTATTTGTTATCTAACTCAAACCCAAATACAAGAACATCTGTACATGTTGCTTAAAAAAAAGTAATACTTTATAGTCTTCTTTATGTTGTAAGTATTTAGTTGTGTTGTTTATAATGCTAATAGTTATTATCAAATATTTGATAATAATTTTATGCATTTGATTGAAAAGTTTCAGTTTTTTATTCATTATAAATAATAGCTATGTACTATAGGTATATTTTACATTATCTTTGAAAACATAACTAATTTATTGATATTATTAACGTTTTATTAGTAGATTAAAAATCAAATGTTATATTGAATTAAAAAAAACTATAAATCATATATATATATATAAAGATAAAAACCTTCTTTTATTTCATACCAAGATATATGTCTAACCACTAGTTACCACTCCCTTTAGGTTAAATTACAAGCACAAGATATGTTTGTATATTATTCCAAAATTTTATATAGGAAATGTTTAATTTATGCCAGCCATACCTGATCCATCAATCTATATGAACCCTCTCTCCATAAGCTCTATATTGGTGAATTGAACTCTCCTAAACTACCTCATCACACAGTTTGAAAAATACCACAACATATTTCCAGCTAATGATTGGGACATGGGTCGTCCATATCTCCATACTAACTCCAAACTGGTGAGGAAGCACGGCTATAATTTCTTCTGTAAATGGAGCAATGGTAACATATTAAATACCACTTGTACTCATAAATTTCTTTTTTAAAAAATATTCTAAACTTATTAATGGACATCTTTATGAAGCTAACTAGCTACAATTCATTTAGCTCATCCCTATATGACATTGTGTTGCCGCCTGGGATCTCTCATATCTTGTCCTCAGCCCACCTACATGTTTGAAATTATTAAGAATGACCTTGTAATAAAAGTTAATTATAAGCGAATTGAATAAGGATAAACCTTAAACTTGCACCCGAGTGGCTTCCCCCTAAATCATAAATATGGGAACTCAAAGGGTCGATCAACTAACATCAAGGTGCTCTCAAAACCAAAATTTGGGAAGTGTTACACATCTTGCTTAATTTGTATGTGCATATGGGCTATGTCTCATAACACAAGTCTCTATAAAGTTGTGATAGAATTACACTTTGATGGACTTCATCCCAAATGTGTTCAAGTTTAAAAGTAGAGGGAGCCACTGCAATGAGATATGTGTTTTATTAAGTTTAAGAAAACAACTTAACATGAATAGAATTTACACAAGAATGTGCATCAAGAATGTAGCTGAAGGAAAATTATTATAAGTTCTTTGTAATATGTCCATCGGAGCCACATAAGGGGAACCAGTAAAATCCAACTAAGAGGTTCCCATAATAAAGCTTGCTTGAACTTGTTTATCCTCTGGATCATAGTAGATAGTCTTTCGCTCGGGGTGACCACCAAGTACCTCATCCAAACATTCTAGCCAACTCTCCCATCATAAACAATGTCCTAGGATAATTAGCATGACAAGTGTAGGGCTGTCAACTCTAACATCAAGCAGAACTTGAACATCTTGGAGTTAATAATCATCTCCTCAATTGTAACGTGAAAAGTTTTTGTTGATGGGCATCACCTCTTGACTAATGTTGTAATAAGATTATAGTCCAATAAAATAAATTGTAGAAAGTGGAGGTATTCCAATCCAATCATACACAAAATGTATGTCATGTGGGGGTACTTAATGGGCCATTCACATGGCATATGTAGATGTGTAGAAGCAACCAAAGGAGAGGTCAAAAATAAAAATTAAAGGAAACGATTAAAGCATACTATAACTTGAGACTATTAAGAAATGTTGATCAATTTTGCATACATGATCTAGGGTTCATTGTCGTATGTGACATGTCTAATGAAGAGATACTCAGCGATACATCTACAATGCACTCATTTATCTCTCAAACAGTATGCCAGCATGAATGATGGTGGCTTGACATACCTGGGTTATTTTCCATGATTTTGTCAATGATATGTAATTTTTAATTAGAGAAGGCTATATACAACTTATATTAAGTATGGAGGAAAGGAAAATTTCTAAAACGTGGTTTAACCTGAATGAGCTAGGATTATTTGGGAAGGTGGCCCGACTATGTCCTAGGTTTTTATAGAAAATGCAAGCCCAAAGTGAGGTTAAAGAACGCTCATCCATCCATTATATTCTAATTTTTACTTGATTATGGCCTACCAACATGGCGCTAAATGCTGGGGCTAGTAAGGGGATTATTTTGTACTCCTCATTAAATGGAGGCCATATTTCTTTTTTTGGATTAATATCGAATAATCCCAAGTCGCTCTTCATTTAAAATTATAACAAGTAAAAAATGATATAAATGAGATGTAATCCTAGGTCCTCACTATGATCATAGTAATAATGTGTACATATGCATGTGATATAATTGAGGATTATTACATATGCACATGCATGCATCACTACATTTAATCTCGGCCTTATTAGTCCTTACAAGATCTGTCAAAAATTTAAAATTCATGATTATTTAACATAATTGGCTTAGGACACTATTGTGCCTCTTGTTCAAAGCATTCTAAGATGATCTTCATCAATGGAACATTGCTTGAATCACCTCACTCTATTGAATTTGATGGATACTTTAAATGCTTTTAAAATAATTCTATATGGTTGTAGTATATGTCCATGATCAACCCTTATATTGGTAATCCCAATGCACTTCCAATAATGTTGTTAAAGAATTTGGATGCATTCATCATCATAACACAATAATGTCATCTTTTATTGAGTAGGAGGCTCCACTTTAACACATCTCATTCGACTAGCCAGTCAAAAGCCTCTTGTTTCTCATTTTTTATGTCGTTCATATTGTGGTTGAAATGGTTGGTGTCATCCATATTTTTTGCCCAATACATCTTATCATTAAGGCACTCATTATTAGCAATGCCTAGCTATCGTATAACCTTCTTAAAGTTCACACATATATGATGTAGATAATGTTAGTGGGTGGCATTTGGAAAAACTTCAAAACGCCCTCCCACAACTCTAAGTGCTTATCAAAGATTATGCAAATGTCTTTACATTCTCTAATAGATGGCACAAGGTCATGGTGTACTTATAGAAACGGCCAACTCCATGATTTAACATATTCAAGCAGATATAAACAACCATTGCTATTGATTCCAATAATGATAAGGAGGGTAACCTAGTACTTGCCCAACAAGCAGGTCTCATCCAAACTAAGGACAAAATGATAGTAGCGCCACATCCCCTCAATTGAAGCTCCAAATGCCTAAAACATCCCTTTAAATTTAGAGTTACCTACAACTTAGATGTTGTAGATAGTGCGCAACATGACAATATGAGTAGCCTCCATGAAGTAGAAGAGGAACCAATATGAGTCTTTGTAACTACTAAAGATGATTTGAATTACCTTACGATGTGCATCCCATGCCTTAACATAAGACACCTTAATGTCAAGTTTTGATTTCATTCTAATAATTATCTCTATTGGCGTTTATGTCAAGTTGTTGGAAGAGGATGACAATGATGTAATTACTAATAAATTTTGAAGTACTATTTCAATGGTATGTTACCACTATGGGATGGGTACAAGTGTGTTGAGGACCTCTCATTCATATTTCCTAAAGGCCACCTAATCTTTTGCTACGTGTGGCATGTATGCACTAGAAACATGGATGTTGTGGATGGTTTTTCTTAGTACATAAGATGGCTAGCCTACTCTTATTAGAAATGGATTTATCGTACTCAACATTGTTTCTGATCGACCACCCATTTACTACACATTGAAGGGCTTCCTTTGTATGGATATTTAGACCTTCATATAGTCCAGTTGGGAATATAGCTTCTGATATGTTAATCACATTTAGTGTTAGGACATTGAAGTTATCTGGAACATCCCATTGCTCTGTCATATGGATTATTTCAATAAATTTGTAATTAGCCAACGTCCCTTCCAAATCAGCTCGATTTTTCTTAGCTTGTTCCTACAAGAACTCATAGTATGGTATCTTTGTGTTTGGATCATCGAAGAGCTATTAAAGAATGTCACCTTCAGGGACACCACTAAAGTTTTCATTAGTTCCAATATCCATTGTCTAGTATGCATTGACATCACCTTTGTCGGCTTCATCATTTTTTTTATGGTTAGGTTGGGGCTATGAACCATCTTGAACATAAGATCTGAATAAGTGGTGATCCTGGAAGTACTCAGACAAGGGTAAGTCTACATTTGGTCGATTATTGACCCTTACACGTGATAGAACTTACAGTTGCACAAAATCAGATTGTTGCAGGAATTTTGCTTGCCTGCCAAATAATGCTAGATTTACTCCGGACCACTAAATATCATCGGACTTTTGTCAAAAATCCGCCCGACAACCAACTTTCATCAGTTTTTTACCTGGCCACCAACTAATGTTAGATTTATGCTTGTTCAGTGACTATTACCAAAATTTTATCCAGCTACCAAAGATTGTAAGACTTACACATGACTACTGAATATCATCAGATTTCCTCCCAACCACAATCGTCTACTACAGTCTTTCTGACCTAAGTCACTAAGTGTTTTTGACCTCTATCACCTAACAACTACGGTCTCTTCAACCATTATAACCTAATTACAATCCTTCAAAGAACCTTCATCTAACTAAGTTCTTTTCGATCTCCATCGCCTGACTATGATCTTTCTGACCACCATTACTTACTAACTATAATCTTTCTAACCTCCATCACCCTACTACAGTCTTTCTGACTTATGTTGCTTGACTATGATCCTTCCAACAACTCTGAGCTGACTACGAAATTTTTGACCTCCATTGCATGTCGACTATGGTCTCTTTGACCATTATTTCCATATTGAGGTCTCCCTGGCCATCATCTCCATACTACAGTCCTTTCAACCACCATTACCAGACAACGATTCTTTTAACCTCTGTCACCTGGCGACTATGGTCCTTCCGACCTCCATCACAAGTCTATATTCTTTCCAACCTTTGTCATCTGATTACAATTATTTTCACCTCTATCGTCAGCCAAATACTATCCTCCAAACCTCCATCACCTGACAATGGTTTTTATGACATTCTTCACTAGCTAGCTATGATCATTCCAATCACTATCATCTAACTACGATCTTTCTAACCTCCGCCGCCTGTTGACTATGCTCTTGCCTACCAAAAAAATATGTCAATAATGATTCTTTCAAGTCCCACTATGTATTTCACTCTATATGATTTATATTTACTGAATCAAGCTAAGGACTTCCCCCAAAGGAATGACCTCATTTTTAATCGGCTATAAATATAAGTGGATTTATTCAAATTAGCCAAGCCCTATAATTTTTCCTCCTTTTAAGGGTTTTCACATAAAAACTCGGGTGTCTCTTATGATTTCTACAACCTTCTCTTTTATCTGATTATGTTGTAGATCTTCATACAAAGCTTAGATGTTAAGCATTGTATTATAGGATACAATTGTTTGGCATCGCCTGTGGGAACATCATTTCTAATTGGTGGGCAACTTTTGCTCGAATCTCAAAGGTCATACATGTCAATATCTTAACATCAGTTATTCCTACATCAAGTTTATCAAATTTGGATTGGGGAGTAATCTTGACTACAATCATGGCCAAGAAAATTCATCCAACAATTCCAACATCCAATATACTATCTTAGGGAACTATTTTTTTATAAAGCTTCTAGCAAATACAAGGATGCTTATAATAAAGTAAAAGCTTTATGTAGACCATAGTTGGACTTCTACTTCTTTTGCAAGATCTTAACCTTAACCTCAAAAAATAGTAATTGTTTAAAGATAGAGTATTCTCCACCTTTGATTCAGGATACATGCAGCATTCTCCCCCTCGCAATTAAGGTATAATTGATCTCATGGGAATTTAAATCGACATCCTCCATATAGGTTAACATCATTGAGCAATGCTCTGATAAACAGTCTCAGATAGGTCAAACATCCTTGGAGGATGTCAATAAAATCTTAATATTCTTGATTCAATAAATACATAATTTTTATTGAGTCTCAATCATTGAATGATCAATTCCAAGGAGATTCAATTTGACATCTTCTACATAGGTTAATATCATCGAGCAATCCTCCAATAAACAAACTAAGAAAGGTCAAATATCCTAGGAGGATGCCAATCAAATCTTAAAATCCTTGATTTGATAAATATATAACATTTATTATGTCTTAATCATTGGATGATCAATTCCAGAGAGATTTGATCTAATTTTTCCATATAGGTTAACATCATCGAGTAATATTTTGATAAACAACCTTAGATAGGTCATACATCCTTAGTGAATTCTCTCAACCTATTTTACACATGTTAACATTATTGAGAAATACTATGAAAAAAAAAACCTCGAATAGGTCATATATCCTTGGTGGATTCTCTTGACCTCTTCCTCATAGGTTAATATCATTGAGTAATGCTCTAAAAAATAACTCAGATAGGTCATACATCCATTATGGATTTTCTCATTCTTTTCAATAAAAAGTAACACTTTAATTAAAACATCCAGGAAAGCTCACATATAAGGTAGTCTCAAATGAAAGCTAGAATTGGATGGGATTCTCACTAGAAATATTCCATAATAGTAAGTTGTTAATAGGGTCATCACTTATAAAAAGAATAAACTCTCATTATGACTTTTATATATAAAAGATGGGCCCTGAAGCTTGATAAGGGCTGCCCCACCTCTCTTAGATAGTGGAATGTCTCTAATGTGAGAAGAAAATCATAAGAGAAGAAAATAAAAGGAGGAGAAAATTCTTTCTACATGAAAGAGGGAAACTAAAGATTGATAGGGGATGCCACATATCTCAGACAGTTGAATGCCTCTAACATAAAAAGAACGAATGAAAACTACAAAGAAGGGAAAGAAAATTTTCTTTTCCATAAATAGGGGCCCTAAAACTTTATAAGGAATACCACCTATACAAGACTAGGGAAATGTCTCTACTGTAAGAAGACTAGAGAAGAAGAGAAAAAGAAATAGTGTAATTTCTCCCTTATATCATGGGAGGATTTATAGGTAAAAAAAAAAGAGAAATATTTTACATGAATAAAAATATTTTAAAAAATTTTATAAATAAGAATATTCAAACAATATTTTAAAAATATTTAAATAGAATAAGAATATTCTTTAAAAAATATCTTAAGAAAAAGTGAAGAGAAAAATAGTAAAAATTTCTTTTAAAATAAGTTTCTATAAAAAAAAAACTTAATTATGCCACCAACCTTAATTGGTGAGCCAACCAGCGTATGGTGCCAAAATAGCACCTCAAAACCATACGGGCAAGCCAAGTAGAATGGGTAGGTAGGATAAAAGGTGAGTGTGACACTGTAACTTGGGCAGTAGGGTAATGCGTACGGGAAGCGGGGCAAGTGCGCGAGCAGCGGCGATCTCGTCGGTGTTGACCTTATTTTCACCTAAACATTAGGTTAAGGAGGTTGACTTGGTCAAATGGACTAAGCTAGGCCCCAAGACCACCTCCCTTAGGTTTAGTGGGTCCAACCTACTCTGTGGAGCCTAGACTAGGTCTTGGGTCAATGTGGTTGACTAGGTCAACCTAGGTTGACCCTATTAGCCCAAATCCTCTCTCTTTTAATCCAAGTCAATTCCAAACCATTCTTGGCTCAATCCCCCTCTATTTGGATCTATTTGACCATGTTGACTAGGTCAACCCAAGCCTCACATGGTCAAATTTGACTTATTTAGGTTAAATCTTCCTCATTTAATGCATTTAAAACCTTCCTAACCCTCTCTTAACCCAAATCACATTCAAAGGTGGTTAATTCCCTCCTAATTCACCTTAGATATGATCTAGGTCGTCCATCCAAGGTTTAGGGTTATAAATAGGGAAGTTAGGGTTCCTTTGAGAGGACTTTTTCTCTTGCTCACTCTCCAAGCTCTCCAAAGCTGGGATTTCTTACGTTTGAGCTCTCCCAATTTCCCTCTACCTTCCCCAAGATAGATCCACTGGCCAAGCCCCACTGGTGGCTAGATCTCTAGAAAACCAAGGCTTAAAACTTTCCAAGCAAATTTCCCATCAATCCATAATGTCTCAGACCGCAACTTCAGCTAGAAAAATATGCGTGGACAAACTACAAGTTCCAAGTGCCATTAAGTGGATTAATCCATCTTTAAATGAAGTTGACATCCCTAACCCTAGTTTAGGACAATTATAGCTAATTAGCATTGTATTAAGAGCTTATTAGGTCATAAAAATCACTCCCCAAGAACTCTGTCTTGCTTCCATGTTTAAAATTTCAAGTAATTTGATCAAGTTGTTTATGAGAATGAAGCGATTTATGTTTTAGGGTTTCATAATAACACTAAGTTGAACCATGAAAGATCAGGGTCATTGATCTCAGGATCGATGACGTAGATCTCTCCAAATTGCAATCAAGAAGAATCGGCAAAATGTATCTTATGGTTAGATCACACATTTGACGAATTCAGAGCTCTATGTATGAAATCACGCGAGATTAAAAAAATCCTTGTCGGCACTAATGTGGTTAAGTGGAATTACACCACAGGAAATCATCATGTAATCATCGGTAATGATTGTGCGGTGGCACAATCATTGCCCATGATTGCAAATCGTGTTTGGGGTTTTGGCCACCCAACCATGAGCCGATGCGTGTTTGATCACCAATGACATCATCGTTATTAATCTAAAATTAGTTTTAAATTAATTTTAAGTGTATTTTTAATCTGATTTCTTTAGGAAATTATTTTAAAACCCAAAAAGTACATATAATATATCAAATTTTTTAGATTTTAAGTTCCTTTAATTTAAAATTAAAAATATTTTAAAATATGTTATATATTTTAAATTATTTTAAAATCTATTATATTTTAAATATTTAATTTAATATTATATTAAATATTTTTAAAAATATTTTTTTTTTCATATTAATATGTTTTAAATAACTAAGTGATCATTTTAAAATATGTTAATTTAAAATAAACTTTGAAAATTCCTAATTGATTCTTTTTAAATCCTAAAAATTCATGTAATACCTTTAAATTTTAAGAAAAATTATAATTTTTTTAAAAAATTATTTTTAGAGATTAAAACTTAGTTTTTCATAATTACCTCTTTATTATTAAATTACCTTTAAACACTTAAGTATTATTTAATTAAATTTTATATTAAGTATTTTGAAATTAAAAATTTATTTTAAAATTATTTTTAAACCTCCCTTGGGTGACTAGTGGTTCTCTCAAAAATTAAATATTTTAAATTATTTTTAATTATCTTATTTTAAAACTTACATACTTGTAGATTAATACATGTGTATTTTAAAATTATATATATTTAATTTTTTTAATTTTGAGAGATACTCTTAAAATTTTAAGCATAGATCAAACATATGTATAGAATTCATGGGAGAGGATTAGGGAATGATCGGAGTCCATCCATCACTAATCTTTTTTAATTATTATTCTATCTTCTTTTGTACATGTAGGATGCAAGAACATTTAGTATAGGCTCTCCTAGCTCCAAGGACATGGTGTGCTATGACGTGTTTCATTTTCCCATTATGTTACTCTAAGGGTTAGTCATTAACACTTAATTTAAAACTATTTAACTTAGCGACACCTTAAGGATAATAATTAATGACATGTTTATAAAACTTAGAGAAATTCTAGGGACTAGGGTACACCTCTGAATAACATAAAGGTGAAATATCTAAACTTAGTGACATTTTAATGTTGCGGATCTGTGGCTTATGATTTTGATGATAGCAAACATTCTTTGTTCTCTACGACTGCCTTATGTACTGACATTTCAGGTTCCCACGATCGAACTGCAATTTGGAATTAGCTCAAGATTGGGTAGACTAGGTCTGAGTCAGTTTGTAATCTTTTTCCTTTCTTGAGTCTGTTGTATTTGGTGTGGCATCTGATGATTTGTAACTTGGAAGATTTTCTGTTGTACCCTAAAAAATTTTTAGTTTTGATAACATCGTCCGGGATGATATTTATATCGTCCGAGACGATCTGACAAAAGTAGAAACCCTAATTAGGGCATCCTCTTTAAAGCAGCCGTCTTTATGCAAAACACATCGTCCTGGACGATTTTGTATCGGCAAGGACGATCGGCTCAATTCAGCAAGAATCTGTCGTCAGATCTACTTAGGAAATTCTTATTTTTGGATATCGTCCTGGTATATCAGCTTGGACTAAAAAATATCGTCCAGGACGATCCAGGACAGTTTTTCCAAAATTTCTCAGGCAGTTTTGGAAAGCAATTAATGGGGATTTCGTCCAGGCCGATCGCAAGATCGTCCGGGACGATTAGGCATCGTCCAGCCTCATTTTAAGGCGATATTCAGGACGATTTTCCTCATATTTGAACTAATCGGTTAGGACGATAATGGCGGCAACTTGCATTAATGAGCTCGTTTTGAGAGCTTCTATTTAAGCTATGGCAAGGAACTTTGTAAGTGTCTTTGGTAGCCATTGTAGCTTCGTTCTTGTGGGAGAAACTTGAAGAGAGAGCTTGAAAGGGAGAGAGGAAAGGGTGGAGTTTGAGAGGGAGAAGATCCTGTGAGGGCGAGGAACTCAAGGGAGTGTGGTGGGGGATCCACACGGTTGCTCCAGCGAACTCGCACCTTAGTACCATCAGATTCAAGGCTTGTCTCGAGGTAAGTTCACCAAAGAAGAAGATCTCTTTGGTGTCAAAAGACCCGGCGACTCTGCCGCACCGGGGAAGGTGGAAGTGATTTTGTAAGGGCTTCTCCACCTAGCTGTGGGGGCTAAAGGAGAGACACTTTTGTAGTGCAATACTTGGAGGGTGCCTCTAAGGAGTGGACGTAGGTCAAGGTTTGACCGAACCACTATAAATTCGGTGTGTTATTTTCTTTTTATTGCTTCCACATTATTTAATTTCTGCACTTTGATTTCTGTGGTGTTTTTGGTTTGAGTTTTATCTTTGGTTTTAAAGTTATCCAATTCACCTCTTTTCTTTGTTAGCCTTGGGCCAGTTCATGAGGGCTTAACATCCCTAACAAACTTTCAAGTTTTTTCAGAGCACTTTCTAGTGCCATCTGAGAACCTTCAAGTGGTATCAGAACCGTTTTCAAAAAATAAGTTTTTAAAAGCTTTTGAATTTTGATCCATGGCTAATTTTTTAAATCGTAATGTTGCGGAAGGATGTTCAATCACTAGACCCCCTTTATTTAAAAATATGTCATTTGATTTTTGGAAAACTCGCATGTCTATTTTCTTATAATCAATTGATTTTTGCATGTGACATATGATTTTAACTAGTTATTCATCACCGTCACAAATTGTTAATGGAGTTAAGATTGATATTCCTTTTAGTCAATGGAACAGGGAAGAACAACTCATTGCTCAATTGAATGCAAAGTCTTTAAATTGCTTTTTCTATACTTTAAATTCTGATGATTTTATGTTAGTATCCACGTGCACTACCGGTAAGGAAGTTTGGGGAAAATTGCACATCATATACGAAGGCACTAGTGAAATCAAGCAATCCAAGTTGAATACGTTAATGCATGATTTTGAACTATTTTCCATGAAACCATTTGAAACGATTTTAGACATGTATACCAGGTTCATTCAAATTGTAACATCATTGCATGCCTTAGGAAAAGAATTTTCAAATTTTGAAAAAATTAACAAAATTCTTCGTTGTCTGCTGGATAAGTTTGATGCTAAAGTAGTTGCTATTTGTGAATCAAAAAATTTGAATGAGTCTTCTATTGATAATTTGATTGGCTCACTCATTGCTTATGAGCAAAGTTTGGGTCAAAGACTTTTGGATGTAGGTGAAACTATTGTTCTAAAAGCTGGAGATACAAAAAGAGATAGCCTAGTTGGTGACGAAGGCAATGACGTATCAAGCAAATCAAAAAGCTCACCTAAGCATAAGCAAAAGTGGAAAAAGGTAAAAATGGTAAGGATGTTTATATTCATTCTGACCTTATTTGCTTTCGATATAAGAAACCTTGACATATGAAAAATTAGTGCCCTAATTTAAAAATTCTTCCTACGAAAGAAAAGGGCAATGTGAAACAAACTTTGAATAGGGGAAATAATGAAAGGCAAAAAATCTCATGGGCAGATCTGGTCTCTGAAGCATCAGACCAGGAGAGAGATAATGATTAAGAGACTTTCGTGTTTTTGTGTTTTTCTTTTATTATTTTATGTTTTTTTTGTTTTGTTTATTCTTTGAAATTTTTATTTTCGTGAAAGTTTTTTTCTGATCAACACACACATTCACTTTTCTAAAAATGAAAAATCTACTTCCTGATTTTTCTTAAAATCTTTGGTAAGTTGTGTTTGACTTCTCTAAAACAGTCAGAGGAAGGGAACTCATGATTTTGTTTCTCTTTCTCTCTTCTTAAAGAGGTTATTTTACTTTTGATTCAAAATCTTCATCATATTTTAAATGTGATTTTGAAACTAATTTTTTTTATCTCCCTACATTGTTTGTATCGCATAGGAATCTTTTGCAAGATTGTTGAATCCGCCATAAAATTTTCGTAATCAAGTTATTTGTATTATTAATAATTTGGGTTTACTTTGGTTTTGAAAATATAAGAAAGAAAGCATATTTTTTTAAAATAATTAAAAAAAAGTGGCCAATGATGCCAAACCAAAAGATGTGCAATGACGCCAAAAAAAATACACAAAGTGTATTAAAATCAAAAGATGCTCAAAGATCCATTCAAGTGATAAAGGGCATAAAATGAGCCCACTAAAAAAATATGCTTATTTTTTCTTATACTACTAAAAACTTAAGAAAATCCTTGATATGTTCGGAACTTGTACTTGAAAATTTTGGTTCCTGATTCAGAAATTCGTTTATTGATCTTCTATTAGATATATTTTATGGAAGGAATTTTGAAAAATTAATGTTTCTTTTTCCCGTTTATTCTTTGATTTGGATATTGGATTAAAAAGTTTTTGAGCCTTTAAAAGAACGAGTGTGGATTATCAAATTATGAATTTCTAACCTTTTCTGGGCTATGCGTTGTCATTCCAATTCTACTAAGTTTTTTGATGAAAACTAAAGGTAACTTTCTCATTTTAAGAATATTTATTTTTTCACTAGATTAGAAAACAGTTTTTTGTCTTTTGTTTTATTTTTTGTTTGTGCCTCCTCTCTTTTTGATAATGTCAAAGGGGGAGAACGTATTATTGAATTTTTATACTATTATCGTGTTTGTATCTTGTTTTCAAAAAATTAAAAATAACAAAAATATTTTCATCTCCCCTATTTTTTAAAAGTGTTATTCTAGTAAGGGGGAGATTAGGAGAAATTGCTTTCTTTTAAAAATTCAAATTGAATTGTTTGCCATTATCAAAAAGGGGGAGATTGTTGCGGATCTATGACTTATGATTTTGATGATAGCAAACATTCTTTGTTCTCTACAACTGCCTTATGTACTGACATTTCAGGTTCCCACGATCGGACTGCAATTTGGAATCAGCTCAAGATTGGGTAGACTAGGTTTGAGTCAGTTTGTAATCTTTTTCCTTTCTTGAGTCTGTTGTATTTGGTGTGGCATCTGATGATTTGTAACTTAGAAGATTTTCTGTTGTGCCCTAAAAGATTTTTATTTTTGGTAACATCGTCCGGGATGATATTTATATCGTCCGGGACGATCTGACAAAAGTAGAAACCCTAATTAGGGCATCCTCTTTAAAGCAGCCGTCTTTATGCAAAACACATCGTCTTGGATAATTTTGTATCGGCCAGGACGACCGGCTCAATTCAGCAAGAATCTGCCACCAGATCTACTTAGGAAATTCTTATTTTTGGATATCATCCTGGTATATCGGCCTGGACTATAAAATATCGTCCAGGATGATCCAGGACAATTTTTCCAAAATTTCTAAGGCAGTTTTGGAAAGGAATTAATGGGGATTTCGTCCAGGCCGATTGCAAGATCGTCCGGGA
>NW_021319939.1:286024-305444 GCF_001605985.2 Dendrobium catenatum | reverse complement strand
GGTGTTTTTGGTTTGAGTTTTATCTTTGGTTTTAAAGTTATCCAATTCACCTCTTTTCTTTGTTAGCCTTGGGCTAGTTCATGAGGGCTTAACATCCCTAACGAACTTTCAAGTGTTTTCAGAGCACTTTCTAGTGCCATATGAGAACCTTCATTTAACCCCCCCTAGAATTTTCTATGAATTTTTAGGATCCTTTAAATCACTTAATTAACAAACCCTAATTCACCCTTTTATAATACAAATATATCAAACTATTTAGAATATAAAATTTATCCATAATATAAATTCATATATTAAATATAAAATTCTTATAAATTCATATTAAATATAAAATTTATCCATAATATATCAAACTATTTAGAATTTTACCCTTAATCTCAAAAAATTTAAATACCCTTAGTTGTACTTTAATTAGAACATTAATTTAATTTAGATTAAAATTATCTTTTCATTAAATTAAATAATTAAAAATTATAAAAAATTCCAAATTTTCCCCAAACACTTGAGAACTATTTCTTGAGTCACTCTTGAACTTTAGAGGTGATCCCAAGAGGTTTGGAACTGATTTGGATCAAAATCTCTAAAATGTTCTTAATTAGATAATTTTAATAATTTATTAAATGACCAAACTTTGAAAAATCATTACTAATTCTAAAAAAAATTCAAATTGGGTAAACTTAAAGGCATTTAAATTTAATTAAAATCTAATATTTATTAAAAATATGAAATTTTCCAAATTTGATCAAAATTTAAAAAGGCAACTCCTCAATTAATCGTAGTTCGATAACTAAGGCCCAAAACTTCTAAAATTTATAACTTTGCGTAGAAAAATCCAAATCCAGTAATCTCGAAGTCTAATTACTCCTTATGAGGTCTAATATTTAATAAAAATACTAGAACCCTAAAACCTAAAATGTTTCTAAAAGTCACCTTTGGACCCCTTTGACCTTATAGATATGATGACTCTTGACCATCTAAAATTTTCTAACTCAACTTAAACTTCAAAGAACACTACCTTAAGTGTTAAAATTGGTCAACAAACTAATTCAATTAAAATTGACCCTAATAGATTAATACTTAAACTTTAATTATTATTTCCCTTTTTAACCTTCAACAAATTGGATCACAAATAACTTGAATTAATCACCTAATATAGGACATATCCAAAGCCATACAACCTACTACACACATATAGAATTATTTTTTAGGGCATTACTTCTAGCTCTAAGTTAGGCTGGTGTTTTTCTTTTCTATTTTTATGATGTGACGCTCTACATGTGGCACATATACTAGTTATTTTGATTTGTTGTGATGATTATTTTAATAATGATTATTATTATTATACTTTCTTTATGATGTGATATGTGATAAATTACCCATATGTTAGGGGAGATCTTGATACTGATAATATTTTCTATAGGTTTCCATGCTCATGCAGCGCTAATAAAGGGGGGTAAAAATAATAAATATATCATTTATACAACTGCTACAGGTGCTTCTACTGCTTACCCCCAAAATAAATATGAGTATGATCAAGTGTGGCTGGCATGAGTACTTTACTTTTCATATATAACTGGTTGGGATATTTTTATTTTAACTACTTAAGATAACCATACAGGAGAGTCTAAATTTTTCTTTTTTATGATGTAATTTGTATTTAATGTATTAAGTTGTGAAAGTCTCAAAAAATAAGGCATTTCAAATATTAGGGATATAAAGGAAAAATATTATTTTTTATATAGATCATACTATACAAATTTAAATCATATTATACGATATACTATAGCTTAATGTCAAACTTTTATAAACTAATCATACTGTACAATCTTGTTCAAACAGTATAAGTTATTTTTAACCCTAAATCCTAGTTGCCAGATTAATTTAAGCTAGTTTTTAAAATTTGAATTTTAAACACATCATATTATACGATGCAAATCATACTATACAAAGATTTGAAAAGTTGCTAAAATTAACCCTCATGATTAGTCAATTAAATCAAGTTTAATTAATGATTGATGATCATACTATATGAATTGGATTGTACCGTATGATGAATCGAGGAAATTTTTGCTTGTACCAAAGATCGTACAAGATGAAACCTAAATTTTTTAACTAATTACACTGTATGATTTTTACATCATACAAGACTACCTTAATAAACTTAACTGATCATACTGCATGAATAGGAATGTACCGGACGTTGAACATAGATGATTTTTTATCGTTCCAGCATTCATCCCTTACAAATAGAAGAAATAAAGTATATTATACTGGATAATATTCATATCATACTATACAAAGTATTGATAAATTATTACTTATTCATACTCCTTTATACTAGGATAAGAGTTATTTTGAATTGATCATGTTATATAATTTGGGATCATATTATACAAACAACAATGGCTAATTTGAATTTTTTTAAGATTTCTTGAAGCCTATTATATATATAATATTGTAATTCATTAAAAAGAAGAGAGAGGAATGTGATAGTCGAAAGAACTCTAGAGAGGGTGCTTTTTGAAAAGATTCAAGGTTTGTGAGAGGAGAAAGTGAGCTTGTCCATGAGGAAAAGTAGTGTTAGGGGATTACACAGTTGCTCTAATCTAGCTACATACTTTCTCCTCTTGTGGCCTGGATGAGTCTTGTGAGAGTTCTCTAGGGGGAGAGGCTTATAGGTCAAAGTCCTTAAAGGTTCTCTGCCTTCTCTAGGATGGAGAAAATGAGAAGGTTTGCTGCCGTCACTTGGAGGGTGACATAGCATCCAACACTCTACCACACCGAGGAAGGTGAAAGTTAGTTTTTGTAAAAGCTTCTCCTCATTGTTATGGGAGAAGAAGGAGAGTTGCTTTTGAGTAGTGAAAATCTTGGAGTGGAGGACTCTGGTGAGTGGACGTAGGTCAAGGTTGACCGAACCACTATAATAATTGCTATTGTACTTTTTTGTATTATGCATTTTACTTTTCTTGCACTTAAAATTTTTTTATAACTGCTTAGTGAAAATTTGATTTTAGTATCATATTGTGTGATTTAAAATTTCATCATCAATATTGTAATTGTTATCAAATCATTAGCTTCTGCATTTAATTAGTTAAGTTATCTTTTAAAATAAATAAAAAAAATCAAAAAATCGAAATCCTATTTAGGATTCATTTTTAAAATACCCTCTTGGTGCATCTCAAACTTTCAATATCAAGAGTGGTGATGTAACAAGGGTACAATACTAGTGGTGGCGATCAAGACCCGACCCTCTTATGCAAGCTCCAATTCTCCCACAATGGGGAAAAATTATCTGGTAAGTTTCAAATACCGATAGAAATAATCAAGACCCAAGGCACGTAGGGTTCCTAAAAGTAAGAGTTGAAGGTCATTGGTACTGATCAAAACCAAGGCATATGTCAATGGTGGAAATTAGAGGGTACACTAGTGATGGTAGTCAGGTGAAGGGCCAATGATTGGTTACCTAGAGGTAAAGGGTTGATGATGGTGGTCAAGAGGTAGAAAGCCAACACTAATAGTCATGTAGAAGGTCGATGGCATTGATGGTCAGGTTGTATGCTATTGGAGGTAATAAACATTTATGGTGATAGGGGCGGATAATAGACATTCTGTTGTAGGGCTAATGATATTTTTGGTGTGTTGATGGTAGTGGTTTAGTGGAGACTTGATGTTGATTGAGTTCTGATTTTTTCTTGAAGAAGGTGCTAAGGGAGATGCTTTAAAATGCCGCATGGAAGAGGTTGAGGTAAATCTACCAAGGATGGCTGACCTATCTGAGGTTGCTTTGTAAAGTATTACTTGAAGGTGTTAATCGGTCAAGATAATTCCATTAAGAATTCTTCAATTATAGTGGTTATTTTCCAAGGAATTTCTTAACATCATTAAACTGTATGGAAGAAGTTGAGGGTATACATCGAATATGTTCGATATATCTGAGCCAGAGCATGCGTAATGTCGTTAATTTGTATGAAAGATGTCAAGGGAATCCACTAAAGATATTTGACCTATTTAAGATTATTTCTCAAAGCATTGCTCAATAACATTAACCTTTATGGAAGAGGTTAACATAAGTTCATTAAGAATGTTTAACCTATCTAAGGTTTTTTACCAAAGTATTGTTTGATGGAAATAATTGGTCGAGATAAATCCCTTAAGGATGTTTGACTTATATGAAATTACTTTCTAAGGCATTTCTTGATGATGTTAATCTATATGGAAGAGGTCAAGAAAATCCACCTATGATATTTAACCTATTTAAGGTTATTTGTTAGATTATTTCTTGATGGTGTTAACATATATAGAAGAGTTCAAGAGAATCCACCAAGAATGGTTGACCAATGTAAAGTTTTCTTATTAGAGAGTTGCACAATGATGTTAACTTATGTGAAAGAGGTTGAATTGAATTTTCTTGGAACTGATTATATCTTGATTGAGATAGGATGAATGCCACATGTAAGGTGAAAATTGGTCTATCTTTAGACTGTTACTATCTTTTTGAGGTTAAAACAATGTTTATCCAAGGAGTAGAAGTCCAGCTGAAAACTATAAAGAGTTTAGGATTCTCTTGAAACCTTCTTGTATGAGAAGCTATATAATAAATGTATTTCTATAAAATTATTTTTAGACAAAAAAGAGGGATTTTCTTGACCATAACCATATTTTAGATTCTAACCAAGGTTGCCTTCAGTCCAAATCTGCTTCCCATGGAATTAATGTAACGATATATAATAGTTGAGAGGTGATAGAATAATGCAAGTTTATTATTATAGTGATCTTACCCTCAATATTAAATGATTTCTTTTTGGATTTGACAATTAATCATGATAGAGGGACTACCTTGCTTAAACCATGCCAAGATGTTGACGTGAATAACCTTTTGAGGTTGCAATGAAGGTTGCCCTTTTGTTAAGGATCATTTCAAATAGATAATTAGCAAATATGTATATAATTGGAGAGAGAGCATAGAAACATCAGGATTTTTTTACGTACAAAATCCAAAAAGGGAAAAACCATAGGGTCTTGCCTAGATGAGAAAATTCTACTAAATTTGAGTGAATTACAAAGGTTGACCCCTTACTTAAGCTAGAGTTGGTGTAATTACAATTGTTTGGAGAGTTGGTCAGACTTCGTATAGATACTTAGAAGTTTATAAAGACCACGACCAGGTTAGAAGTTTTGTGGAAGCGGCAGGAAGAAGGCCTAACTAATTGATAATTAGGTGGTCCGACGATGGCCTTCCGCAAGGCACAGGTATGACGGTGGTTGAAAGATGAGTTGTGTTCTAGTGACAATCAACAAATAGATAATGGTTTGATGTTGGTTGGTGGACTGGCAATGGTCCGACAATAGTTGGCTGTTGGACGGTGGTTCGATGACGATTAAACAGATATATAAGGTCCCTCGAGCAAAAGTTAGATGACAATTAGGGTGAAAGCCTGACGGTCATCCAATAGATGTCCAACGACAATCATGCAGAAGTCTGACATCTATTAGGCAAATGTATGACTACGGTTAGTATCTAAAATAAAGTTCGATGGTGGTTTGTGGCTAGGCTATGGTATAATAATGGTCGGGTGTGAAATTACTAGATCGACAAGAGGGATGGGGTGAATTGTGAAAATTTTAATGCAATAATTAAAAGCTAAGCAGGAGTTCTAATTTTTTATGTTTTTAAAATTTTAACATGAAAATTTAAACTACTATGAAGGCAAACAATTGTACTCAACGTGCAACAATAGAATCCTTTTTCTTTCACAAGTTTTCACCAAGTAAGTATTATGAAAATAAAATGCATGCAAGAATAAAAAGCGATAAAGAAAAAACACACCGAAATTTTTATAGTGGTTCGGTCAAACCATGACCTACAACCACTCCCCGGAGTCCTCCACTCCGGGAATTTCACTACAAACTATAGTTCTCCTTTTGCCCCCCTCGGCAAGGCGGAGAAGCCCTTACAATACTCCCTTTCACCAACCCGGCGTGGCAGAGTGCCAAGCGCTATTTTCACCCTCCTAGTGATAGCAGAGAACCTTCTCATTTTTCTCCCTCCTGGAGAAGGCAGAGTACCTTGAGGTCAGGGATGTAGAAGAGTCTCCCCCTTAGAGAGCCTCCCTCAAGTTCTTTTTGGGCCACAGGAGGAGCAAGATCGGAGCAACCGTGTGATCTCCCTCACACGTCTTCTCCCTCACCATGCTCACCTTCTCCTTCCTCTCTCAACCCCTCAAAACTTCTCAAGAGCTCTCTTCCAAGGATTTTTCTCTCTAATAACGTTTTCCTCCTCTTTCTCTCTCTAAAAATATAACAATTTTGACACATAAAATGAGCTCCAAAATCCCTGAAATTTTCAAAGTAGTCGTTACAATCGTACAGTACGATTTCTCATCGTACAATACGTCATGTATAAACATGCTTCGTCCTAGTACGAAGTTGTACGAACAGTTCAAAATTTAATTGTACGGTACGATACTAAATCATATAGCATGATCCTCAACACTACTGTTCGTACAGGACGATAGCCGGGACGATCAAATGTCGTCTTTGTTCATCGTATGGTACGAAACATATCGTACAGTACGAATGGTGAAAATCAAGGCATCGTCTAGGATGAATTTCAGGATGATCAAATGTCGTCTCTGTTTATCATATGATACAATCTATATCATACAGTACGATGAGACAAAAACAAGGGATCGTCCAGGACGATCTGAATTTGTCTCTATTCATAGTATTATACGAATGTGTTCGTATAGTATTATTTTCAATTTGTAATTAAGCCTTGATTTTTTACACTAATCACGGGTTAAATTAAGTAAGTATTTAAATTACAGCGTACAATATGAAGATTTTCATATAGTACGAATGGTGCAGAAAAACTTACTTAAGTTAATGTGATGGCTAGGGTTTTGAATTCAAAATACATCGAAAAGTACGATAGTATTCGTACCGTATGATTTTTTCACAGAAACATGTTTATAATATAATATAGTACAGTACGAAATAAATTCGTACAGTACGATTAGCAGATAATGAAAGACTATATTTTTTACTTTAAAAACTCTGCCGCTGTGTGTGTGCATGATTGCTCAGACTCACCTGCATTTTGTGGCCAAACTAAAGAAAATAAAAAAATAAAATAAATAACAAATTATATTGTCAGACTCATACTCCTAATCTAACTAGTCTTGAGTC
This sequence comes from Dendrobium catenatum, assembly GCF_001605985.2. Lineage (NCBI taxonomy): Eukaryota > Viridiplantae > Streptophyta > Magnoliopsida > Asparagales > Orchidaceae > Dendrobium > Dendrobium catenatum. Next base: position 298,256 of record NW_021319939.1, on the reverse strand, counting down.
TTCATGTTGTCCTGAGTGGCTTGTGATCTTCTTAAAATGTTAGTACTCACGGACAATAGCAAACAATAAATGATATTCAATGAAGAGTAGTTCAGGCAACATTATTTGTCATCATCAAAATCTCAAACTCGGGGTCATGGGTCACAATAATCTCGCCCTTTTTGTGATGGCAAATAATGTTTGTTGTAAGCAAGTTTGAATGGCATTTTTTTAAAAAATTAAACATAAGAATAAGAAAAAGAAAAAGAAAAATGTAGTACAAAATAAAAGGAAATGCATTATATTTAACATAAGAGCAAATAAACTACAACATAAGAAAAACTACAACAACCTTCTCCCCCTTTTTACAGCACCAAAAAGAGGAGAAAACACTAAGAATGAAAAAAATAAAAACATACACTTCAAAGGGAAGGATCCTGATCGCCTTGAGGTGGAGGTGGGTGTGGTTTAAAATAGTGAAGGATTGTGTCAAATAGTTGATCAATCACATTGAAGCGTTCCCCAAACCATTGCATGTCAGTCTCGTATTGCTGATGTTGCTCTTGAATGTGCGTATCGAGATGAGTTTGAAGTTGGTCAAAATGTTCGACCAAATCATCATGAGGATAAGCTGGTGCAGGAGCTTGGGGTGCTGCATGTCGGCGTGGATGAGCTGGAGCTGCTGCGGGGGCATCTTGTCCTTCTTCTTCATCAAAGATGGGTTCTTCAGGCTCTTGTCCCCGATGGAAAAGAATACGAAAAGAGGCATCCGTATAAAATATTGGAAGATTATGGGGTTCACCAGGATAGGTTAGTTGGTATTTATTTTGAAGGATGTATCCTATAAGGTGACCAAGAGCTAGATTTTATTTCTGGTGAGTAGTAGGGAGGCGAACGAAGGTCATATGGCGCATATAATCAATAATCAAATCGGCCTCATCAAATTTGGTGTTGGACATGATAAGATAGGTAGCGACAGATAAAATTGGGGTCATGTTGATCTGGTCGCCAGCTTTGGGTATTATAGAGGTTCTAAGGACATGTTGAATAATTCTGGCATTTCAATTTAGTGATTGGACGAGAGGCTGGTGTTGATAGAATGCGGCGTTCCTAAGGACTTGATTAACCTCACTCCAATCAAATTCATTTATGAGAAAGAAACGAACCATAGGACCTTCAGTGGATAGCCTAATATAATAGGCGATGTTGGCTCTGGTGATTTCTATGTTTTGATGACAAACAAAGGAGTGGAAAGTTGTGTTGTCGATGGTGTAAGTTAGATTTTCTAGAAATTCCAAAAGAAGTTCAGAGTTGTAGGGGAAGGCCAAAGTGAGGAGGAATTGAAAGGTGGTGGAAGCAAATAGGTTCATTACCTTAAAATTCAGGGTAGCCTGATTGAGCATTTTTGAAGGTGTAATTTTGTAGGCTTTATACTTATAATAAGCTTCCTCATTTTCAGCACTCAGGAACCGAGTGCTATGACGGCTAAAGGAAGACGAACTTCCCGCTGCCAAACGACTCCTCTTGCTGGAACTAGACATCGTATAGATACTGAGTGAATGGTGAGAAGGAACAGGTGTAGTGAGTGAAGTGAGTTGCAAGTGAAGATATCTGCCTAGCTAGCCAATTTTAGAAATTTTGCACAATCGTACAGTACGATCATGTTTTGTACAGAAGGATTTGTAATAAATATTCTGACCGATCGTTTTGGAAAAAGGTGGTCAAAGCGTACAGTACGATCAGAGGTATATTGATCGTCTCGAGGGTCATCAGTACAACTTTTGAACAAAAGTTCGTACTGTACAAACAGGTGTATCATACAGTACAAATGACATTTATATCATACTAGACTCCTTTATGTCGTTCTCATCTGTTTTGCTGAGGTGGATCGTACAGTACAAAGAGGTTATATCCTACAGTACGATGATCAATAATGTCATACCAGACGGATTGAATGACTACCAATTATATCGTACAGTATGATGTAGGTCGTACGATACGATCAATAGAGGCAAAATTTGCTTGTAGTTTGTGGTTTGTGTTGATTGAGATATACCATACAGTACGATCAGTATATCGTACAGTATGATAATAAAATGTCACATTCGATGGTTTTGTGTAGTGACTGTGTGATGATCAGGAACAGCTTTAGAAGATTTTTTTTTAATGTAGTAATGTCTATAATACCAAGTCTAGTCCTCAAGGTGCTAAAGGTGTCGAATGCTAGTGGTTTTGTGAATATGTCAGCCAATTGATCTACTGTAGCGATGTGATGCAATTCTATTTCTCCCTTAGCAACGTGATCTCTTATGAAATGGTGTCTAATGTCTATGTGTTTCGTTCGAGAGTGTAGAAATGGGTTCTTAGAGATACAGATTGCACTTGTATTGTCACACATGATTGAGATGGTTCCTACAGGTAGGCCAAGATCAAGAATTTGTTGTTTTAACCATAGTACTTGTGCAATGCAACTTCCTACTGCAATATATTCTGCCTCGACCGTGGAAAGGACTACTGAGTTTTGCTTCCTATTGGACCAAGAAACTAAAGATTGTCCTATGAATTGGCATGTACCAGAGGTGCTTTTTCTATCTATCCTATACCCAGCAAAATTAGAATATGAGTACCTTAAGATTTCAAAGGAAATGTTGTACCTAGGATACCAAATTCCTAAGTTCGGGGTTCCTAGTAGATAGCTAAGGATTCTCTTGACCGCAGTTAAGTGAGACTCTTTAGGATCAGCTTGAAAACGAACACAGAGGAACACACTAAACATTATGTCTGGTCTACTAGCAGTCAGGTAAAGAAGGGATCCAATCATTCCTCTATATTTTTCCTAATCTACTAATTTTCCAATAGGATCTTTGTTTATTTGGATTGTTGAGCTCATTGGAGTGTTCATGGGTTTAGCACTATCCATTTCGTGTTTTTTTTTTCAAAATATCCTTAATGTACTCTATTTGGCTAAGAAAAATTATGTTATCCATTTGTTTTACAGTAAAGCCAAGAAAGTAATTAAGTTCTCCCATCATGCTCATTTCAAACTCATTACTCATTGTTTTTGAAAATTCATCACATAACATTTTATCTGAAGATCTAAATAAAATGTTATCCACATAAATCTGAACAATGAGAATTTCATTTTTGATTTTTTGTAAAAAGAGAGTAGTATCTACACTACCCTTTTCAAATCCTCTATTCAATAGGAATGAGCTAAGTCTTTCGTACCATGTTCTAGATGCTTGCTTTAATCCATAAAGTGCCTTTTTTAATTTGAACACATGATTTGGAAATTGTGATCTTTCAAATCCGGGGGGGTTGCTCAACATAGACATCTTCCTTAATTACTCCGTTCAAAAAAACACTATTTACATCCATTTGACATAGTTTGAAGTTCTTGAAGCACGCAAAAGCTAAGAGCACCCTTATCGCTTCTAGTCTAGCAACAGGAGCAAAAGTTTCTTCAAAGTCTATTCCCTCAATTTGGTTGTACCCCTTAGCTACTAATTTGGCTTTATTTCTTATTATTGTTCCTGAATCATTCACCTTATTTTTGAAGACCCATTTTGTTCCAACAACAATTTGTTCTTTAGGTCTCTTGACTAACTCCCAAACAACATTCCTGGTGAATTTGTTCAGCTCTTCTTACATTACTAGAATTCTAAATTCATCTCATAAGGCTTGATCTATACTTGTAGGTTCTATCATAGAGATGAATGCTGAATGACTAACCTCTTTTCTAAGTCCATGCCTAGTCCTTAAACCTTCTGATGGGTCTCCTAAAATTAACTCTTTAAGATGACTAGAAGAATAAATCCATTCTCTAGGCAAAACTTCCTGAGGTTCTACTCTTTCTCCTAAGGTCATAGTCTCTACTCCTTGAATTACCTCTATTTCATCATCTTCAATTTTATTTTCAGAGGACTTATCTGATTCATCAAATACTACATGATTGGACTCTTCTACTACTAGGGTTCTCTTATTAAAGATTATATAGGCCTTACCTACAGTTGAATAACTTAAGAAGACATCCTCATTAGACTTAGGATTGAATTTTCCTAAGGGATGTTTGCCATTATTCAAGATGAAGCACTTGCACCCAAAGACATGTAAGTGTACCGTTAAGAAGTTCATAAGGAGTTTTATTCAGCTTAGATCTAATGTTTACCCTATTTAAAACATAACACGCTGTGTTGACTGCTTCTGCCTAAAAGTATCTAGGAAGGGTGTACTCCGCTAACAATGCCCTAGCAGCTTCTACCAAAGTTCTATTCTTCCTTTCTAATATACCATTTTGTTGAGGTGTTCTAGGGGCTGAGAAATTGTGTTTTATTCCTATCTCTTGACAGAATGATTCAAATTTATAATTTTGAAACTCTCCACCATGATCGCTATGGATTGTTGAGATTTTACAACCTAATTTTCGTTGAATCCATGTGGAGAATATCTTAAATTTCTCAAAAGACTCATTCTTATGTGCTAGGAATCTTACCCAAGTTAATCTAGTGAAGTCATCTAATATCACAAATCCATAATATTTTCCACCTAGGTTGGCTGTACTAACGGGTCCAAATAAGTCTATGTGTAGGATTTCTAATGGCCTAGAGGTGATCACATCTCTAATTGAATGGAAGGATGATTTGACTTATTTTCCTAGTTGGCAAGCATCACATAAGTGATCCTTAGTAAAGTCTAACTTAGGTACGTCTCTAACTAGGTTTTTCTAAGTGATGTTTCTAAGTATTTTCATACTAGCATTGCATAGTCTCCTATGCCATAGCCACAAGTCATCAACTATTGTTTTCAAACAAAATGAATTTGAACTATCAATGCAATCAAGATCTAACATGTAAACATTGTTCATTCATTTTCCTTCTAAAACTAGTTTATCATTTAAACTAATCAGGCATTTATTAGATAAAAATTTTATATCAAAACCTTTGTCACACAATTGACTAATGCTAAGTAAGTTATGCTTCAAACCATCAACTAATAAAACATTTTCAATTAAAAAATTCTTAGCATTACCAACAGTACTTGAGCTTATTACTTTCCTGGTAGTGTTGTCTCCCAATATTACTTTCATTCTGGTCTCTAGTAAGATGAACTTCTTCATATCTCCAGTCATTTGTTACGAGCAACCACTATCCAAGTACCACATATTCTCATTAGGTCTTTTGTGAGAGCATCCTTACAATTTCATTCAAGGATTAGATTTGGGAACCCAAGTGAGTTTGGGTTCCTCCTTATGCTTGTATGAATGAGATGTATGCATGCTATACTATGATGGATGCAGTTTAGGTCTCCATACTAAGTGTGTCCTACGGTGAATTGTGCATGTGCGGGCTATGTGACCTAGCATGCCACAAGAGAAGCACCTAACACCAGGAAATGGATTCACTAACCTATGTGGGTGGTGATGCCTCTTCCTAAAGTTGTATGATGCATGCTGTGTAGGGGATTGACTAGGTTGGACTAATGTGAGTGATGCAATTTCATTTTCTAATTCTTTGATTCTTTCTTGAAAAGTGTTATTTTGATATGCCAATCCATGAACTTCTATTTTTAACAAATGCTCACTGTAATCTACTTCTAATGCAAGTTTGTCTAATCTATGAAAAGCCCCTTCTAGTTCAACATGAGTGGTTTTCAAGGTGACATGCATTTCAATTAGTTTAATATGCTTCTTATTTAATGCATCATACTTATCAAGAAGTAGCATATGATCTCTATCTAAATCAGAATTTTCCTTAACTAAGTTAACATGCTCAGTTTGTAAAGAATTAAATTCAATATTAAGACTAACATGCATCTTTTTCAACTTTCTATATAAGTCATGGATATTCTAAAAAATAAGCAATAATTCTTCATATAAAAGTTAACATACCTCATCTTGATCCGATTGATTAATGTTATTATTAGCCATAAGACACAAATTTGTTACCTCCTCCTCTGCTTCTTCTTCTAACAATTCTGAGGCAGAGTCGGCCCAAGAAGCTTTTTGTGTCTTTAACTTTACTTTCTTGTACTTGGCTTTTTCCTCGCCTTTATCCTTAGTTGGGTGGCTCTTCAAGTTGGGGCAATCAGCTCGAAGGTGATCTGGCTTCCTACACTCAAAACAGATTGTATCAGATGAAACTTTATTAGACTTCGAGCTTTTACCTTTATTCCACCCGTTCTGATAACGCTTTTATTTTCTCTTTAAGAAGTTCTTGAACTGTTGGGTCATCAATGCTATATCCTCTTCTTCCTCCCCTGCAGAGCTGTCACTTTTTGAGTTGTTTGCTTTTAGTGTCACCGTTCGCTCCTTCTTCTTTCACCTGCACCGCTTTATCTTTGACTTACCTTGCTCGTATGCAATGAGTGACCCAAGGAGATTATCAATAGAATAAATGTTAAGATCTTTAGATTCAATGATAACAGTTATCTTAACATTATATGAACTAGGTAAGCATCTCATAATCTTATTAACTTTCTCAGAATTTGAAATCTCTCTACCTAATGCATGCAAGGATATCATAATTTGGGTGAGCCTAGTGTACATGTCAAATATTATTTTGCTACGTTTCATATAGAAGAGTTCATAATCATGCAATAGAATATTAAGCCTAGACTGTTTTACTTCACTTGTTCCTTCGTATGTAATGCACAGTCTATCCCAAATCTCTTTACCAGTAGCACAGGTAGAAACTCTCATATAATCCTCAGACTTTAATACATAGAAAAAGAAATTTAATCACTTAGCATTCAATTGGGCTAATTCCCTATCTGCATTGCTCCATTCAGTAAAAGGTACTGGAGTTTTCACTCCATTCAAAGTTTTAAAAGGTGCAATATATCCATCATTGACTAACATTCACATGCGGTAATCAATAAATTACAAAAATATAGACATCCTAATTTTCCAGAAATCAAATGGAATGTTGTCAAAAAGTGGTGGGCGGCTTATTGAATAACTGTTCGCGGTGTTACGATTACCAAAATATGACGATCGTTTTTCAAGGTTTTCTAAAACACTATTTTTGAAAGCAGACTCTGATACCAATTAAAATTACTAGATGGATAAGAGGGGGGATGAAATTACTAAATGACAAGAGGGGGGGTGAATTATAAAAATATTTTTCTCAATAAAAAGTAACCCTAAACAAGAGTTCTAATCTTTTTGTTATTTTTGAAATTTTACAACAAAACTTAAACAAATTTTCTTCCACAAATTTCACCACGCAATAATTATGAAAAAAAGTGCAAGTAAAAATAAATGACGATAAGGAAAAAACACACCAAGGATATTTATAGTGGTTCGGTAGAAATATGACCTACGTCCACTCCGGGATTTTCACTACCAAAAATAGCTCTCCTTTTGCCCCCCTTGGCAAGGCGGACAAGCCTTTACAAACCTCCCTTTCACCAACCCGGTGTGGCAGAGTGCCAAACTTTATTTTTGCCCTCCTGGCGACGGCAGAGAACCTTCTCGTTTTTTCCCTCCTGGAGAAGGTAGAGAACCTCGAGGTTACGATTATAGACAAGCCTTTCCCTTGGAGATCCTCCCTCAAATTCTTCTAGGGCCATAGGAGGAGCAAGATGCAGCAAGTTTGGAGCAACCGTGTGATCTCCCTCACACATCTTCTCCCTCACAACGCTCACCTTCTCCTTCCTCTCTCAACCCTAAAGAACTTCTCTAGAGCTCTCTCCCTTGGAATCCCTCTCTAACCACGTTCACCCTCTCCGTGATTCTTCCTTAAAAAAGACTAGATTAACATCTAAAACCGGCTCCAAAAACCCTTTGATTTCAAAAGTAGTCGTTACTGTTCGTACAGTACGATTCAACATCGTACAGTACGATCTTTATAAACAGACGTCGTCCTGGTACGAAGATGTATGAACAGTTCAAAAACAATTCATACTGTACGATATAATATCGTACAGTACGATCCACAAAATATTATTCGTACAGGACGATGGTTTGGACGATCAGATGTCGTCTCTGTTCATCGTATGGTACGATTACTATCGTACAGTACGATGTGACAAAAACTAAGAGATCGTCCAGGACGATATCCGGGACGATCATACTTCATCTCTGTTCATCATATGGTATGATCTGGTTCGTACAGTACGATGTTCAAAATTTAATTAGGCCTGGATTTCATGCACTAATCATGGGTTAATTTAAATAACTATTTAAAATAGATCGTACAGTACGAAAATGTTCGTACAGTACAAAAGACGCAAAATCACTTACTTAAACTAAACTACGGCTAGGGTTTTGGATCTGAACATATCATACAGTACGAAGATAATCGTACAGTACGATCTATTCACAGAATAGTCCACATAACTTAGATCATACGATACGAATTAAAATCGTATAGTACAATCTTTAGAGAAGAAATTCTATTACATTTTGCATTTAAAAACAAACTCTCCTCCTGTGTGTGTGCATGGTTGCTCTTACTCTTATGCATTTTGTGACCAGTGTTGCAAATCTATTTTTCATGGCTTGTGTTTTGATGATTGACAAACACTATTTCTCTTAGACTACTTGTTGCTTCTAACTTTTCAGGAATCGAAGATCGGAAGATCAAGAAGAAGCCAGTTCAAGATTGCGTAGGTTTAGGGTTGAGTCAGTCTGTACTTTTGTTTTTCATCTTTTGAGTCTACTTATATTGGTCAAAGAGACTGATGCTAAGTAACCCTACACACACACACACACTTAAGAGACTTAGAATTTCTGTTTTTGCCCACATCGGCCAGGCCGATATTCATATCATCCTGGACGATCAGCTTAAAACAGAAAGTCTAAATATGGATTCTTAATTAAGGCAGCCGTCATTAACAGATCGGCCTGGACAATATATGTATCGGCCAGGACGATAAGCTCAAAATAGAAAGAAGTAGCCTCCTTAGACAGTTAAGGCATACTGTATTTTTAAATTATCGGCCAGGATGATCCACGGATCGGCCTGGACGAAATTACCAAATTATGCCTTAATTGATCAGGAAATAAAGGGAGTAATTAAGGATGATTGATACGATCATATCGTCCTGGACGATCGCAGGATCGGCCAGGACGATCTAGTAAAAAACCTTAAGTTACTTCAGGACGATAAATATCGGCCAGCTCAAAAACAGGGCGATGCTCAGGATGATTTGCCTCTGATTTGAACTGATCGGCCAGGATGATCGTAATATCGTCTGAGACAATCAAGCCAAATTTCAATCGTCCAGGACTATTCCCAGGTCGATGCTCTGGCCGATCTGATGGGATTTGTACTAATCGTCAAGGATGATCGTGAGATTGGCCGGGATGATCAAGCCAAAATTCAATCGTCCAGGACTTTTCCCAGGGCGATGCTCTGGCCGATCCTCTGAGTTTGTACTGATCGGCCAGGCCGATGGCCATATCGGCCTAGACGATAAAGTCGGCTACTTGCAATTAATGAGCTCCTATTGAGCTCTTCTATTTAAGAGCTCTTGTTTAACATTTTTAAAAAGACCTTTGGTTGCTGCCTTGACCTGAGAAGACCTTGAGGAGAGAGAGGAAGAGAGAGAGGATCTTGTGAGGGAGAGCATGTGAGGGGATTCACAAGGGTTGCTTCAAGGATCGCTCTGCTTGTTCTTCGTCTGGAGTTTCTCGTCCGTGGAAGGGTCGGTAGAGGTAAGGAGTTTGCTTTTGGTTGTCGCTCTCTACCAGCTTCAGGAGGAAGCAAAAGGAGGTAGGTTCTCTTCTTTGCCAGGGTGGCAAAAAGGAGGTTCTTGTAAGGGCTTCTCTGCCTAGCTGTGGGGGCTAAAGGAGAGTCACGTTTTGTAGTGCAATACTTGGAGGGTGCCTCCAAGGAGTGGACGTAGGACGAGTCGACCGAACCACTATAAATTTCTGTGTTCTTTTTCTTGCTTCCGTGCTTTTAAATTCCGCATTAATTTCTGTGGTGTGATTTGGTTTATGTAATTTTTTTTCTTTGTGAAAAGAGTTTTTAAAATACCAATTCACCCCCCCCTCTTGGTTAGCTTGGGCCAGTTCTATAGGGCTTAACATCCCTAACGAACTTTCAACCAGACTCAATAAAATAAATAGAAAAATACAATATCTGACTCATACTCCTAATCTACTCTTTCTTGAGTCTTCCTTTCATTCTGAGTCACTTGTGATCTTCCTGAAATGTTAGTACTCAAGAACAATAGCAAATAAAATAATATTCAATGAAAAGTTATTCCAAAACACTCATTATTTGGCATCATCAGAATTTCAAACTCGGGGTCATGGGTTGCAACAATCTCCCCCTTTTTGATGATGTCAAATAATTTCTTGTAAGTACGAATAACATTTCTTCTTTTTTTATTTTTTTTTTGTTTTTTTTTTAAATTAAACACAAGAAAAAAAAAGAAAGATATCAAAAGCAAGTACAAAACAAAAGGAATGCATTTAACAAACTATAATAAGCACAATAACAAGTACAACAAACTTCTCCCCCTTTTGACAGTACAAAAAGGAGGAGCAACTAAAGAAAAAAGCAAAAGAAAGAAACTACAATACAAACACAAATAATCTAAATAGAAGGGTCCTGATCAGTTGGTGGTGGAGGTGGATTTGGTTGAAAATATTGGAAGAGAGCATCAAATCGGTGATCAATTGTAGTAAAGCGTTCTCCAAACCATTGCATATCTGTCTCGTATTGCTGATGTTATTCTTGAATATGCATGTCGAGACGAGTCTGTAGTTGGTCGAAGCGTGTGACCAAATTATTGTTAGGGTGTGCTGGTGCAGGTGCTCAGGGTGCGGCATGGCGTCGTGGTCGAGCTGGAGCTGCTGCTGTGGCATCTTCTCCTTCTTCTTCATCAAAGACTGGTTCTTCAGGCTCGTGTCCCCGATGAAAGAGAATACGAAAGGAGGCATCCATATAAAAGATAGAAAGAATGTCGGGTTCACCAGGGTAGGACAATTGATATTTATTGTGGAGGATATATCCTATTAGGTGACCAAGAGCTAGATTTTATTTCCGTCGAGTGGTAGGTAGACGAACAAAAGTCATGTGGCGAATGTAGTTACTAATTAAATCAACCTCATCAAACTTTATGTTGGACATAATAAGATAGGTAGCAATGGATAAGGTCAGGTTAGATTGATACGGTCGTCACCTTTGGGTATTATTGAGGTTCGAAGGACATGTTGAATTATTCGGGCATTTCGAGTTAAGGATTAAACGAGAGGTTAGTGTTGATGGAAAATAGCATTCCTAAGGACTCTATTAACATCGCTCCAATAGAATTCGTCGGTAAGAAATGAGCAAACCATAGGTCCTTCAGTGGATAACCCAATATATTGGGCAATGTCGGCTCTAGTGTTCTCAATGTTTCGGCCACAAACAAAAGAGTGAAAGGTGGTGTTATCGACAGTGTAGGTGAGGTTAGCTAGAAATTCGAAGAGAAGTTCAAAATTGTAAGGAAATGCCAGGGTGAGTAGGAATTGGAAGGTGGTGGAAGCAAAGAGGCCCATTACCTCGAAATTAAGAGTAGCCTGATTAAGCATTTTGGAAGGAGAAATTTTGCAGGCTTTATTCCGGAGGTAGGCTTCCTCATTTTCAGTATTAAGAAAACGAGCAGGTTGGCGACTCGACGGGGATGAGCTTCCAACAGTCATCCGACCTCGTTTAGACATTGCAAGAGGGCACGAAACTAGGTGAAGGAGTGAGTGAGGAGAGATATGAGTGAAAGGAACGGCCTAGCAAAGGGTTCTTATAGGAAATTTTGATAATCGTACAGTATGATTTCGGATCGTACAGTACGATAGCCAATCAATATCCTGACCGGTCGTTTCGGGAAAAGGCAGTAAAATTGTACAGTACGATACATATCGTATAGTACGATCAGGCGAATTTCGATCGTCCTAAGGCCCTCAGTACGACTTTTGACCAAAAGTTTCATACTGTACGAACAGGTGTATCATACAGTACGATCCATAATAAATATCGTACCAAACAGCTTTAACTAATATTTATTCCTTGTGCTGATGTGTATCGTACCGTACGAAAGGAATGTATCGTACAGTACGATAATTAGTAATGTCATACCAACCGGATTTAATTCGTCCCAATCCGTTGCTTACGTGTATTGTATCGTACGAAGAAGACATATCGTACAATACGATAGGCAATAATGTCGGATGAATATCGTACAGTACGATGTAGGTTGTACCGTACGATCAACAGAGCTGAAATCTGCTTGTTGGTGGACGTTATGTAGATTGAGATGTATC
>NW_021319939.1:278491-285924 GCF_001605985.2 Dendrobium catenatum | reverse complement strand
CTTTGAGAAAATAAATTTTTAAAATACCAATTCACCCCCCCTCTTGGTTAGCTTGGGCCAGTTCTATAAGGCTTAACATTCCTAACGAACTTTCAGCTTCTTCTCATTTTAAAAGTTTTAAAGCTTAGAAGACTTCATATGTCACTTGATATTTTTTAAAGACTTGATTTCGAATTTCTAATTGTAACTAATTACTTTGATATATTATTTTATTATTTAATTCATCTCTTAGCTTGCATAAATCCTTCCATTTCCTTTTTATCTTTCTATGAAGAATCTCTACCTCATCTCCAAAAACCACCTCTTCCAAGAGTTATAAAAAATACCTCTTGCAGCTAGATAGGATCTCCAAGTATCCTCAAATCTGAAGTGTTTCTCTTTGATGATTTGCAAAGTTTCCATCTTATATACAATAGGGCTATGATCACACGCCACCCAAGATAGGTGCCGTGCTCTTCCAAAAGGAACCAACTACAAAGAAGCTAAATTCACCAAACATCTATCAAGCCTTCCCATATCCTTGAGGATCCATCTTTATTATTGCACCAAGTGAAACTTGGTCCAATAAAACCTGCATCATAAAAATCAGAATTAGTCATAAAACTTTTTATCTCTCTAGTCCCCCTAGAGAAGATGAACCACTTCCCACCCTTCTTATCTTCCTTCTTAAGAATACAATTAAAATCTCCCCCCACTATAGAGGGACCCGGCCCCATCATATTCTTCTCAAGTAAACTCCAAAGATCTCTTATTTCCACACAGCACTTGCTTCCACATATTGTTGCCACCTTCCAATCTCCCATAGAGGGAGTAGAAAGAACCCAATAACAGCTTGAGAAGAGCTCTCTTTAACAACAAAAGAGACTTTATTCCTATTCCAAACCGTCAGAATTCCCCCAAACGTACCTACTGCTGGGTGATGAAAAAAATCCCAATATCCCCCAATAAAACAGTCCACATCTCTTCTATCAATACTACAAAGCTTAGTCTCCATAATCCCAATAAAAGCCACATCATGCTCCCTCACAATCTCCCTCAAATACAGAGAAGCCTCTCTTTTTCTAACCCCCTGCAGTTCCAAAACACCAACGACATTAATCAGCAAGAGGGGAACCGTCCCAGCCAATCATATTGCCTTTCCCATCTCTTCTTTTCTTCCTATGCTCGGGTTCAACAGGACCCAAAGACTTCAATTTCTTGGCCAACTTACCCTTGAACAAATTACTGTTGATTACCCCAATAGTCTTCAGATCAACCACATTTTCTTCTATCATCCTTGAATCCTCTGTTTTTTTTTCTTGTTGAACTGATTCGTTATTTCCCCTCTTCAACCTCATTCATGAGAATCTCGAACATGTTATCCAATTCAAAATTAACCTTCTTTTCCATAATATCTTTCACTACATCAAAGCACATATCCACCTACAGTTCAGCCTGAACCGCAACAGACTTTGCTTTCACTCTTTCCTGTTGGGCTGCAACCGGTGCCTTACTGCTTGTTTCCTTCATCATTCTTCCATTCCTTCCTCCTATTCCACCTCTAGTATTTCTATTAATTTTGTTCTTGAATTGAGCATGGATCCAAGGGCCATATTCCTGTTCTGAAATTTTGTTATCTGCAGGAATATTTGCCACCAATTCCTGTTTACTGCTCACCTTCTCAGCCAAATCAACCTTCTTTATTTCAAGACACTCCTTCCTGTCATGCCCCACCTTGCCACATTGAAAGCAAAGCAAATCAATCTTTTCATACTCAATTTACTGGAAGAATCTTCCAGCAATTTTGTCAATCCATATGCCCTTAGGAAGGATGTTTTCCAAGTTCAACCTTATGCAAACACATGCAAATTCACGTTTTCCCCATCTGAAATAGTTTTCGTCCAAAAACATAGGAACTCCTATCCTTTATGCAATTCGAACAATGTTTTCTTCATCCCAACAATAGAGTGGAAAACAGGGAAGACGAATCCACACCAGAGCAGTGATCCCCTTGAAAGAATTGGGGTTAAATGATGGGGACCATTTGTCCATACCCACTATATAACCTCCCACATACCATGGTCCACCATTTAATACTTCATCCATTGCCTTCTCACACTTGAAAGAACATAGAATCTAGTTCATTCCAAGCAATGTCATATGAAAATTTCCAAATTTGTTCCACTGTCTTCTCAGTTCAACGCTACACATAGGAAAAGAAATCTTGTCACCCAGAACTTTAATAACCAGTGAGAATTTTAGCACCTGAGAATTCATAATCTCTTTTTCACCATTTAATTTGAATGCAACTCCATCATCCGACATTTCACCGATATCTTCGTTGAAGGAAATTCTGATATGCTGTGGCTTCTTCCATGCTTCAATAAACTCCTCCTTCAGATTTTCACATACCTCCACAGAATTATCTCCGATGCCATCCTCATTGCCACAAACCTCCAAAGAATCAGCACCCTTGGCCTTTTCTTGATCCAAATTCTCAATATCAGTCGTCAAATTCTGACCCTCAACATTATCTTTGTTGCATAAATACTTATTGACTTTCAAGATCAAACCCGCAGAAGAAGACATCACCAGATTTAAATTTTCATATACCACTTTTACCTTAGTATTCTCCTTAATTCCACTAGAAGATCGCTCGATCAAAGGTTTCTTTCCTTTACCTTCAGTATTCAAATCTTGACGAGACGGAGGTCGAAATCCCTCCCTTATAACAAGACCCACCCTTATTCAACAATCAATCAGATCCCGTCGACCGATCAGCAATCCTCAAACGTCCCACCACTAGAATCGAGCCACAAAAATTCAAAAATGATGACCTTTTTCTCTCTAGAAAATCGCAGGAGCTTCTCTCTATAGAAAATCTACCAGCTTCGCTCAACTTTTTTTATCGAAGATTTTGCTGCCGGTGGGATTTGAGTGGTGGATTTCTACTGGAGAAAGGTAGAGGGAGGTCTGGAATGCCCAAACAAAATAAGTTTAGGCTCTGGGAGGGCTTGAATGGAGAGATAATGCCAAGGGGAGAATCATATATGTGCTCATCTGCTTGAAATATGTTATTATAAAAAGATCTAATATTTGAAGGAGTACTTAATTATTTACTTTTAGTGTACAATTTGACTTATTTCAATTATGTAGTTCTCACTATGCTCAATACAACAAACTTTTCACAAACTGCTTTTATGTCAATCTAAATGCATAATAAGTGGAATATTTAAAAATTTAGATTGTTGGGTGTGAGCTGTTAAGGTATATTGATTCACAACTATTTTGCATTCTATTTTGGGTTAGTGGAAAGGGAAATAACATGTTGACTAGTTGTGTATTCAGGATTTCATCTGTTTAAGTCTGTCAATATATCTTTCTAATTTTGTACAATCAGGGCTAGTCATTTAATAATTTCATATAGTCATGGTTACAACACACACACACACACGTGTGTGAGAACGCACGCACACACACTCATACACATGCGTATACTTGCACACACGCACACTATACAGACATGAGCATGCGCAAATATATATATATATATATATATAAGGGTCAAATAAATAATAGGATGTATTTCAAAGCCAAATATGGAAATACTAGAAAAATATGATATGAGCACACTCTTAATAACTATAACTAGTGATCATTTTAAGTCTTCTATAATCTTCAAATCCTTAAAGTCCTTTCTTAGGTTCTAATGAGCATTTAAACTATTCTATAATCTTCAAATTATGTATTTTTTTATTTTATTCCCAGTTTTAATGTTTACTTAGATCAAGATTACTTACTTGGATTTGTGTTATTATTTAAAGAATTCAATTTAGCAACATATAAATGTTTTTTTTCCAGTATAAAGATTAGTTTTTGATCCAGCTATACGTACATATTTTTTCCCAATATTGTAATGTAAATGTTGCTATTTTTTTGTTAAATTGCAGGATATCAAAGTTAGTGTAGGAAAATAAATACTGATAATGAATATTTACGTGATAACATTAATTATTTTAAATAATCATGATCACAGTATAAGTTAAGAATACATATCTCTAAATCATTTTAAGCTAACACTAACTGTCTAAAATAATTAATTAATTAGAAGACGCACCATGAAAATTATTTTTTTGAAAGATCAAAATGTTCTTTTAGTGACATGGTTTCCTCTTATCTAATTTTAGGTAGTTTACTTAAATTTTATGAATATAGAAAATGAATTGCTTAAGTCACTATTTCTTTTCTTAAAGGATAAAATTAAAAATGATTTAAAAGTATTTTTAGTTATGATTTATTTTAAAACTTAGTCATAATAATAAAATAAATCCTTTTTATTTAACTATGTTAAATAGTCACTGATTCGTCAACAAAAATCACTTTGATCAAGCATGAATCTTGTGGCATATTCTAGTTGATAGCTTCAAAATTAAATGTTGGATCACTTGAACTATGATTTTAGCAAACTTATAGTTGAATTGAACATATCATGGAGACTAAGCCAACGACACCAAAATTAGTCCAAGCATGGGTTCGAAGTATATTTGAAAGATTCAAAGTATTAATTGGATGACCAAATAATCTCTAAATATAGCATGCTTATAGTAAAATCAAGCAGCTCATTGAGACAAATTTAACAAGCTAAATATACTCCATGATTGAGGGAATTAGTATGAGTCATCGATGGAGCAATCTGAATTTATCTCAAATATTCTATATATTTATGAGTCGTGCAACTATACAAATTTATGAATAGACCCTCACTTCTTAGAAGAATAACAGGGGCTTAGACTCTTGGAGGAGGCTGAGACATTGATTGGAGATTAGAGAGAGCTCTAAGGCTTCAAGAATTCTAGAGTTCTACCCAGCACCATCATAGTTGAATTTCCACCAACCACCATCAGACAACCATTCGACCACCAACCATTATCGTACCTGCTCCAAACCAATGTTAGGCCACCAATCACTATTAGACCATTGACCGTCGCTGATCTTTGCTAGACTTCCGCCCTGTTGTGATCCATGACCCCGAGTTTGAGATTTTGATAATGATAAATAATGTCGCCTGAACTTCTCTTCATTGAATATCATTTATTGTTTACTATCGTGCATGAGTACTAACATTCTAGGAAGATCACAAGCCACTCAGAACAACGGGAAGACTCAAGACTAGTTAGAATAGGAGTATAAGTCTGACAATGTAATTTATTATATATTTTATTTTTTTATTTTCTTGAGTCTGGCCACAAAATGCAGGTGAGTCTGAGCAATCATGCACACACACAGGGGGAGAGGGTTTTTAAAAGTAAAAAATATAGTTTTTTATTATCTGTTAATTGTACTGTATGAATTTATTTCGTACTGTATGATATTATATTATAAACATGTTTCTATGAACAAATCGTACGGTACGAATACTATCGTACTGTACAATGTGTTTCAAATCCAAAACCCTAGCCGTCACATTAACTTAAGTAAGTTATTATGTGTCATTCGTACTGTACGAAGACCTTCGTACTGTACACTCTAATTTAAATACTTACTTAATTTAACCTGTGATTAATGCAAAAAATCAAGGCTTAATTACAAATTAAAAATCGTACTGTACGAACACATTCATACAATACGATGAATAAAGACAAATTCAGATCATCCTAGACGATCCCTTGTTTTTGTCTCATCGTACTGTACGATATAGATCGTACCATACGATGAACAGAGATGACATTTGATCGTCCCAGAATTCATCCTGGATGATGCCTTGATTTTCACTATTCTTATTATACGATATGTATCATACCATACGATGAACAGAGATGATATTTGATCGTCTCGGCTATCGTCTTGTACGAGCAGTGGTGTTGAGGATCGTACTGTATGATTTAGTATCGTACCGTACAATTAAATTTTGAACTATTCGTATAACTTTGTACCAGGATGAAGACTATTTATACATGTCGTACTATACGATGATAATTCGTATTGTACGATTGTAACGACTAGTTTGAAAATTTTAGAGATTTTGGAGCCCATTTTATGTGTCAAAATTGTTATATTTTTAGAGAGATAAAAGAGGAGGAAAATTGTATTAGAGAGAAAAAATCCTTGGGAGAGAGCTCTTCAGAAGTTTTGAGGGGTTGAGAGAGGAAGGAGAAGGTGAGCTTAGTGAGGGAGAAGAGGTGTGAGGGAGATCACATGGTTGCTCTGATCTTGCTGCATGTAGCTCCTCCTGATGCCCGAAAAGAACTTGAGGGAGGATCTCTCAGGGGGAGACTCTTTTACATCCGTGACCTCAAGGTACTCTGCCTTCTCTAGGAGGGAGAAAAATGAGAAGGTTCTCTACTGTCACCAGGAGGGTGAAAACAGCGCTTGGCACTCCGCCACGCCGGGTTGGTGAAAGGGAGTATTATAAGGGCTTCTCCGCCTTGCCGAAGGGGGCAAAAGGAGAGCTATATTTTGTAGTGAAATTCCCAGAGCGGAGGACTCCGTGGAGTCGACGTAGGTCATGATTTGACCGACCACTATAAAAATTACAGTGTGTTTTTTCCTTATCACTTTTTATTCTTGTGTGCATTTTATTTTCATAATACTTGCTTGGTGAAAACTCTGCATTGACTGTTCATCGTACTGTACGATACACATATCGTACCATACGATACATCTCTATCTACATAACGTCCACCAACAAGCAGATTTCGGCTCTGTTGATCGTACGGTACGACCTACATCGTACTGTACGATATTCATCCGACATTATTGCCTATCGTATTGTACGATATCTCTTCTTCGTACGATACGATACACATCAGCAATGGATTGGGACAAATTAAATCCGGTTGGTACGACATTACTGATTATAGTAGTGTACGTTATATACCTTTCGTACGGTACGATACACATCAGCACAAAGAATAAATATGAGTTAAAGTTGTTTGGTACGATAATTATTATGGATCGTACTGTACGATACACCTGTTCGTACAGTACGAAACTTTTGGTCAAAAGTCGTATTGAGGGCCTCGGGACAATCAAAATTTGCTTGATCGTACTATACGATACGTATCGTACTCTACAATTTGACTGCCTTTTTCCCGAAATGACCGGTCAGGATATTGATTGGCTATCGTACTATACGATTCGAAATCATACTGTATGATTGTCGAAATTTTCTATAAGAGCTAGGCCGTTCCTTTCACTCATATCTCTCCTCACTCACTCCTTCACCTAGTTTTGTGCCCTCTTGCAATGTCTAAACGAGGTCGGATGACTGCTGGAAGCACATCCTCGTCGAGTCGCCAACCTGCTCGTTTTTTGAATACTGAAAATGAGGAAGCCTACCATCGGTATAAAGCCTGCAAAATTTCTCCTTCCAAATTGCTTAATCAGGCTGCTCTTAATTTCGACGTAATGGTCCTCTTTGCTTCCACCACCTTCCAATTCCTACTCACCCTAGC
>NW_021319939.1:220759-278391 GCF_001605985.2 Dendrobium catenatum | reverse complement strand
AGTAGACTCAAGAAGTGAAAAACAAAAGTACAGACTGAATCAACCCTAAACCTATGCAATTTTAAACTGGCTTCTTCTTGATCATCTGATCTTTGATTCCTGAAAAGTTAGAAGAAACAAGTAGTCCAAGAGAAATAGTGTTTGTCAATCATCAAAACATAAGACATGAAAATAGGTTTGCAACAGAAGCTTGTTTCTAGTGGGCTCATTTTATGTATCTTGTCAATTTGATTGGCGCTTTGCGCATCTTTTGATTTTTGATACACTTTATGTATATATATATATTTTAATTTGACATCATTGAGCATCTTTTGTTTTTGACATCATTGGCCACTTTTTTTCTCATTAACTTTTATGCATGCTAGATCCCTTTCAAAAATTCTTAAATATTCTTAGTTGTGATATTAGAGAAGAAAAACTCACTCTCTAATTTAGGAAAGAATAAATCACAAAGCAGAATAAAAAATTATATGATCATTTCAATGACAAGATTATAAAAATTTGAAAGTAAAATAAAGACTTTGAATATTATATTTATAAAATAGATTACTGTAGCAAGATTGAAAAGATCTCAGTTTCAAAAATCATTTGTTAATTTGAAATAGATTTTTGTTTAGAGAAGAAGATTACACCACTAAAAGATGTTAGAGAAAGAGACACAATCAACGGTGTTTTCACCCTTTAACAAATTAAGAGATGTAAAAGCATTGACTCACAAAATTTCAAAATAAAAAATAAGGCATAAAATATCAATTTCAGCGATGATTTCAAAATAAAAAATAAGATAAAAAAGTAAAATTAGTAAGAAAAAAGTTAAAACAACCAAAAAATAAAGAACAGAAAATAGATCAGAAATTAGTAGGATTCAAGTTCATTCATTTATGCCAATCACACCCAATCTGATCCTTAAAGTACTGAAAATGTTGAAGGCTAATGGTTTAGTAAAGATGTCAGCCAGTTGATTTTCAGTTATCACATGGTGTAACTCAATGTCTCCCTTGGTCACATAGTCTCTAATGAAGTGATATCTTATGTCTATGTGCTTGGTCCTTGAATGTTGGATAGGATTCTTAGAAATATAGATAGCACTAGTGTTGTCACAAAGAAATAGAATTGTGCCTACATGTAATCCTAAATCCAAAACTTGCTGTTTCAACCAAAGGACTTGGGCCACACAACTTCCTAAAGCAATATACTCAGCTTTAGCAGTGGAAAGTGCAACAGAGTTTTACTTTCTACTAAACCATAAGACTAAAGACTGTCCTATGAATTAGGAAGTCCCTGAATTACTTTTTCTATCCACCTTACATCCTGTAAAATTAAAATTAGAATATCTAATAATCTCAAAAGAAGTGTTATGCCTAGGGTACCAGATTCCTAAGTTTTGGGTCCCTAAAAGGTATCTAATAATTCTCTTAACTGCAGTCAGGTTGGATTCCTTAGGATCAGCTTGAAATCTAGCACAAAGGTAAACACTGAACATAATATCAGGTCTGCTAGCAGTCAGGTAAAGTAAAGATCCAATTATCCCTCTGTTCTTCTTTTGATCAACTGATTTTCCGTTAGGGTCCTTGTCCAACTGAACACCTGAGGTCATGGGAGTATTAATTGGCTTGGCTTTGTCCATTTTATATTTCTTCAAGATGTTCTTTATGTACTTTGATTGATTCAGAAAGATTCCATCATTTAATTGTCTTATGCAAAATCCCAAAAAGTAGGACCACTCTCCCATCATACTCATCTCAAACTCCTTACTCATTATTTTAGAAAAATCATCACATAGCCTTTTATTAGAAGATCCAAAAAGTATATCTTTGACATAGATATGAATAATGATTAAATCATCTCCTACTTTCTTCAGGAAAAGGGTGGTGTCTACGCTCCCCTTAACAAACTCCCTCTCTAGTAAAAATGTGCTAAGCCTCTCATACCAAGCTCTGGGTGCCTACTTTAATCCATATAAGGGCCTTTTTAATTTGAAAATATGATTTGGAAATTAGGAACTCTCAAAACTTGGGGGTTGTTCTATAAATACGTCCTCTTTTATTACCCCATTTAAAAAGGCACTCTTAACGTCCATTTAGAAAAGCTTAAATCTCTTATAACAGGTAAAGGCTAGTAGCACTCTAATGGCTTCCAATCTAGCTACAGGGGCAAAGGTTTCCTCAAAATCTATCCCTTCTATTTGGTTGTACCCCTTAGCTACTAATCTTGCCTTATTCCTAACCACCACACTAGAATAATTCATCTTATTCATAAAGACCCATTTGGTTCCAACTACACTTTGTCCCTTTGGTCTTTCTACAAGCTCCCAAACATCATTCCTAACAAATTGGTTCCACTCCTCTTGCATGACTAAGATCCAAAACTCATCAGAAAGGGTTTGATTGATGTTGGTGGGTTCAATCATTGAGATAAAGGCATAGTGGTTCACTTTCTTCCTAAGTCCATGCTTACTCCTAACTCCTTCAGAAGGGTCTCTTAAGATCAGTTCTTTGGGGTGACTCGAAGAGTATCTCCAATCTCTAGGCAAAGTGTGTGTAGGTTCAACCCTTTCCTTCAGATCTTCATTTTCTACTCCTTGGTTAATCTCTCCTACTCCTTCAGTGTTTTGGGGGTCCACCCTCTTCTCTATATTTTTCACTCCAGTGGTAATCTCTCCAACATCATCATCCTCAACTCTAGGCTTCCTAATATCAAATTCATCAAACACTATATGAGTAGTCTCCTCCACCACCAATGTCCTCTTATTAAACACCCTAAAAGACTTCCCAACACTATAATATCCTAAGAACACTCCTTCATCAGATTTTGGGTCAAATTTTCCTAAGTGAGACATCCCATTATTATGAATGAAAACTTTACAACCAAAGACATGAAGGCGGGAAAGATTGGGTGTTCTACCCTTAAGGATCTCATAGGGTGTCTTATCTAATTTTGCTCTAACATTCACCTTATTCAACACATAACAAGCTATGTTAACCACTTCAGCCCAAAAGTATTTTGGAAGTGAATACTCAGCAAGCATGGCTCTAGCGGCTTCCATTAAGGTCCAGTTCTTCCTTTCAGCTACCCTGTTCTACTGAGGGGTCCTAGGAGCTGAGAAGTTGTGGCTAATCCCCTTATCCTCACAATGTCTCCAAATCAACTTTAACATGTCTGTACTTCCTATATTCAAAACAAATCACATCATTAGAACCCTTAAAATTTTTGTTTCCCTTACCTTTATTCCAATTTTGATAGTTCTTTTGCTTCTTCCTTAGAAAGACTTTAAATTAACTTGTGATTATGGCAACATCATCGCTTTCAGACCCGAAAGATTCAGTGTATGTGTTATTGGCCTTCAGTGTCTGTATTATTGGCCTTCAGTGTCATAGGTTTCTCTTTCTTTTTCTTACATACATCAAGATTTCTTTGATTCACCCCCTACTCGTAAGCAATGAGTGATCCAAGTAAGTTATCAATCGAATAAGTATTCAAATCTTTAGATTCAATAATTATAGTGATTTTAGCATCAAAAGAGGAAGGAAAGCATCTCAAAAGTTTATTCACCTTTTCATAGTTAGTGAGTTCTCTTCCTAAGGCATGCAAAGAAGTTATAATTTGAGTAAACCTTATATACATTTCAGAAATTGATTCAGATGGTTTCATATAAAAAAGTTCATAATCATGTAACAAAATATTTAATCAAGATTGCTTGGCTTCTTTAGTTCCTTCATAATTTATCTCAAATTTTTTTAATAGTTGTGCAAGTTGAAACACACATGTAATCTTCAAATTTTAAAGCACAGAAAAAACAGTTCAAACATTTTGCTCTTAGTTGTGCTAAATCCCTATCATCAAGAGTCCATTCTGTAAAAGGAAGTGGAATAGTAATGTCATTAAGTTTACCAGTTGGAGGTGTATAACCATCCTTAACAAGCATCCACATGCGATAGTCAATCGATTGTAAAATGGTAGACATGCGAGTTAACCAAAAATCAAATGGAATATTATCAAACAAAGGTGGTCAGGTAATGGAATACCCTTTTGCAGTATTACGATTACCAAAATTAGTCATGGATCAAACTTCAAAAAATTTTAAACTTTGTTTTTATGAATCTCGCTCTAATACCACTTGAAAGTTCGTTAAGGATGTTAAGCCCTTAAGAACTAGCCCAAGGATAACTAAGGGGGGGGGGGGGGGGGGGAATTGGGGGCGGGTGAATTGGTATTTTAAAAATTATTTTAATCAAAACATAATCACAAAAATCAAACCAAAATCACCATAATGAAAATCAAAGCGCGGAAGAATAAATACGAAAAACAGTAGTAAAGGGACATAGAAATTTATAGTAGTTTGGTCAATTCGACCTACGCCCACTCCCCAGAGGCGCCCTCCAGGTATTGCACTAAACACCGTGACTCTCCTTTTGCTCCCACAGCAAGGTGGGGAAGCCCTCATAAAAACTCCTTTTCGCGATCCTGGTGAGGCAGAGAACCCAACTCCTTTTGGTTCCTCCTGAAGCAGGCAGAGAACCTTAATCGATTGCTGAAGAAGACCTCTCTTAACCCTCCAAGGATAAGAGACTCTAGTGAAAGAAGAAGAAGTGGAACAATGCTTGGATCAACCCTTGTGAAACTCCCTCACAAGCTCCCCCTCACAAAATCCTCTCTCTCTCTCTCTCCCTCTCTCTCCCTCTCCTCTAAACTTTCTCAGGTCAAGACAGCAGCAAAAGATTACCTCTAAGGTAGAATAAGAGATCATAAATAGAAGAGCTTTGGAATAGCTCTTATATTTTATACAAACCGACTTTAT
The DNA here is from genome assembly GCF_001605985.2 of Dendrobium catenatum. Lineage (NCBI taxonomy): Eukaryota > Viridiplantae > Streptophyta > Magnoliopsida > Asparagales > Orchidaceae > Dendrobium > Dendrobium catenatum. The sequence goes on along the minus strand of NW_021319939.1, from coordinate 273,593 downwards.
CGTCCAGGTCAATAGGGGTATCATCTTAGCCGATCAACATAAATTTCACTCAATCAGCCTGGTCAGTTTGGGACGATTAGATAATTTCTGGTCATATCATCCAGGTCAATAGTATATCGTCTTGGACAATTAGTTCAAATTTGAGGAAAATCATCCTGAATATTGCCTTGAATAGAAACTGGCCGATGTCAAACGTCCACGACATCGTCCTGACTGATGTATTTGTGCAATCAGCCTTAATTTCTTTCCTTAATCACCTGATCAATTTAGGCATAATTATGCTGCATCGTCCAAGCCATTATCCTGGACGATATCCAAAAATAACTAATGTCTAAATAGATCTGGTGGCTAATTCTTTCTGATTTGAGCTTATCATCCCGGCCGATATAATATCATCCAGGTCGATCACTTAATAACGGCTGCCTTAACCATGATGCCCTAATTAGGGTTTTTATTTTTGAACCGATCATCTAGGGTGATATAAATATCATCCCGGACGATGTTATCAAAAATAATAAATTCTAGGGCCTTAACTCCTCGAGTGTCGGCAGAGAATCGGATCTCCTAATTAGGGTTTTTATTTTTGAACTGATCATTAATGTGATCATGCAATTAGCCTTAATTGCTTTCCTTAATTATCTGATCAATTTATGCATAATTGTGTTGCATCATCCAGGCCGATGTCCTGGATGATGTCCAAAAATAATTAACGCCTAAATAGATTTGGTGGCTGACTCTTTTTGATTTGAGTCCATCATCCCGGCTGATACAATATCATCCAGGCTGATCGTCTTAATGACAGCTGCCTTCACCATGATGCCCTGATTAGTGTTTCTATTATTGAACCGATCATCCAGGCTGATATAAATATTATCTCGGATGATATTACCAAAAATAGTAAACTCTAAGAAATAGTTAAAAATTCTCACAAGGTGTGTGTGTGCAAGGTTACTTAGTATTAGGAGCCAAATCTTTTATAATAGACTAAGGAAAAGGAAAACTGTACAAAGTGACTCAGACTTAGGCTACCCAATCTTGAGCTGGTTCCAATTGCCGTCTGATCTTATGGACCTGAAATGTTGGTAGGCAAGGCAGTCATATAGAAATAAGAGTGTTTGCTATCATTAAAATTATAATCCATGAAAATAGATTCATAACATTTATTAGTCTATAATGGTCCACTAACTTTAGTGAAAGGAGTGATAAAAGATATTTGATGAGACTCCTCGACTCTTATTCCACATATCTGATGGGAAAGGGGTTATTTGTTAGTAGTCTGACGGTGGAAGTCTCCTTCCTCGTCTGATCTACTATCAATGCTTAATCCACACTCAAGTATCATGTACCTATGAAAAGTAGGAAGTGAATCATAATTAACATAATCTGGGGTTGATGAAGAAACTGAATGATGGGGGACATTGATCATCTCATCATCTAAAGAGTCAGACTCAACAACCAAAGAATAGGTGTAAAGCTGTAAGGGAGGAGTAATCTAGGTGTCAAAATTTCTCAGGGGGTGAGTTGACTCTCTACCTCTACCTTATCCTCCCCTACTTTTATTAGGGGAACTTCATGCCCAACTACAAACTAGAAAGGAAATTTATCCGAGTTTGTAGTAGTAACACCTGCCTCAATACTAACATGTAATAGACCATGTACTAATGGTTATGTAGGACCCTGTGTAGGTAACTTCCTAGGACCCTGTATAATGCTAACAAGTATTATTGGTGACTAGGCAGGCGGAGGTCTTCGAGTATTTTGAGGTATATAGTGCTCGACGTCATCGTAAATAGAGACCTAATGTACATAAAAGGGTTGAGTATCCCTAAGATGGAATACTCGAAATCATTACTTATATACTTCATATATTGGTGCAAGGTAGAGGGAACCATTCCATACTCGTGGAGTTAAGACCTTCCAATGAGTGCCCTGTATGAAGTATCAGCCTTAATCACATGAAACTTTATCTCAATTAAGAAATTTCCAAACTTCAAAGGTTGGGTAATAGACTCCAGAGCCTGCTAGCCTTAGTCATTGAAGCCATTCAACATAATATTATCAGAATTAAGCTTCAAATTCTCTAGGGAGAGGTCCTTTAAAGTTTCATAGGTAACGATATTAAGTAAAGCTCTCTAGTCAACAAGGATCCGGTTCAACTCATAACATTTAACATTAACATTGACATACAAGGGATAATTATGCTCAAAAGTCCCTAAAAGAATATCACGATCTAAAAATATAATGCATTGAGTCTCTCTCAAATGGCATGCATCCCCAACATACTCAAAAGCAAAGAAAGCCTAATAGGACTCTAGCTCAAGCCATGCTTTTACCATTGGTCTCTATCAAGTCAGAAGACATCATTAAAGCATCATTGATGCTAAGAAGGGAAGGATTTTTTTTTTTAAATGAGCCAACACATTATAATCAACATCCAGATGAGGGCCTTTTTCTTTTTCCTTATATTGCTCTTGGGAGGAAGGAATAGGATCATCCTGCTGGATAATAATATTTTTATTTTCTTTTTTGCATTCTTAGCCATTTGAGGTGGAAGAACCTTTCCTAATCACAAGTGAACTTCCTATATTGAGTCATCCTCAATAGGAGATTCACTTGGCTCAACGGTGATGGCTTGTGCTAGTTCTAAGGATAGTGCCTGGTGTGGGTTCTCAGATTCATCTTCTAAATCCATGTAACAACCACAATCTAGAATAATAAAGATAAGTTCCTCATCACACTTTGACTAATCATTACATACAAAATCATTCACATTGCAAGTAGTATATAATACATGAAAAGAGTGAGTGCTAGATGAAGTAGAAGTAAAAGTAGAAGGAACAAGAGAGTAGAAGTAGCCAAAATCACCTTATTCTATTATTTCATTATCAATCGAAAGGAGAAAAAGTCCTTCAGCATAAGTGCTAGAAGAAGTACCGTCTCCCCTTCTGTGGTTACAACAATCTTTTCATTTTCATACATCTTTTTATTACATAGAAAAGAAGAAGAAGAAATATGATCAGTAGGCACTACAATAGAAGAAGTAGAAAAAGGTGTTATCAAAGTCACTGGGGTGACAACTATCGACTTGGCCTGGGAAGGCCTCCTCTCAACTACCTCTGAACTCTGAACTACTTTCTTGATCATAGTTTTTATCTTCTGAGAGAGTGCTAGCTGTCACTCTCCCTCAGAACCATGAGGTGATCTGCTACTACTGCCCTGAATATGACTGCTGTTGTGATTACGATTGGAACTCAAAATCATCTGAACAACCTGAGTGGTCTTGCCCTGGGGCTACACTAAGTCACTATTATGTAGGAGTATCTTTCAACTAGCCATGAGCCTTTCAATTTTATTCTTGAATATATAACAGTCCTCTATAACATGTTTGATATGTCTATGGAAGGGACAATAGAGTGGGTGGTCTGTCTGTCCCTCCTCCTCCACTTTACTATTATTCAGAAATGTTAAGATATTCTTCTTAATAAGGAGTTTGAAAATCTTCTTTACACTTTCCCTTTTGAATGATATTCCTTACTAAGCTTCTCCTATAAGTATTGTTGACTCTCTAGAGTCCTATGGGAGGGTCTAGGTTGTATTACTGACTGCTCGAGTAAGTACAACTACTGTGGTGGTGCTGAACTGGCTACAGGATTCTTGCCCTTATTTGATGGCCTATAGGTACTATGTACCTCCCCTTTTCTAAGAAGAGGATACCCTTAAGACTCTTGCCGCAAAGATCTATGCGAAGGTTGACTCTTAACTTTAGGAGGGACTGCATCAGATGTACTCTATTATAAACTAATCACCTTAGTTAATAACTTTTGGAAGGTTCTAATGATGAATTCCTTAAAGTAGGGTGCTATGGGACCATCAATGTTCTTTAATAAGATCTCTATTGCATGTTGCTCCTATAACAGGGGCCCACACTATAAGCCAAGTTTCCTCCATCTGACTATGTAAATTGGTAGAGTCTCTTGAGAGTGTTGTTTGGCCAACCCTAACTCTCCAACTATGACATAGAGCTCAGCACTAATAAATATTTGCACAAATAACTATTGTAACTCTATAAAAGTACAAACTAAATTATTGGGGAGGTAGACATACCAAGAAAATGCACCCCAACTAAACTACTGATAAAGAGCCTCAATATCAGGGTATCGTTCCCCCTATATTGCAACATATTGCCCGGTATTTTGTCACGTGCTACCTCAAGATCCTAAACCATTCGAACACTCTAAACCATATGGGAATAAAATCAGAGGGCAGGGCTCCATTTTGTATTCAACCGGGTAGGGTATCCCCTTGCTGACAACCTCTCTAGCCTTCCTAGAGGAAATAACCTACTCGACCTTCTAGTAACTACACAAACTTTATGCACTGGCCCATCTCCATCTGACTCATCCTAGAGTATGTCCTCAAATAAGGTCTGACAAAGTGCTTATATACACACACCCATAGGGGAAGAGATCCTATAGGTGCTGGGAACTAACACTGCCTTTACCCAACTTGGTGAACCATTGAGAGGAACTACAACATCTATTTAACAAATCATCAGGACTACCTCAAACCTGGAATGAATAATTATCTCCATCTGCTTAACTACCTCTACTGACTGTACTGTCTGGACAAGGGTGTCTGCCTGCCATCGTCTCCAAACCCACCTACTGTGATGGGATCCACTAAGAGAAACTGACTACTGAGGTGCCACAACCATTGAACAAATATGAGGTTAAGTATACTCCAATTGCCATATCGGTCCATGAAGATGTGAAAGTCATCTAACACTAGAAGCAACTGTCGGCAGTCGAACAAGCAGAATTGAACTATCAGGCTTCCCAGGTGGCTGTCCTCTCTACCACCTATATATCTTCCTCAAAGTCTACCTCTGCAACTAAACAATCACTTGAGAGATCAGACGGAGTAACCTCTCTCAATTGATAGACCCTTGACCTTGTACTAGGCAGACGATACTCTAAATCCTTTGATAGAGGGTTAAGGCAGCATCATCCCTTGGGGTCCTAACTTGAGGTAAAGTAGTGGTAGCAATAGGGGCCATCATAATATAAAAAATTTCCTCCTCATCACCATTATGTGCCAATGGAGAGAAGCATCCTCCCTAAACTACTTCTATCTCAAGTGCTACTATAACATCTGAGGTAGGTGTAATAAAAACTGGTCATGACTCTTACTATATAGAGACCACTTTTCTCTGAATAGACTCTTATTAAGACACTACCTCTGCCATCCACTACTGATCAACCTCAGATGTAGCCAAATAAATTCTTCTATTTTTATTCTTATAGGCCCTTCTCTTAAAGCATAACATGGAGGATGAAGGTATATTAGAACCCACTACCTTGGGGATAGGGGAAATATAAGCTAAAGGAGGCACTGGGGTCTACTTGATTGTCTCATGCTGAGAGAGCTGAGCAAACACAGAAAACTGATGGGAAAAAGGTAAGAGGGGCTTGGTCTAGCCACCCCTCTTCCTAGAGGAAGATGGAGGGGGAATCCAAACTCAAGTTACCTTCGCTAAAATAATGAGAGGAGTAATAATGGGCTATCAATGCTGAGGGGCCGGAGCAACCTAAATAATCTATGTGGTAGGCATTAGCCCCTAATTGTTGAACTGGTGGGAGAAACTAGGAGTGGTCTAGGCACTAGCTGCCTAACCATAGGGCGTAGTGGCTGCATAGGAGTAGGAGTTGGACGGGTAGGTGCCTAGGCTATCCAACAAGCCACTGGACATCTAAAGGGGTGCATGTCTATACAACCTCTCCTCTAGGGAGGAGAGAAGGTGATAGCCTCAGCTAGGGTCGGCCACCAAGAGTGATGAAAGCTGAGTTTGTGAAGGAACCAAAAGTGATCCCTCCAACAGGCAAACTAGCTAGCATAGTCTCAAAGAGAGTCACCCGTGCGTCCAAATCAAAACAAAATGTCACAGAAGAAGCAATAGAAGCCATAATACTACTACCAACAAAAGAATAAAAGAATTTAAAAAGATTAGTAAGAATTGATATTATGAGAGGAGAAGAGAATTGATAAGGGACGAAATAGCCTAGAAGGTTGGAAGGAAATTAAAACAACTAGGGGGGAACCCTAGCCAAGAAGAAGGAAACTAACTAGAGGAAACCCTAGCTAATAAGGATCAAACTTCATTAAGGAGAATCATAGCTAAGAATGAACCAACTTAATTAGGGAGAACCCTAGCTAAGAAGAAGGAAATCTAACCATGTAAGACCCTATGTAAGAGTAGGATGAACTTAATTTAAGGAGTACCAATCATGGAGTACACACAAGAAAAAATAATATAGGATCCAAAGATGGAGAGAGAAATGAGTCCCACTGTGGTCACCAAAAACCTATGGACATCTAAAAGGGTATCTATAATGTGGGGGATAGAGTGTAAAGGGTAAACGATCGCACCATCCTAAAGGACTAGACGATTGTAGGCCTTCACGCTCTTCATAAGCGGGCCAATGGATGGGTAAATTAGATTATATATATGATTACCATTGAGGATAGCGGCTCTCACCAATACACCCCAATGGATAATATTATATACAACCTAATTGAAACAACGGGTTTCCCTCACTTGATATATCAACTTGAGTGGGGTTTATTTGATGATGGAATTCTATTTCCCACAGGCGCAAGCCCCTATGGCTAATTATATCTCAGATCAAAGTCTGAGAATACTCTTGATTAAGAATCTAATATTATTCTTTCTAAAAGGGATTGGCATAGAGGGAGGACTAGGAAATCCTACTCAAAGGAAAAGAAAGGGTTCAATTGGACTTAGTCAACATACATAGTTCATACCAACATATGGAGAGACCAATGTAGTGAAAGAAAATTAAAGAAAAGAAAACAGCACAGTCAAAGAATATAAGAGGGAAAGATGGAGGTGACGTCATCCAGGTGACATGGATAGGTAGGATTTATAGTCCTAAAAGAAAAGAAAACTTACCCACTAATGAGGCATACTACAAGAAACTTACCCACCAATGAGGCATATTACAAGACACCAAATGTAGTAGGCTTGAACCCTAAATCTAGAGTGGTTTTAGTGTTCTAAACCTAACACTAACCCCCGTGTCCTAGCTAATGCATCATGGACTTATATCCTACCTAAAAAGGAATGCCAGCTAACCACCTAGGAGCATAAAATCTATATTGTCCATTCTTTATAAAAAATGGATAGGTAGATTAATTATTAAAAGTAAGGTCGACATATAGAGAGTTTCTTAATTGACCTTAGACTTATTTAGGATGAATGCTTCTAGAGCTAATGTAATTAAAATTTTGAATTAATTAGTTTCTAATGTGATGCACGCTAATTAAAGCTTCCAAATTAGATATGCTTGAAATAAAAAAAAGGCTTATAAAAATAATTTTTTAAAAAAATTGGGCTTCCCAAGGCCTGGCACCTTATCCTCATTGGCCAGATTATCCGGACTCTGCCCGCAGGAGGGTGAAGTGTCTTATAATAAGGGAGAAGATAATTTATTAATATGTGTGCAATCCCAAATGATTCTAGCTATTCCCTAGGTCATGAAGTTTTTATTTTATTTAATTCCTACAATATTAAAATTTAGTTATGAGTATAAAAAGATTTTAGTCCTTAAAGAGCCTAATAAAATTAGGCCACACACATGCAAGAAAGAAACCTAAAAAAATCATATAATTTCTATTGTACATACAAAGTAAATACATCAATATAAATCACCAGAGTAAAAGAAAGTTCACAGTCAATGGCAATTGTCGTAATAAGTACAACTTAGATTCTTTAGAAAAGTAATGGTGGTCAGGCCCCACCGACAATAACTTAGATTCTAATCCTAATGAATAACGTAAGTCTTAAAAGCAAGGCAATTTATCTTCAAGTCTTCATCTTCATATCGATCATCTTTCTCCAGATCATCTTCCTTTGGATCATCTCCTTCGAGCTCCATAAGGTTAGTCCTCCAGAATGGTACCCAAATGAATAAGAAATTCCCTATAAAGGACCTTTCTTTTTCTCTTTGGGTACCGAGTGTTTGAAATATTATACTTTTAAAAGACTTTTACAACTTGATTATATTACAAATTACATCATTAAAAAGAGAAAATCTAGACTCTCCTGCATGGTTATCCTAAGCAATTAAATAAGAATATCCTAAGCAGTTCATATAAGTAAAAAAACACACATTTTTTAATTTGAAGGGGGACTTAGTAAAATTTTAAGCATTTATAGAAAATATTATTAGTCTTACAGCTTAATTATTTTTTCATATTTAATCAACGCCCTATACAAGTATGACCACCAACATAAGATATAGATAGTGTCAAAAGTGCCCCTAACTCATGGGTAATTTATCACGCAAATAAAATTATAAACCAAATATATAAAGCTCAACAATGAAATAAACATCACACCAATCACAACAAATTAAATTAATCAACACACGTGTCTCATACAAGTGCATCACATCATAGAAATAAAAAAATAAAACACCATCCTAACCTAGAGCTAAAAGTGGTGCCCTAGCAATTCTATGTGTGTATAGTAGGCTTGTGTGGCTTTAGATAAGTCCTATGCTAGGTAGTTAGTTCAAGTCACTTGGTGTTCAAGTCTGTTGAAACTTGAAAGAGAAAATTTGATTAAGTTTTAAGTATTAATAAATTAGGGTACAATTTAGTTAATTTAGTTTGTTGATCCCTTTTAGAAGGTTCAGGGTAATCCTACCCACTATATTTAAGGGATCCAAAAGGTTACTATTAGGAACATGATAGGTTTAAGGGTTCTAGATTTTAATTAAATATTAAGCCTTAAAAGGAGTACTTAGGCTTTGCATTTGCTAGATTTAGGAGTTTTCTAGGTAAAGTTATGAATTTTAGAAGTTTCAAACCCTAAATAATGAACCACGGTTGTCGAGAGAGTTGAGTTTTTTATTTAGGTTAATTTCTAAAAACCTAAATTTTTTATTAAATATTAGATTTTAATTAGAGTTGAATGCTTCTTAGTTTGCCCAATTTTAAATTTTCTAGAATTAGTTATGAATTTTTAAAATTGAGGCAATTACTGAATTATTAAAATTGTTTAATAAAAATTTATTTTAGGGGTTTTGATCCAAATTAGCTCTAAACCACTTTAAATTACCCCCAAAGGATAGAAATGACCTAAAGAGGTGTTCACAAATATTTGGGAAAAATTTGAAATTTTTAATAATTTTTAATTATTTAATTCAGTTAAAAAGGTTATTTTTAATCAAAATTAAATTAAGGTTTAGATTAAAGTACAATTAAGGGGTTTTTAATTTTTTGAGATTAAGGGTTGAATTCTAAAGTGTTTTTTTATATTATGGGTAATTTTTAGAGTTATTATAAATTTATTATAATTTTTGAAGTTATTAAGGCTTAATTAATGGTTAAATTAGGGCTTGTTAATTAAGGGGTTTAAAAGCTCCTAAAAATTTCTTAAAAAATTCTCAGAGGTTTAGGATGTCAATAAGTTTAAGTGTTTCAAGTTTTGTGTCAATTGGGGAGCTACCATAGCTCCTAAAATTTTTTAAGTTTGCTAGATGGATTCTTAATTTTTGTCATTAGGGTGTCACTATATTAAGTAGGTTTAAATAAAGTTTGAGACTAACCCTCAGGGTAACATGAATGGAATACATAAAGACATAAACACACCAAAGCCTAAAATCTATGAGGGCCTAAGCTAAGTGCTCATGTGTTCTACACATGTAAAATATGATTAAATAAGTAATAAATGTTCTTAACAAGTGATTAGTGAATGATTGGAGCTCAATCATCCACTAATCTTTCCCCATGAATGGTATTCATATGCATAATTAATGTTTAAAATTCCATGAAGAAGATCTCTAAAAATTGGGGAATTTGAATATATATATATATATATATATATATTATAAAACTAATTATTCATTTAAAATAACTAATCTTTTATAATTAATATTATGCAAAATATATATAATATGTTTTATTAAAATTAATTTTAAATTAAGGAGAATCAAAATACGATCAATTTGATATATTATACTAATTTTTGGGATTAAAAAATAATTTATAGTAATTATTTAAATTTTATTAATTAAAATATAATTAAAATTAATTTAAACTTAATTTAAAAACAAAATCGGCGGTGGTAATGACTCATGGTGTGTCTTGATTTGTTGATTCAAACTGCAATAATGATTGGTCGATGGCTCAATTAATGGCCAATGATTGCACTGCGACAATCATTGGCTACTATTAGCCAATCATGGCGGTAGCAGACATGGATTTACTTATCCGCATCAGCAGCTGCCGCCCGTTGTATGACCACATAATGTTTGAATCAATAGCACTGATTAAGCGGGATGAAATGAATGGATACAGGATCGATTCCGTGGTTTGGACGAGACTGCGGAATGACGAGATCTCCACTATTAATCAAATGATCAATGATAGAGATCTCATACACACTAGCCTAGGGCGAAACCGAAGACCTAACACATTTTTTGATTCATTCTCTCAAAAGACTCAACCAAATGTGATGAAATTTTAAACACAAGTAACACAAGTGAATAGCATTCGCGGGGGACCATTTTCGCAGTCTAAAACATGATGTTTTAAAAGCTAAATTACTTTAAGTGTACTGACTTAGGTTAAGGGTTTTTGAAGAATTTTACTAATCTTAGAAATCTTGACACGGTTGAGCTTGAAGATTGTCCTTATATATTTATCTAGTTAAAATCGAGCTTTGATACACCTTGGATCAACAAGAAAAAGCCTTAGAACTCTTTAGGTCTTGGTTTGCCAGAGATCTCATAGGCAGTGGCCTTGATCGGCGGGGTTCGACTTGGAAGATGTGGAAGGAAGTCGTGGGAGCTCTCACACCAAAGATCTTGGGTTAAGGAGACTTGGAGAAAGAGCAAGGGCAAAGATCTCTAAAATTAACCCTAATTAGCCTATTTATATCTTTAGACCTATGATCAATGGTTAGGATTGAATCTAGAACAATTTTGGAGAGAAATAAAGTTGATTGGCTGTGGTTTGAACTAATGGGGAAATAGGAAAGTATTGAATGCTTTAAATAAAGGGATTTTACCAAAATAGGTCAAATTTGACCAAATTGAGCTAGGGTTGACCAAGGCAATGGTTGAACCAGTCAACATGGTCAATTTGACTCAAGGGGCAATGGAGTTGAGCCTAGGAGCCATGGAATTTACTTGAATTTGATTTGGGCTCAATTAGGCTAAATGGGTCAACCTAGGTTGACCTAGTCAACTAGGTTGACCCAGGGCATGGGTCTAGGCCCAATAGATTTGGTTTGACTCATTGAACTCAAGGGAAGTGGGAGAATGAGCCAAGAAGGATTGGAAGTGATTTGAAATCAAATGAAAAGGGATTGGTTCAATTTGGGTCAACCTAGGTTAACCTAGGGCCTGGGTCTGGGCTCAGTAAACTTAGTTTGACCCATTAAATTGAATGGGAGGGGTCATGGGGCCTGGCTTATTTAATTTGACCAAGTCAACCTCTTGACCCAAGGGTTTAAGTGAAAAATGAGGTCAATATCGTGGTGCTTGTACAAATTTAATCATAAAAAATATACAAATACACTATTTAAATTGATATGTTTCTTAAAGGTAACTAGCTTGCAAGAAAAGGGGAGTGGATTCTAGAGTGAGAAAATTGGATTTGGGCTGCTTCATTTATTTTTCATTGATGGCTCAATTCTAAAAGTTGCTCAGATCAAGATCAGTTATATTTTTCTTATCTTGGTTTTCAGAAATAAGGTAATATTTGGAAATTTTTATTTAATTTATAATTTTATATTAGAAAAATGAGAAAAAAAACTTTACACCCACAAAACTTTCACCACCTTACTTTTTATATGTTATAGAAACTATGATTCCAGACTTATAGATTTTTTTCTTAAAAATTTTACACTTGCATTTTGAAAAGTGAACCTTTTTAAGTATCTAAAATATAATCTTAAACCCCAAAAATAATGTTATAGTACAATTAAAGTTTCAAATATTTTGCATAATATCCAATATATTATTATATTCTAAAAAAATGAATTTATGCTCAGTAGGATATTGTGTTACGTACCATTGTAGCATTTTATGATATTATGAAGTGAGCTTATTTATACTTTATTTACTATAATGCAATGAATTATACTTTTAATTATTTGAAATGTGTTATTATTAAGAAATCTAGAAAAGATGGAGGAAGTTTTATTCTAATGTTAAATATACATTCTAGTGTTAAATGCACTTTCTAGTGCTCTATGCACATGTTGTTAAAAATTCTCAAAATTCTTTATGTTGGAATGCATAAGGGTTAAATTCTTTGAATTTTATTTGTTAGGAGGAATAAGTCTCAGAATTATCTGAATTATATTTAATGTTACTTTCTACTCTGTAAATTTTTATTTGCTTTAGTAGTAGTGCTATTTAAATTTCTAAAAACTACAACTATTATTCTACTCAACATAATGATTTATTATATTGCTTTTAATATTTAGTTAAATGTTTAACAAATGATATGATTTAAAATTTTAGATTAATAAATATGGCCTACTAAGTTATCTTTGCTCAAAGTGATTCTGCCTTTTACTTTTATGGTCTGGAAAAAGGAAGGAATAGGTTAAGTAGCCACTTCAAGATCTAATTTAAGTATGCATATGTATGTCTTTCTTTAGATTTTATACAATTATGACTAGTTATTTAATATGCTCTATTTTGTTTTCCTTTTTATAGCCACGTACCATAAAGTTATTTTTGTATATACATTTTGATGGCGAGACATGAAAAGATTTTATGGATGAGTTATCGTCATTATACTAGAGGTTACTAGTAGCTCTGTGGTTCATTGTTTATTATAAAATTTAATTGGAAGAAGATATCTAAAAAAAATTTCAAAACAAAAATCTTGAGGTTTGTATGTTGCAAGCCAACACGATAGGACCTATCTCATTTGAGAGTCTTATCGGGTTGGGTTATAACACTAATGCCCCAAAATTTTTTTTATGGATTTGATGAATAGATTGTTTTGAGAGTATTTAGAACATGTTTTCATAGATAATATTTTGGTTTATTCTACTTCTAAGAAAGAGCTTTCCATGCAATTGAGGATTATTTTGGAGACTAGGGTGACATCACCTATATGTTAAGCTCTCAAAGTGTGAGTTTTAGCTAAGAAGTATTTCTTTTCTAGTTCATATAGTGAGTAGTGCAAGTATTTTTATAGATCCTCAAAAAGTTCAGGTAGTTATTGATTGGATGAGACATACTATTATATCTGAGGTATGTAGATTCTTTATCATGGCTAGTTATTACATGAAGTTCATAAAAGGGTTTTCCATATTTTTGCACCTTTAGTGATACACACTCTAAAGTCAGTTTCTTGCAACTAGAAATTTGGTTATGAGAAGATAAAGGATTATTTGGCTTATGCTCCAGTTATGACTCTTCCCTCTTGTAAGGAAGGATTTTTGGTATTCAATGATGCTTGACTGAATGGACTGGGATATATTCTAATACAGCATGGGAAAGTTATAGCATATGCTTCCAAGCAATTAAAACCACAATAAAGTAACTATCGAGCACATGATTTGGAGTTTATTTTTGTTATATTTTCTTTGAAGATTTGAATACACTATCTTTTTGTTAGAAGGTGTGATATCTGAGTTTGAGAACATATTTATCCAAAAGAATTTGAATTTGAGGGAGAGGAGATAGCTTGAGCTAATTAAGGATAATTATTATATTATTCATTATCATCCTGGTAAGGCTAAGATGGAAATATATATTTTATGTGAGAATTCTTCTAGATCATCTTGTATTCAACTTACTTCTGATGAATCTCTTATATGAGAATGGAGAAGCTTAAATTAGAATTGATTACTCCAATTAATCATTTTTCTGATATTCTAGCTCAAAATATTTCACAGCTATCTTTATACGAAAAGATTTAAGAATCTTAGAAATCAAATGCAGGTAAACAAAATTTATTGATTAGATCAAGTCCTGTAAGAAATCTAAATAACAAGTATATGATTATGGTATTATCTTATGTAAGAATATATTTTGGGCTTTGTGTTTTGGATATTTAAGATCAATTATTTTGTATGAGGCTCATTATTTAGGTTACATTATCATTTGGGAAGCGACAAAATGTATTGCAATATGAAAGATATATTATAGTGGTCTAGATTGAAGAATAATATTGTAGATTTTGTTTTCAAATATAAAGCCTATTAGTTAGTGAAAGTTGAATATCAGCTATTAGGAGGCTTTCTAAAGCCGTTTCCTATTTCAAAGTGGAAATGGGAAGAGATAATGATAAATTTTTCTATGGGATTTTCCAAGTCAAGACAGAGGTAATGTGATTTAGGTTGTAATGGATCATATGATAAAGTTTGCTCATTTTATTCCAATCTGACAATCTGATTATGTAGACAAATTAGCATAGGTATATATGCTTGAGATTATAAATTATATGGGGTATTAAAAGTGATTACTTTTGTCATGCTCCAAGATCTAATTGGAAGAATTTTTTATTTTATTTTTTTAATCATATATCAGAGCTTCTATAAATCATCAATTTAAATTAAATTATCTTGTAAAGCTATTTAATATCATACATAAAGAAACATTTCTCTATATTCATTCACCAAAATTATATTTATAATAGGAAGTATATTAATAAAATTCACTAATCTATTAATAGTTATTAACTATAAAATAATTAAAAAATATTAAAATTTTGAAAGATTAACTTGAGGATCTCAATCAGTCTAACTCCACCTAGTCATGATGCATTCCATAACCTGAAATCAGTAAAAATGCAAAATGAGCTTACAAAGCTCAACAAAAACACAAAAAAAGCTTTCAATATAAGATTTAAGAAATAAATATGCATGCTCTTTTTAATCAATACAATCTACCCACCTTGGAAATGTCGCCCATGACATTTCCATGAGCAAAGATAAAACAAATCAATGAAAATAGATCAAAATTTGTAATTTTACTAAAATAAATCCACACAATACAAAACTAATAAATTAACTTAAATATGTTCAAAATCCTCAAAATAGTACTGGTCATTGACTTATCATTCATTGCATTCACTCAACTACAAGTTTAATTATACACTTATGCATAAGAATTCAACATACAATACAATATTAATCAATTAAAATTGAATGCAAAAGAATACAAATTTTATAAGTGGATCCTCCAGGTACATTCCTATCATCTTGCTAGATTAAATTATAAACTCTGGGTCATACTGTTGTCAGTGCTGGTATGATAGACTGTGCAGGTTCTCTTTAATCTTCAATAACTCCTCATTCACTTATCTTTCTCATAGATCCTTCACTATATTCACTAGATTTTATAATCCTTTATCTATAACCTTTCCTAGCATGCACTTCTCTAAACTAAATGCTTATTATTGCTATAAAAAATTATTAACCATTCAATATCCTAGCTATCCATATATGAAACATTATCCGATCATCATAAAATACTATATAGTATGTCTCTTATCACATTAGGCACATATGGTACACTACTCACACTTGACTCAGATCCTTTCCTGCAACCTAAATTTACCCCTCTTCTCACAACTATCTCTTTAAGTTGTATCATCTCCCAATCTCTTCATGCTCATATCTTATCTCAAACGAGGAGTAGCCAAATCATTCTCTAGTAGTCTCACTCTCTCCACTAACTCTTTAAACTCAAAAATCCTTAACAGTACTAGTGGATGCCTCAACTCACCCTTCAATCTTCTGAGGAATTTCTTGTATTTTTTATTAGTTGTATTGATCAAATGTGGAGCATACATTACCAGTGCAGTAAATTTGGCTTCATGTTGTATCACTATCCTTTCACCTTGCTCTAATCGCACAAAAGCTTCTTATATTTTATGGATAGCTAATGGAGGTACAAACAAATCTATGAAAATAATAACAAATGCTTCCTAGGTAATCGATATATTCATCTTTCTTTGGATTTTTTCTTTCTATTGTTTAATCCACCATATCTAAACTTTTCCTCCAAATAAAATTACTACTAGTAGAACTTTCCTATTCTTTGGACACTATATATTATCAAATATTTTCTCTTTCATCATTAGTCAGTCTTTAGCTACATGGAGTTCTACATCTCCTTTAAATAATATTGGCTTCAATTTATGAAACATTTGTAAATGCATGTCCTCTTTATTCTCCTTATGTTTAGTCTGCTTACTTTGAGTATCACTCATTAACCATCCAAACATACTAACAAGCTGTATCAAAGTGTCAAAACAGAGTGGAACTAATGCTGCACTATATCTATTATATATATCCTAATTAATAGGGTTCATCTATCCACTAATAAAATTCTTTTTCCTTATAAATTAATACATAAACTCAACATACATATATATATGTAGATTGATCAATTAAATGCAAATATGAAGACCTACACTAACCAACTTCTACCCCACTCATAATCAATTTTTATAGCTCGGTTACAATTCAATTGTTTTAATAATTTCCCTGATACCAATTTGTCACACCCTAAGATTAAATTAAAAGAATTATCTATTTATCTTTTTAATCATTTACCAGAGCTTCTATAAATCATCATATAAATTAAATTATCTTACAAAAGCCATTTAATATCATACACACAAAAGCATTTAATTATATTCATTCACCAAAATTATATTTTTAATATTAGGAGATCATTAATAATCAGTAATCTATTAATAGCACGTGACTATAAAATAAAATCAAAAAAATAACTTGAGGATCTCAATTAGTCTGACTCCACATAGTCCTGGCCCCTTTAAAAAATTGAAATAAGTAAAACCATAAATTGAGTTTACAAGGCATAACACAAACCTAAAAGTCGCTAAAGCTTTCAATACAAGATCTAAGAATTCAACATGCATGCTCATTTCAACTAGTAGAATAAGTAATGTTCAATATCATCAATTCTAAATCATTACTTATACAATTCAATATGATCAATAATGAAAAGTGAGAAACATCATGCTAAAATTGATAAATGAATAAAATGTGGGAGAACGTAAATATTTAAAAATTAATAAATCAGTCTTGCCCATTTAATAAATTATCTAAAATCAAAATATGTAATGCCCACACATTTCTCTATCTATCTATCAATGTTATCAATACTATCAATATAATCAAAATTATTAATGTTATCAATATATGAATTGCATCAATATATGAATTTGTATGAGGTTCAACAAAGTGAGACATCCAACTTTAATCTGATATTTTTATTTCATCATATGTATTCTTTATTATCATTATCATTATAACATATTTATCATTTTATCATTTTAGTGGATTTTAATAAATCACTAAGAGTCATAACCCTCTGCCTATTAGTGTAATCTAATCATCAATTATAGGTTACAATCAAGATATCACCATAAATCATCTTTAAAGGAAATCTCATTTACCCACCCTCTTGCACTTGATATTATATTTTAACAGTCAACACATATTAGTCATAGAAGAGCTAGCCTTTGTTGCTTACATGTAAATATTACATTTATTTCATATCAGTTGTGTCAATCTCCATTTCATGCATGAAAATACAATATGAAATGTTAAAATCAATAAATCCAAGAAATTTTGAATAATAATTGATAGCTTCAAAAAATTATACCTTGTATTTTAATTGGTGAAATTCAATAATATTATAGTATAAATATCCATAAATTTGTATATATCATATACAAAAAGTTATATGATCAAAGTATGATAAATCATGAGAAAATATTATTTTTATTAATTTCGAAGAGATTAAATTCATCAAACTCAAAATCATTGAAAACTAAAATGAGATTCATATTACAAAGATTAGATGACTTTTTATAATAGAAGCACTTGATAAAAAATGATCAAAAATTGGTTGTCTCTCATCTTCCACTCCCTTCTCCTTTGCCTTCCCTAGCAAGCCACAATATTAGGGTGGAATGCTTCAAATTCTTAGGATTTAACACACACACACACACACACACACACACACAATTAATGGCTTAACGCCACAACTTTTAGACCAAACGACGTTGCTATGCTCAAAGGCTAGCATCTCAACACTCACAATCTCAGCATCGCAGTGCTCTATTTCAAACAAAAATTTAAAATTTTATTTAAAAATACTTTTTTATATTTTGGGCTATTATAATTTCTGACCAAGATGGTATGTTCACTTCTAGATTGTGGAAGGGTGTTCAATAATGTCATCGCACTAAATTGCTATTGAGTATGGCTTTTTATCTGTAAACTGATTAACAGTCTAATATGATTATTTAAGTATTGGAAGATCTCTTGAGATTGTGTGTTCTGGACTTTGATGATAGTTGGGAATATCACATTCTTCTAATTGAGTTTGCTTATAATAATAACTTTCAGTCAAGTATAGGTATCCCCTTACAAAATTATCTATGGTAAGAAATTTATAATACTACTATTTCAAATAAAGGAGTGTGAAAGGAATCTACTTGGGCCAACCTTAATTGGTGATGCAATTTAAAAGTCCATATAACTAGAGATAGATTAAAAGTTGTGTAAGATAAGTAGAAATAGTATTTTGATACTAAGCACAGGGCTATAGAGTTTCATGTAGGAGACTTTGTAGATGTGTAAATCATGCCAATGAAAGGTATTAATAAATTTGGCAAAAAAGAAAAGCTGAGTCTAAGGTATGTTGGACCATTTGAAGTAATTTAAGGAATTGAATAGTCTTCTTATAGTTTTTAATTGTGAGATAATATATTTGAAATCCATAATGTATTCCATATATCACTTATGAGGAAATATGTATCTAATTCGGGAAGCAAAATATCTATTAAAGATGTTGAGGTATGTCCAAATTTAAACTACATAGATGAACAAATGATAATTCTTTCTTATGATATATATTATACGATGAAGAAACAAATAGATCTAAATGGTTAGAATTTAGTGGTAGAACATAATTGAAAGAGAAGGTACTTGGGAGAAGAAATAAAATATGAGACAATTGTATCCTGATCTATTTTTATAATTAGAGATTTAAGTTTTAAAATGTATAGGATGACATTTTTCTAAGAAAGAGAGAGTTGGAATACCTCTAGATTTAGTATTTAGTTCAACCCATTTTATCTCATTTAAAAAGAAGATCATTTATTAAATTTCTATAATTGGACCCCTTGTGTAATTATCAAGGAATATTTTATATGCATGTGATAGTGCATGCATTCTAAAGAGAGTCTCAGGGGCACTATAGAAAAACCTGTAATTATCGTCGGATTTTTCGCTGTATATATATACGCCGGAAGCTATGGTGTTTTTACCAGTGTTTAATATGACGGTAATATTACGACGGAGTTACCGGCATATAATACACCAGTAAAACTTTGATTCCTTTTCCTTCGGTATCAACATTGTAATCTGTAAGCATATAGTAAAATGCGGCATATTTTATGCTGGTAATTTACGGCGTATTAACTGACGTAAATGTTGCAGTTCATTTTAAACACAATGAAATAATTCCATCAAAAAGGATGACGTAAATAATATCAGCGTGGTATCCGCCGAAAAATCTGTCGGTAGAAGTCCTCTTTCTCTCCACCGAAAATGATGATATAATGAATTATGTTTCAATTTCTGACGTCTTTATATGTCAGAATTTCTGGTGAATAAGGCGTCAGTTATCTACGTCATTTAGTTTGCGGCGTATTTAGCGACATTTTTTTTGCCGGCCTTACTGGAATATTTTTATGCTGATAATTCTGACATATTTAATGCTAGAATAAGTGAATATAAAGCGATGTAACTACCATATTCTTTTTTACTAGTTGTGTGCCAGAAAGTACACCGAAAAGGTTATCATCATATTATTTACGTCAGGAATTTTTTTTTCGATGCGCAAATTATCGTCGTATGAAAAACCAATGGAAAAGCGATGGAAATGTGCTCTTTCCATAAAAATTTTGATGGTACTGGCGTATTTCATCAGCCAGTAATGGCGGGTTTTCCTGTAGTGGGGTCTATTCGCATGCTTCTAAAATATGATGTTTTCCCCAACTTAGGAATCATGGAACTTAGGGTTGGCATCACCCTCATGGAAGGGCTCTCTGGAAAATTTTAAATTAATTATGCATTCTGGAGTGTGGCTGGGGTACAGTAGCTCTGCAGCTTCCTGGGGGAGAACTATATAAGGCATTATGGGGTGCCATGGTGTTAGTGCAAATTTTAATAATAAAATATATGAATCCACTATTCAGTCTCATTCATTTTGTTAAGGTGTCCAGCTAAAAAGAGAGAGATAGAGAGAGCTTTTGAGAGAGAGAGAGAGAGAGAGGTTTTTTGGCATAATTTCAATCTATTTTCAACTAATAACCTAGTTTTGAAAGTTGTTCAGTTTGTGGTAGGCAATATTTAGCCTATCTCACATTTTAAAAAAATGATAATTTTAGAAATATTTTGATTTAATTTATATTTTTTATTATAGAAATGAGGATACTTTGTACTCCTAAAACATTCATAGTGTAACTTTCTATAAGTTATAAATATGGTAATTTTGGACAATTAAGTATTTTCAGGGAAATTTAATACTGGGGTTTTGAAAAGTATGTTTTTTAATTATTTGAAAAATAATCCTAAACTCAGAAAATAATTCCATAAAATAATTAAAGTATTAAAACTATGTTTTGTATAATCTTTGATAATTTCATTATATTTTAAAATAGTGAATTTCTGTATAGTAGCACATAATATGCCTATTATTTTAGCATTTCGTGAAATTCTGAAATGAACTTGTTTAAAGTTTGATTATTGTAATGTAATGAATTATGTGTCTAAAGAGATTTGATATGGATGGAAGAAGTAATGTTATGATATCTACGAGCATGTTCTAGTGCTATATACACATTTTATTCATGTACTAACATTGAGAGGCATAGGATCTTGAGGAGAAATTGTTACTTTTTGTTTGTATATATGAAGTACTTATTTATTTGCTATCCTAAAATGCTATTTAAGTTCTCCGATAATTGCAAGTATGATTCTATTTAGTATAATGATTAATATGAATTATTTTAAATTCAGTTGCACTTCTAATAATTGAATTATTTAAAAATTTAGATTGACAAATGTGGCTTGCTGAGTTGTATTAGCTCATAGTTATTTCGTCTTCTATTTTCAAGGTCTGGAAAAGGGAAATAGTCAATTGAGTAACTATTTCAGGATTTGATCTAAGTTTACGAAAGTATTCCTTTGTTTTAATATTTTATACAGTCATAGCTAGTTATTTAATCTATTATATTTTATATTCATGTTTATAGCCTTGTACTATAATGTAATCAAATTATAAACCTTTTGATGATGAAATAAAAAGAGAAGTTGGTGGATAAATTTAGTTAAACTATATTGGATATTATTAGTAGATCTATGATCTGTTGTTTATTTTAACGTTTACACCAACAACTCACTCGAGGAGAGGTCTGATCTGGGCTTGCTAGTGGAGGAAAATGCCCAACCACCGAACATAACCCATTTTAAAGATTGCAATTAGTTCTTCTTACCACTTTTTGGGCGAGAAGCCAACCTGACTCCTACCAAGGTTGCCACAACCTCTACGGAGACTACCTCCTGTAAAGTTGTAGTCACTATTAGATGACTTAGAAGAACTCACCTTTTTAGTCTCATAGTCACGGGAATGCCTCAAAAATCAAAACTATTTATGGATCATCATCAGTACTTTTCTTCCTACTTTCCAAAGGGCCACTTTCCTTCTTCTCAATTCACTTACCTTTAGATAGGGGAAGTGCAACCCTCACAATGTTTTGCACAAAAAATTGCAAGCTTAATGGGGTCCATTTATTATACTCACAATATGTGCTATAGTTCAAGTGAATGTTTAATATAGTAAGGAGCTCATGCACAAGACTATTTCTTATAGAAGTCGAATATGAGTTGCATCACATCACTGTCATAATGGAGAATCAGCATGATAAATGAGGCCATTGTAAAGATAGGATAGTAACTTAACATTTAATATCCTTCAATGATTTGGTAGCCATATTAAATGCTCTTCATTAATTCAGTTTTCCTTTTCTCCTCTCTCCCTTCGAAGGATCAAGTAAATCGGGGAACTAAATGTATAATCACATATGCCTTTTTTAGGTATTTCATATGTTGCTATAAAGTAATAATAGGTGAACTCGTACCTCATGAACCTCAGCAATGAGGACTTGCCTAAGGGTCATCAGTCCCTAAATCGTTGAAATAGCTAGAGGGGAGTTTCCTCCCACATGAAAGCCTAGGGATCACTATATATTGATCTTATCCTAACACTTTTGATGAAAAAGTACAGTAATCCCATCATAATCAATATTTTATTCTTGTCAAAATTAAAAACACATCCTTAATATTTTATTCATTAGAGATGATGAATAGTTCAAAAATTGTTGGATCTCTTAATTTTAACATAATTATGAAAGTATTTGATTTTTTTTATCTCTAGCTTTCTTTTTTTTTTTATGTCCATATATTTATCTGTAAAATCCTTCTTTCATATAAAGTAGACGATATATAGTATTTAGTACTTATTTTGCTAAGATTAGTATTATCCACATCTACATCGAATTGATGAATTTAATCCCAACAGCGTTAAAAATGTGATTTATTTTCTCCCGACGATGAAAATAAAATTGTAATGTTGAGGAATTCCAAAAATACTCAGTGTTAAAAATTAATATCATTTTTAATTACTTTAAATAAAATAATATAATATAATAAATTATTTATCTAAAAATAAATTAAATAATTTCAAGCTTTCAAAAGAGAACTTCAATATAATTATATATAAGAAAATAATAAAAATATTATGTTCTATTTTTTAGTTTTGAATCATATTGTAAAAAATATTCAGTGACAAAATATCATAATTTAGAATATTACATATTAAACTGACGAAAATGTCATTATTATATTAAATTATATTATAATAATTTTAATATTTATGATATCATATAATCCAACTCTGCGTTCAATCCCAATTGACCTTTATACTTGGAATATTTCATTCATTCAATTTATTTATATCTGATTTAATTTATTAAAATATTGATTATAATAACAAATCAATAATTATGTAACAAAAAATTAAAATATTATTTGCAACTCCAAAGGACACATCATGGTAATAATTTAATTTATTTGTTTAAGAGTACATGACAAAAACATTGCAATATTATAAATATTCGTGCGGAAGCTTTGTTACAAATTTATCAAAATTTTGTGTTGCAATTTTATGCTTTTCTGCTAAATCTAATTACTTTAAGCGTATTATTGATACGCGTAAATTTTTTTATTATTTATTTGCAAAGTTTGTGGGAAACAGCGAAAAAGTGATGATTGCGAGCGTCTTTTGGACAAATAATTCGAGTTATGCTTTTTTGGCGTGTGAGCTAGTAGCGGACTGTGCTGTGTCAGCAATATTCACTGCGATCAAAGAAAAAAGGGTTGCTGGGTCACTAAAAATGAACGGTCACAAACTTTGAGGTACATTTTAATTAAAAATATTAAAATTGAATTTGAATCATTATTTTCCCAAAAAAAAGAATTTGAATCATTTAATTTAATTTTTTTAAAAAAATTTTAAGGCCTCAACCCATATATTGATAATAAAAAAACAACATTACAAGTGAGGGAACCGAAAATTCAACCCAATAAAGCTAAAAACAACGCTTAATTGGGATGGGTACAAAGAAAAAAACCTATACCACCCAAAATTGAAATAATACAGTAAGCAAGAACAAAAGGGGTAGCCAAGCAATAAGGACTCAGGCTGTGATCCAGCAAAAAAGCCCGACAAAAATCATCAAAGAGTTCAGAGTTCTGATTCCCATGGTTGCCTAAAATAAGACCCTCCAAGGGGATATATGATCCACAGCTAACATCATTGTCCTTTAAAAAACTTGTCTCCCAGGCAGCAGAGATGGTTTTCCTGGTTGCCAGATAAGTCGTCTAGAAAAACTTGGGAGATGCATAAGCCAGGCATGCAGTAGCAATATTGAGCAAAATATGAAGAAACCAATACAAGGAGCAAAAGGTTCCAGAAGAAGTAACAGCACGGAATCACTATGCATTCCGGAATAAAACAAAACCAAACCAATCACTGGGTAGTAGGCGGAGGGGCCAAGAGTTTCCTTTTAGTATCTTTAAGCAACACAACTTTCTCAATAGTTGCAGTTACAGTATTTGCACAATCAAAATGATTCTCAAATATCCTATCATTTTTGGCTCGCCAGATGAAGTAGATAGTAGCACATAAAGAGAGCTTAAGGAACTGTTTGTAGATTGTAGCAATAGGTTTCTCCTCTATAAAATCAAATGTTTGCAATAAGTTGAGTCTTAAGAGCATATTAGTAGTTCCACCCAAAACTTTGCTTAAGATGCTAAACGTGAAGCCACACTCAAAGAATAGGTGAGACTGTGTTTCAACCAACAAATGGCAACAAGAGCAGGTAGTTTGAGCAGGGGATCAAATAAAATTAAAAATGATCTAATTTAAACTCGAATGAGCCCAAATCAAATACTCAAATCATAATTAGAAACTTCGGGGAATTAATGGATGGTCAAATGACTTTTAAATTTAGCTTACATATATAAAAATCTAATGGTTTGATTGGACAAATCCAACTAGCCTATGATTGCCTAAATATGACATCATTAAAACAATTAATTGCTAACAAATATTTTATAATTAAGGGAATCAATATGAGTCATCCAATGAAGAGTTTTAGATTTGTTCCATATATTTTTCATATTTATATGACATGTCATTCTTAAAATTCATAAATAGGCCCCATTCTTTGTATGAAAAGGGTGCTTGGGACATTAGAGTAGAGATTCAAGAGAGCTTAGAAAAATCCTTGAGCTCCACATTAGTACCACCGCTAACAAACCTCTCATCGGCCAGATGTTGCTAAACTTTTGCCACTTGTCTGCCATCGCCAGGACTCATGGATGCCTTCTTTATCAACGTTGAACCGTCATCATCTAGCTTTCATCGGTCGATCGCTATCAAAATATCTCTGCCTTACACTCATCTCCAAGCCTTTACACCGTCGACACCATCAAAATTTTCTTTTCAATTTTCTCCTTTAGTCTCTCAATGGATGATAGTCATTGTTGGACCTTTTGATGTCTTCCAACTACAACCTCTTGAATAACACTATTAGTTTGTCATCTATCGCTCGTCAATTACGATCCTTTTGACTACTGTCACCCGACTATAACTACTCATTCAAATGCTAGTGAACTATGGCCCCTCTATAATTGTTGCCCGACTGCAATCAATTAGATCTCCATAACTTGACTATAATCCAACCAACCTTTGTTGCTTGATTCTAGTCATTTAACCTCCATCACTTTACTGTGTTCCCTTTGGCCTCCGTCACTTGACTGCAGTAACTTTGGCCTTTGTTGCCTAACTATTGTTCTACCAACCTCTATTGCGACTCCAGTCCCTCCATCCTCTGTTGCCTAACTATGGTCCCTTCAACCATCATTACGTGATGACAATTCCTCTGGCTTCCATCACTCGACTATTTCCTTTCGACCACTATTTCCCAACTACGGTTCCTCCAACCATAATCAACTAACAATGATCCTACCAATCATCATTGTTTGACTACGTCTCACTAATACCTATTACCTAACTATGATCCCACTAACCTCTATTGATCGACAACAATTTCATTGACCCTAGTACTTGAACTATGGACCCTCTGATAACCATCGACATACTGTAGGTGTAAAGTTAATATATGTTAGATACATTATTATTAATTAAAATTTTTGAACGGATTTTTTCAAATTTCGTTCTCCGCGGGAATTACAGAAAATAAATGGAGGCGGATGTTCGCCGTCTTCCAATGGCTTGAGGTAAACAAGATGATCGTCGACCTTCTACAAGGACTTTGTTATGCTAGATCCTATCCGTCTTCTCCTCTTGTTATCGGGGACAAAAATTCAAACTTAAACAACATATGAAAAAGTAGAGGCAAAAGTTTGGTCATCAATGAAGGAGGTTATAAGGAGAAGAAGGAACCTGAGGTAATTAGCAAAGTAAAGAATGTGATTCTGGTGAATGATTTCAAGAAGAGTAAATCTGCATCTGCTACAATGTTTGGCGATGGATGTGAAGCTTCCCCGTCCAAATTACTTCCTATTGAGAAGTTAGTCTTGGATAATGGAAATTCAGTTCTGAATAAAGTGGACAAGGCAATTTCTATTGGCAAAGAAGGTATCATCAGCTCTGAAGGTAATGAAACAACAATCCTGAGAAGGAAAACAGAGTTCTGTTATGTGACTTACTGAAGGTAAGAGAAGTGGACTCAGTAGAAACGGGAGGAGGAATTGAAGATATTCAAATTACTGAACGTATTACTGATGCTGGACAATCTAATGTATGGAAGAGAAGAGAAAACATCCCAGTTGAAGATCTGCAACTCGGCGACTTCTTGTCTAAAGATGGAATGACTGTGAAATTGCATGAGAAGAATGAGGAAGAAAATGTTAAGAGACTTGCTAACTCATTGGTTATTAAAATATTTGGAGGGGAAGCTCCAATTTCAATTATTAGCAAGGAACTGAGGAGACAGTGGGATCAATATGGTAAATTTCATCTTACCATGCTTAGTATGGGCTGGGTTTTGTGTTCATTCCAGGAGAAACAGAGCATGGGGTTGGTCCTATCTAATGTACCTTGGTTTGTGAATGGGAAGATTGTTGGTATGGACAAGTGGTCCCAAAACTTTGATCCCAACTCTCTTAGAGGATTGACATCACCAATTTGGATCAGGCTTCCATGCCTTCCTTTGCATTGCTAGGACAACTTAAATGTTTGCATAATAGCTTCGATGGTTGGAAAACCAATTCTTCTTGATGGGAACATGTTCCAATGGGGAAGAAGAGAATTTGGAAGGGTGTGCATCCGAATTAAACTTGATAGAAAGCTACCTATAGGAGTGTGGGTGGAAGGAGTGAACGGGAGATTCTATCAAAAGATAGAATATGAGCGTATCCCCAAATTTAGTTTCAATTGTGGATTCATTGGGCATACTAAAGAAGGTTGTGGAGAAGGAGTTAGTTCTTCATAATTCAATTGTAAGGAGGATGTGAATAATGTTCCAAATAAGGCAAGGAATGGAAATACAAGAGAAGATGGGGTGGAGCAGATCAATTCATGAAGCTATGGACCATGGTTGATAGTTAACCGTGGAAGGAAGAATGTACCGAACAAATTCAAAGGATCTACTCATGTGCCAGTTAAGAAGACAATTTGGAGAAGAACAGTAGATAATAAGAAGGAAGAAAAGGGGAATGATATAGAAGCTTCTGCTCAGAATACCGATAAAGTTCTCTTGGCTGATAAGATTATTCCTGAAGAAGAAACATTGGAAGCAAACATGGGTGGTAATAAAGAAGTGCATCTGGAGATTGAAAGGAATGGTTCTAACATTCCTTTAATAGAAAATAGATTTAATGTGTTGAATGATTTAATGGAGGAAGGAGAGATCATACAGGATGTTGAGGATGGATTGATGAACGATGGGAATCAGTTTGATAAGAAGGAAGAACAAAAGCAAATTGTAGCTGATGGATCAGCTACTAATGAGAAAGGAGATGATTCCAGTCGTGTGAAGAAAAAGAAATCTAAGCAGCTTAAAGACCTTGGACCAATTAGCAATATCACAAGGAGTAGGAGATTGGAATTGGAGGTGAAAGGCAAAGTGGGAGTAGCTCCCACAATTCTTCTTCAATGAATTCCTTGGTATTCTGGAATGGTAGAGGAGCAAAGAAGAGAAGTGCTTCTCAATACATGAAGGAAATTGTCAAGATGCATGATGTTGTTTTTTTTTTTGTTTGCTAGAAATAAAAATCTCTTGTTTTGATATAAGAGAAGTACAGATGCTTATGGGAGATGGATGTGATTTTGCTATGGTCCCTTCAAATGGTTTATCTGGAGGGATTATTGTTCTTTGGAACTCAAACATTGTTGAGTTTTCCATGGTTGGATCTTCAACCCAATGTCTTATTGGAGACTTGACCATTAACAACAAATGTAAATGGAGAGTGGCTTCGGTCTATGGAAGCAAAGATTTAATCAAAAGAAGGGAGCTATGGGAGTTAATTGAGCTTTATTATGTGGAGGAGCATCTTATGGTGGTAGGAGGAGACTTTAATTGTCTCACATCCAAAGAAGACAAACGAGGAGGGAAAAAATTCCTGTTTTCTCAAGGAGCTAGAGAAATGGGATCTTTCATTACTAATAATGACTTGCATGAGATTGGATTCATTGGCCCAAGGTATACATGGTGTAATAACAAATCTGGAGGTGCTCGGATTTTGGAAAGACTTGACAGGTGCTTTATTAATTCTTCTGCTCTGAATTATTTCTCTCAATTAACTGTGAGACATCTAGCTAGAATTGCATCTGATCATATTCCATTGGTTCTTAATTTCTATAATTCTAAAACCAATGATAAGAGGAGTATTATTTTTTAGGATGTATGGGCCTCATATCTGGCACCATTTGCTGTGGTAAAGGGGGAATGGAGTAAGAATTTCAGTGGGAATTATCCTCAAAATTTGAATGCTAAATGTAAAAGAACTCTTAAATCCTTGTTCTTTTGGAGCAAGGCAAAGCTGAAGAACCTTAATGATCTTAAAGGTATTTTAATGGAGGAAATTCTTAGACTACAAACAGCTGAAGCTGAAGTTGGATGGCTTTCTGAAGAAGACTGTTGGAAGATGAAATCCAAAGTCATTGAACTTAATACTACTATTGCTCGGTTATGTAGTTGGTGGAAACAAAGAGCTAAAGTAAAATGGATGAATGAGGGGGATTGTAACTCAAAACTCTATCACTCGTTTGCTAGTGCTAGAAGGATTGGCAACAGAATTTTGAAAATAAAAAATGAATATGGATTGGATTTTGAAGAACAAAGCCAAATTGAAGAAAATTTCATGAAGTTTTTTAAGACTAAGTGGAAACAGAGAAGATGTAGCATGAATGATTGGCCAATTCCCTTGAAGATTTTGAAATAGGAGGAAAGAAATCTTTTGTCCAAGGAATTCCCAGTGGAGGAAATTGATTTTTTCATCAAAAATATGGGTAAAAACATAGCTCCGGGTAGTGATGGTGTCACATACTCCATCAAATTTTACTAGAAGATTATAAAGGAAGACTTTGTGAGAGCTTTAAATCATTTCCTAAACCAGGAAAGTATGGATTGTAATTGGAAAGACACGCTTGTGGTTCTCATCCCAAAGGTTACTAATCCTTTGTTGCCATCCAATTATAGGCCTATAAGCCTTTGTAACTCAGTTTATAAAGTTGCTGCAAAGGTTATCTTGAACAGACTCATTCCAGTTATTCCTTTGCTTATCTCAGAAGAGCAAGCTGCATTTATCAGAGGAAGGTCCATCTCAGATCACATAGTGATAGCCCAAGAAATGTTTCATAAATTTTGGTATTCCAAGGCAGCTAACGGGATGGTGGCCTACAAAGTAGACATGGAGCAAGCATATGACTCTATGAGCTGGAAAACTCTAAAACAGGTTTTGAACTACTTTGATTTCCCATATATGATTTCAAAACTGATATTGGAAAGTGTGTTAAATCCCAGATTTTCTATTATTATAAATGAGAAATTATCTGGATGGATTAAGGATGAAAGCGGATTTCGTCAAGGATGTCGTTTGTCCCCCATTCTATTCATCCTATGCTCCCAACTTCTTACAAATGCACTCTCACATTCTTCGATTGGGATTGGGTTATGCTCTAATAGTCCTCGGATTTCACACTTACTATTTGCTGATGATGTTATGGTCTTCTCAGAAGCATCAAGAAAGGCGGTTTATAAAGTTAAAGCCATTCTTTCAGATTTCAGTATGTGGACAGGACAGTATATCAATACAGAGAAATCTGCCATTCTCTTTGGAAATAATGTCAGTAGAAGAAAGAAGAAATAGATATCTAGGATAATGGGGTTTAAACAAGTTAAGGAATTTGTTTACCTTGGCATTAAGATGGCTTTGAGAAGAATGGTGGCTAGTGATTTTTATTTCATCATTGAGAAAGCACTTAGATTCCTTAATACTTGGGGAACAAAGTCTTTATCCTTAGCAGGGAATATAATACTTATCAAGACAGTTATCCTAGCCATTCCAAACTATTTCAGCTCTCATTCTTTGGTGCCAGTTCAAGTGCTTAAAGAAATAGATAAAATTTGTAGAGGATTTATTTGGAAGAAATGTGGTTGAAATCCAGGATTGCATTACATCAGTTGGGAGAATATATGTAAGCCAATTTAGAATGGAGGCTGTGGATTATTTTCTTCAACAACAAGGGTGGCTCCTCTTAGAGCTAGACTATCTTGGAGATTCCTAAATAATAAGGAGTCTTTATTACATAGAACTTTGGCTCCCAAGTATGGCACAAGATTTGGAAATTCCGGAATTAAGAAATTTTCTTCCTCTTGGAAAATTTTATGCAATGGAGGCAAAGTGTTGGATCCTTTTATCATATGGAAAGTAGCTAATGGAAATTCAATCAATGTATACAAGGATAAGTGGATACTTGATAGAAGAATTAATGAGTGGCCTACGTTTGTAATTCCTCAAGGTGATAGAGAGATTTTTCTGAATAGATTCATTGAAGATGGAATCTGGAATGAGGATAACTTGAAGCAGAATTTTGGAAAAGATATGGTAGATCTCATTCTTAAGATCAAAATTGATCCTAACCAGGATGAAGATGTCAGAGAACTTATTTATCAAGGTCCTGGGAGGTCTATTCCTGGGATGATCAGTGGATTTCAGCAGCAAGATGAGGATTGGGAACCTTATTACTGGATAAAAAAGGCAAAAGTTATTCCACGGGTGCAAACATTCATTTGGAGGTTACTCAAAAATGCATTACCAACGTTCCAATTTCTGGCTCATAGGAGGTTGCAAGAGAATGAGATTTGCCCAAGGTGCTCTTTCGGGATTGAAGATATGGAACACATTTTTGGTGGCTACATAAAAATCAAGGAGGTGATCACTAATATGAACAAGTGGGGCTTTGGATTGCCTGAATTCAATAACTTCCAAGGATGCTATAGGTGGATACACAATATCATTAAGAATGAAGGTATGATTCTAAATCTATTCTTCAACGTTGTGTATTGTTCATGGAAAGCTAGAAATAAATTGGTTCATGAAGACATTAATGAGAGTGTTACTTCTATTGCTGTTCAAGCAATCAGCCAATCTTCGTACTCTAATTTGATTTATAATCAAATTTCGGAATCATGGGATGTTAATCAGTCATCTAGACTGTTGAATGCTTGGCATCCCCCTCCACCCGGTTGGTTAAAAATCAATGTAGATGCTTCTCTTTGTTCTTCTTATAGAGCAGGAGTTGGAGGTATTATCAGAGATTGAAAAGGGAGATTCTTATTGGCTTTTGGGAATTCCTGTATCCATTGGGACATATACCAATTGGAATTTATGGCTATCAAAACTTTGAAGAATATTATCAAAGATTGGATGTTCAAGTACAAGGGAGCTATTATTGAGAGCGACAACTACAATGTCATAAAGGTGATTCAAAGTGCTAAGGATCACGGCTTTAAGAATTCAGATGAGTTAGACTTTCTTAATGATTTTAATTATGTTATTTTTAAGTGTATTGATAGAGGGGGAAATAAGCTAACCGATTTGTGTGCTAGTTACGGTCTCCTTAGTAATTTTATTTGGGAAGACATTACTTTGGATAAGATTCCTCCTTCATTTGTTCAAATGGTGAAGGAGGGATCATCTTTGTAGTTCTTTTTGCTTTTTTTGCTTTCCTAGATATTAATGCATTCAAGCTTCTTTCAAAAAAAAAAAAAAACAAGAGGGGGCGGGGGAGGTGAATTGGTAATTTTAAAACTTCCCCTTGAATTTTAATAAAAAATCATTTAATAATTCTAACTGGATAATCATCTACATGCGCACAAACAAATTTGTACATATCCTACGGTATGATGATGTTAGCGTACAATATAAAATATGTGAAAAATCCAAATTTAACATGTTCAACTAAAAAAAACAGACATAAACATACTACAAAATTCGTACAATACGAAAAAAGTTCATATAATATGAATAAAATACTTAGAAAATAAAGCATGAAAACCAAAAAAAGTT
The DNA here is from genome assembly GCF_001605985.2 of Dendrobium catenatum. Lineage (NCBI taxonomy): Eukaryota > Viridiplantae > Streptophyta > Magnoliopsida > Asparagales > Orchidaceae > Dendrobium > Dendrobium catenatum. The sequence continues at coordinate 241,330 of NW_021319939.1, read as the reverse complement.
CTCAAAATCTATCATCCTTCAACAACTGATAAATGTCCAAACTATAAACTCACAAAATAAAAACCAAAATTAAAACACTCACAAACAAAAATTAAAACAAACATAAATAGAAAAATTAAATCAAACACACATAAACAACATATCAATTTTGTTGAAAATTTTATCTAAGCATTAGGATCAATCACACTTAACCTTGTTCTTAAGATGTTAAATGTATCAAAGGCTAGTGGTTTTGTAAAAATATCTGCAAGTTGATTTTCAGTAGAAACATGATTCAATTTAATTTCTCCTTTGGCTATATGATCCCTAATGAAATGATGTTTTTTATCTATATGTTTCATTCTAGAATATTGAATAAGATTATTTTAAATACAAATGACACTAGTGTTATCATAATAGATTGGAATTGTGCCTATTATAAATCCTAAATCAATCAATTATTATTTGAACCAAAGAAGTTGTGCCATACAACTTTCTTAGGCAATATATTCAGCTTCAATAGTATATAGGGTTACAGAATTTTGTTTTCTACTAGACCAGAAAACTAATAAATTTCTTATGAATTGACAAGTTCCAGATTTACTCTTTCGATAAACCCTACAACCTGCAAAGTTTGAATCAAAATATCCAATAATTTAAAATGAAGTGCTGTACTTAGGATACAAGATTCTTAAGTTTTGAGTTCCCAAAAGATATCTTAAAATCCTTTTTATTTATGTTAAATGTGATTCTTTTAGATCAAATTGAAATCTAGCACACAAATAAATATTAAATATTATATATATTATGCTAGAAGTCAAATAAAGTAATGATCCAATTATACCTCTAAATTTCTTTTTAGCAATAGATTTTCTCTTTGGGTCCTTATCCAACTGAATTGAGGAACTCATTGGTTTAGTTACTAGTTTAGCATTATCCATTTCATACTTCTTGAGGATGTCCTTAATTTACTTTCACTAACTAAGAAATGTTCTCTCCTCAATTTGCTTAATTCTAAAATAAAAAAATTAACTTATATCTCCCATTAAACTCATCACAAATTCACTACTCATTATTTTAAAAAAGTCATCACAAAGATTTTTATTTATAGATCTAAAAATGGAATAATCAACATATATCTGAATAATGAGTATATCATCTTCTAATTTTTTCAAAAAGAGAGTGGTGTCCACACTTTCTTTTACAAAAGATCTCTCTAATAAGAATGTACTTAACCTCTCATACCAAGCCCTAGATACTTATTTCAATCCATATAATGTATTTTTTCATTTATATACATGATTAGGGAATTTTAAATTTTTTAAAACTTAGAGATTTCTCAACATAAATATCCTCTTATATCACCACATTCAAAAAGACACTCTTAACATTCATTTGAAATAGTTTAAAACCTCTAAAAGAGGCAAAGACTGATAAAACCCTATTTGCTTCAAGTCTAGCTACAATGACAAACGTCTCTTCAAAATCAATGCCTTCAATTTGATTATACTAGCCACAAATCTAGCATTATTTCTAATCATAACTCCTGAATCATTCATTTTATTTTTAAACACCCACTTAGTTCTAACTATATTTTGATCCATTAACCTTTCAATCAATTCCCAAACAATATTTCTTATAAATTAATTCAACTCCTTTTGTATGGCCAAAATCATAAATTCATTCAAAAGTGCTTGATTAACATTTGTGAGTTCAATCATAAAAATAAAGGTAGAATGGTTAACCTCTTTGCTAAGTTCGTGCCTAATCCTAACACCCTCACTAGGTTCACCTAAAATCAATTCCTTAGGGTTAGTTTTAGAAAATTTCAATTCTCTAGGCATAGGATTTTCTATCTCCAGATTTTCTTCCAAGTTTATCTTCTCAATCCTTTGAAATTTATTTTCTATATGATCCTCTTCCAAACTTGGTTCTTCCAAAATACTAAATTTATCAAATTCAATATGTTTTGTCTCCTAAACTACCAAAGTTCTTTTGTTAAACACTATATATGATTTTCCAACACTAGAGCATACAAGAAAAATTCCTTCATCTAATTTTAGATCAAATTTTCTTAAAGGAGATTTTCCATTATTATGTATGAACACCTTATATCCAAAAACATAGAAATATGACAAATTAGGTGTTCTCCCCTTAAAAAGCTTATAGGGTATTTTATTTAATTTTAATATAAGTTTACCATACTAAGAACATAACAAGTTGTACTAATCGCTTCAACCCAAAATATTTTGGAAGTGAATATTCTACTAACATGACTCTAGTCGCTTCAATTAATGTTTTGTTCTTGCTTTTGACTACCCCATTCTACTGAGGGGTCTTGGGTGTATAAAAATTGTGATTAATTCCATTTTCTTTAAAAAATCCTCAAATTTTTTATTATCAAATTCACCTATGTGATCACTTTGAATTATTAAAATTTTAGATCGTAGTTTCCTCTAAATCCAAGTCAAAAAGTTTCTCAATTCCTCAAATGATTTACTCTTATTAAATAAAAATTTAACCTATGTGAATCTCAAAAAATCATTAACAATTACAAATTCGTATACATTCCCTCCTAGACTTATAGTGTTAATTGGTCCAAAAAGATCCATATGAATAATCTCTAATGGCTTGCTAGTTCTAAGATTCTTAGTGGAATGAAATGAGGACTTCACGTGTTTTACTAGTTGTCATGCATCACAAAGGTGATCCTTAGTAAAGTCTAGTTTTGGTATATCTCTAACAAGTTTTTTTTGGATAATTTTCTAAGGTTTTTTATTCTAGAATAACAAAGCCTCATATGCCATAACCATGATTCATCAGAATTTTTTTTTAAATAAAAAATTTATTAAGAGATTTAATATAATTTAAATATAACATATAAATATTATTTACCCTATTTCCATGCAGTACATCAATTCAATTTTCATTTAATATGTAGCTAGTGGGAAAAAAATTAACACTATATATTTTATCACATAATTGACTAATACTCAAGAGATTGTACTTTAAGCCTTCTACAAGTAACACATTTTTAATGAAAATATTATTCAAGTTGCCAATCATACCTCTACCTACCACTTTCCTAATGGTATCATCTCCTAGTGTAACCTTGCCTCAATTCTTGGATTTAGTGATATAAATTATGTAGTATCTCCAGTCCTATTCTTCGAGCATTTTCTGTCTAGATACAAAATGCTCTCACGAGGTTTTATATTAGAGCAATTCTATAAAATAATCAAACGTTAGTCTTGGGAACCCAAAGAAGTTTGGGTTCTCCTCTTGGCAAAATTAAACTAGATGCATGTATGATATGACTTATTTTATGCATCTTAGGTCTCCACACTAAATAAGTTTTGTTATGAATAGTACAAGTGTGTGAAATATGCCCAATCATTTCATAAGAAAAACACTTAACTCCAAGAATAGGATTTTTTAATCTCCAATAATAAAATGGTCTCTTCTTATATTTTAAGATTTTTTATTTTAAAATAGGATCATTAACTCCATCAAGTATAGGGGGGATCATATTTTCCTCAAGAGCCTTCACCTTTACTCTAAGAAATGAATTTGTATCTTCTAACACAGTATTATTAAATTTCAAATACTGCTCTCAGTTTTTAGATTCATCCATAGAAGTTTTAAATTCTTTTTCCAATTTAGTATATGATGATTTTAATAATTCATTTTATTTGTTCAAATCTTTAAATTCATCCAATAAACTCATGTGGTTGCTATCAATTTGTGCATGATCTCTCCTAAGGATTTCATATTTTTTTTTATAACTCTAAGAAATCCAAATTTAACATTTAACCTAGCATGTATTTTCTTAATTTTTATATATGCCATATGAATTATGTCAGAAACTTCTAGTAATTCATTATAACTTAAGTCACATACCTCTTCTTGATCTGACTGATCAAGATTATCAACCATTAAGCACAGATTGGTGAATTCTTCTTTCTTCTCTATTTTTAATGAATCTAAAGCTGAGTCATCCGAAAAAGCTCACTAAAATTTTTTCTTACCCTTCCTCACATTTGTTTTCTTCTCCACCTTCTCCTTTCTAGGAATAGCTTTAAGATTAACGCATTTTGATTTGACATGTCCATGTTTCTTGCATTCATTGCAAATAAGATCGTTATAAACCTTAACATTCTTGTGGAACTTACCTTTATTCCACTATTGGCTTCTCTTTTGCTTCCTCTTTAGAAAACTCCTAAATTTCCTGGTCATCAAGGCAATATCATCCTCATCCTCAGGTTTTAACTGATCAGTCTTCGAGTGATCCACTTTCAAAGCTATGTTCTTCTCCTTTTGTTTTTCTACTACATCAATCTATCTTTGAGTCACTCCTTGCTCGTAAGCAATTAGTGATCTAATAATATTATCAATAGAATATAAATTTAAATCCTTAGACTCTGTAAAAGCATTTATTTTAGCATCACAAGTCATATACAAACAGCAAAGTATTTTATAAACTATTTTCAGTATTCGTTAGTTCCCTACCTAATGCATACAAAGAGGTAACTATTTGAGTGAAATTTATGTACATGTCAGATTTGGATTCATTTGTTTTCATATGAAATAAATATAATAAAATATTTAATCTAGATTGTTTCACTTCATTAGTTCCTTCATATATTATATAAAGTTTATCTCAAATTTCTTTTCCACTTTTACAAGTAAAAACACACATGTAATCTTCTGATTTTATTGAACAAAAAAACTATTTAAACATTTTGCATATAACTGAGCTAATTCACATTCTTCTAGAGTCATGTCAGCAAATGGTGTTTCAATTATATTGCCATTTTCTAGTCTAGTTGGCCTAGTGTATCCATCTTGTACTAAAATACACATGGAATAATCAAACAATTGAAGAAAAGAAGACATGCATATTTTCCAAAAATTGAAAAGGATGTTGTCAAATAACGGAGATCTAACGTATGAATACCCTTCAAGTGTGTTATAATTTCTAAAAGTAGCCATTATTATTTTCAAAAAGTAATATAAACTTTAAGTTTTGAAACAAAGCTTTGATACCACTTGTAAAGTTAGGATAGATTTTTAAACCTATGTAAATATCCCAAGGCTAACCAAGAGGAAGGGTGAATTGGTAATTTTAAAACTTCCCTATTGAATTTTAATAGAAAACCATTTAATAATTCTTACAATTTGATTTTTTTTCAAATAAGCTTTTCAACCACAACTACTAAATGCTGAAAAATAAAAGTGTGAAAATAAAAATAAACACAAAGATTTATAGTGGTTCGGTCCAACAAGACCCACGTCCACTCCCTCAAGACTCCCTCTTCAGGTATTGCATTATAACCAAAGTGACTCACCTTTTGCCCCCACAACAAGGTAGAGAAGTATTTATAATTTTCCTCTCTTCCACCAACCCTCAGTGCGGTAGAGTACCATCATCCTTTCATAACCTTCAAGTGTTGGAAGAGTACCATCATCCTTTCACACCCTCTAAGTATCGACAGAGCACCGTCATCCTTTCACACCCTCTAAGCATTGGCAGAGTACCTGATCTTCTTCAAAGATCTTTTCTCGAGAAAGTAGAAAGAAGAAAGGAAAAGAAGTAACCAAAATACAAAAGAGATTCTTACCTTTGAGTAACCTTGTGAACCCTTCACACTCCACTTGTAGGAACTCTCTCTTAAACACTCTCCCAAAATGCTCTTTCACTTGCTCTCAAAGAAATCACAAAGAACAACCACCCTCAAGTTAGTTTCTAGGGACTATTTATATAAAAGACAAAAAAACCATCCAAAAAATTGATAATTTCCATTTTGAGTGTATACAATTGTACAATGAGATCTTTAATCATATGTACGAACAATTCAAAAATAGTTTCGTATGAACCTTTAAAAAATATTTTTGTGCATGATGATCATCTAGTACTAACCATGTTTGTACTGTATGAACTTTTAAAAATTTTTTTCTACTTCATCTGGACTAAAAGATACCCCATATTTTCTTAATCTGGATGTCATCTATATGAACCATGTATCATATAGTACAATTAGTTCAAAAAAATTTGATTTTTATTGGGACAAAAAGGAACCCATTCTTTTCATACCCAGGATATCATATGTACGAAGGTTACTTCGTATATTACAATCAGTTAAAAAAAAATGGAATTCATCGGGACAAAAAGGAACCCATTCTTTTCATACTATGGATGTCATCTATACAAAGGTCACTTCGTATAGTATGAATAGTCAAGAAAAATTTAGAAATCGTTGGGAAAAATAGGGACGTATCTATTTTATACTCTAGACATTATCTGTATGAAAGTCACTTCATACAGTACGATCAATACTTAGAAAAATTTTCTTCCCACAGTTCATTTAATTGCTCGTAGGAGGAAATAACTGAATAAATCATCCCGTAAGAATTTAAATCATATAATACGATTAGTTTAAAAATTTACATATTTTAAATACTCGCCCATTGTGTGTGTGCATGGTGACTTAATTATAATCATACTCTTTGAGGCTCAATAAAAGTGGAAATTATATGCTCTATTTATAATAAACCCTAATATATTCTCCTTCGAAGTCTTCAATAATCTGGAGTATTATTTTCCTAAAATATTAGTACACACAAATAATAAAAGCAATATATATTCAATATATATTACAAGAAATAATAATTAAAATAATAATATTTAGAATCATCAAAAACACATATGTTACAATAATCTTAATAATAAAAATACTAAGTGGTAACAATCTCAACAGTAGGACCTTCGACCATTATCATCTGACTAGGACCACTCCGACCAACATCACTCAACTACAACACCTCTAATCATTGGTGCCCGACCACCATCCTAATAGCGTTATAAGTGTAAATTATATTATATATTTCTATATTTTTTATCAATTTAAATGTGTTATTTAATTGTTTTTTTTTGCAGGAAAACTCAAAAATGGCAAAAAATCTTAAGTACAGTATAACGTCATGGCATCAAACAATTCCATGCCACAACACCATCTTCTACACCTTGAAGCACCACACTTGGACATGGCAATGCTATGTTCACTATCTTCAGGTGCTATAACATCAAAATGATCAGCTTGGCAGTGCTATGTTCTCTAACTTTAAGCACTGTGGTGGCATAATCTATCATGCCTTAGCACCAAATTTGTCATCAAGCACCACAACATTCAAAATTCATCAGCACCATAGCGTAGCAATTATAACTTCCAAGGGACGCGATCTGCCAGTGAAGTGACCTGATTGTTCACTAAGTATCTGTTCCATATCAGCAAGAGCCACAGTAGTGTTGAAGCTCTAGCAACTAAGTGTTAATTCATGTCAAGGATGTCGTAACACCACTCTTTGAAGCACCGTAGTGCCACCTTTTATTTTTTACGTTATCTTATAAATTATAGTGATGTTATGTTTGTATGAGAGTTGAATCATTTGCCTAATTTTAGTACTTTTTATAGTACTTCTTTAGATATATCTTAGAGTTAATTCTATGAGAGACTAGAGAATGATATAATCATTATAGTGTTGATTAGTATTTATTTAAGAAACTCTAAACATTAAGGAAGGAGTTTAGAGGAGATACATTGATTCTTCCTAGTGATATCACTTTCTTGTATTTTTTTATTCCATGATTGTATTCAAAATGAGTTTACTTATATTTTCTTCCATGCCTGGCAAATTATTTAGTTTTGGATTGATAATATAGAGAACATGTCAAGTGCTAATGAACATTATTATGCTATAAATTTAAATAATATTTTCAATATTTTTTTTTAAATCTTTATTTAATTCACATAGTGGTTATATGTATATTAAAAGGTATTATTATGTATAACCTCAACAGAGAAATGTAAGAATAACCAGGAATATTGAATTAGTATGTTTGCATATCTGTACATAGGATGTAAAATATATTAGGTTCTTAAGGAGATGATATGATTGTAAGAGATCAATAGATATCCTTTTAACCCCTATAAGTTTGATAGAGATCTAGAGATGCATATACTCTAAATTATATTTATAAATAATAATTTCATTAGAAAAGATATACAATTTACATTCATCAGTTTAAAGTACTTTATTTAAATATTATATCCATTTTTTTACTATTTGTATTTAGTGATTGAATATCCACAACCAATATTTTAAATTTAGTAAGATAATTTTATAATTAGAGTAAATGGTAGTAGTTGATTATTATAAAGCATACTTCCTCATGGATTTAACACTCAACTCTATCATTTTATTACTTTATCTGACATATATACTTGCATATATTAAGTGGAGTTTATTATTTTTTATATATTAAAGAAAACCTAAACATTATTTAGGGGAGATAGAGCCTTCAATATTTTAACAGTTTAAAATGCACTCCAAAGCCCCCATCACCACCTTCACTCGATCATGGCCCCCTCAACCTCTTTTTCCTGACTATGGTTGTCCTGACCTCTATCGCTCGATGAAGGTCCCTCTAACCTCTATAGCCTGACTATAGTCCCTCCAACCTCTATGGCTTAACTATGGTCTCTTCGAGCTTCATCACCCAACTACGGTTTCTTTTTAACAACATAAATTCCTATCATCTTTAGATGCTCATGCTCGTTAGTACTTGGCACGTTAGCTTCTCGAGTGTTTGGATATTACCATAGGTAAGTATTTCTTAACTCCACCTCAATCTCTCTCTCTCTCTCTCTCTCTCTCTCTCTCTCTCTCTCTCTCTCTCTCTCTATACACCTCATCTCAAATTTGGACGAAGAAGCCAAGCCAAAATAAAAAGGGTTGTGTATTTTTAAAATCTATGATTTTCCTCCATGTATCATAGTCTATGCAAATTGCATTATGATGACATATTAATAAAATTACTGGAGGAAAAAGTTGTTTTCTTCATAAGTAACATATGGAATAGTGGCAATATAATGGCTTCAATTATTAAATATAGTGGTTAGATATAAAACTTTGAGTTCTCTTACGATATCTACCAATAAATCTTGCATGAATTAGATGATTCAAAAGCGGGACATTGAATTATAGTTGATAATGAGCACTAAAATATACAGTAGATTTAGTTAAATTTTTTATTGGCGGTAATATAAGTTTCTTACATCATAAAAAAATCCATCTAATCAAATATGGATCTTAATGTATTTTTTAATTAGATATTTATGGATTTGATTTTTGGGTCGTCCAAATTTAAATTTCAATAAATTCATAGGTAAACTAAACATCTTGATGAGACAAGTTCAATAACACTAAAAGGGATACGATCTAACTCCAAGTAAGACTATATTAAACACTTTAAATGTAAATAAAAATTAATTGAAGGACCAGACAATCTATGAATTAATATATTTATAGTCAAAATGAGTGCTCTAGGAATTCAATAATTCTAAACGCAATTCTGAAGTCATTAAGGCATGTAAATGTGAGAAGAATGTTTTATCATCAAGTTAATCTACATAAGATACATGATAAAGTAATTTGGAGATTTTAGCTAAAATTATAATAGTGTCACCAAATAAAATAAATAGACTTTCATTCTTCATATTAAATGGACTTTAAACTTTTACTTGAAATTGGAGATAGATTGTAGATATGAACATCTCTATCGATATATCTAACATTCAATATTGAAAATCACTACATATAGTAGGTATCTTCAAATTTTATCATATGACAACCATCATCTATTAGGTTAATGCTCACCATCAACACAAACATAAACTAATGCCAACTTTATCACATATCTTCACCAATAAAATAGAAGCACATCATCGTTTATATGGCCAATGCATGATATTTGTACAAGTATAGATGCTTGCTGACTTTATTTCCTACCTCACCAAAAATTTGATGCAAATGCACACCACAAATATAAACATTAACACTCATTAATTTTATCGCTCACCATGCTAACAACATCGATGTATACTTTCACATCTATTAGGTTAATGCACATTATTTTCACAAAAGCTAACACCTGCCAACTTTTTAGCCTACCATCACTAATAAAGTTGATGCATATAATTACCTAAAAGGATGATGCATGTAATTACCTTAAAGGATTATGCATATTATTAGCACCAATGCCAATCAACATCATCCCCAATAAGACCAATATATGCAATCAACCTCGGCTCTATCTTGTGATGTTGACATTAAGACTAACACTTGACTTGGTCTCTTTTCTCATCTCTTTAATGGAGAATGACCAAATAAATCATAATAGATCTAATGAAGTCAACGTTAATACCATAAGACTAGTACAACTTTCACCATGAAATTCAATCACCATAGTTCATGTCTACTATATTGTATTAATATCTTATCTAATTATGAGTAAGGGCACCAATTAAAACGTTTAACATGTACCATTAAATCATTTCAAATGGGATAGGCCTCATGCTTTTTCTTATTCTTGTTTTTACATATAAAAATTCTAGTATATATTACAACCTTACTTTTTTATGTGTATGATGGGTCTTTGTACATATTTAACACTTTAAACTCTCTTTCTTTACTATTATACATATTTTAGAATGTAATAGTTTAGTATCTATGAAAAGCACTCATAACAATCTATAAATATATTTTTTAATGTATGACACCTAATCCCTCAAATGATAACAACATCATTTAAATTGTAAATACTATTAACACATGGCTTTAGAAGATCATATTGATCGCATGCATAAGATAGAGGAGCATCAAGCCTAACCTCCCATTCTTCCAAGAAAAGGGAAGGGTTTTCTTCAATGAATCCGTCTTTTTCTATTTTGTCTCATTCATTTTAGAAGTTGTTTCTATATCTCTTCCTTCCTTCCCCCTCATCCAACCCCCCCTCCCCCAACCCACTTAGTGATAATAGGAGACAATATTCTACCTAAATAGTAGACACTGATGATAAATAAGAGAATACTAAAGATTGGAACCATATTTCTTTCAATTCAAATATAATACATTAAGTAATTCAAATAACTGATTCAAATATAATATCAAGAAACACAATTTGTAGAGCTTCAACATGAACATGTTTATTAACTAATTGACAATTGACACATATAATTTTCTATGTTGCTTCTTATAATACATGTAGTGTTGGCACATAATTACACCTTTTCTTACCCAATATGGTAAGAGTGGTGAAGTGAAAATATTGTATTCTATGTCTTCTACATGTGTCTATGATTGTGGATGCATGAGTGATTTTAAATTTGTCATGAAGCAGGTCTAAGGTTTATGTGTATGCATGAAAAATCTAAAATCTTTCTCCTAGGAGTGTTTCGGCACTAGGTAGGAAGTGCAGCAGCATTGAGCTCTCCAATAGATTTCTAAATTTGAATTAACATCATAGTGCTAGGGCCAGACACTATGACACATCAAAGTTTAGCCTATAGCTCTTGGTCAAATTTTTATAAAATATCAAAATCCATTTTCTCATCATTTATAAAAAAATAAGAAACCTGCCTTTTAAATGGTTAGAGAAAGAGAGAGACAAATAGGGATAGATTCTAATGAGAGAATTTGAGAGTTTGCCCCCTTTAGTTTATTTTTTATTGTCAACTCACTTTAAGAAATTGTCCAGAATGAGGTAGATTACATTTCACCTATCTCAATTTTCAAAAAATATAATAATCTTAGGATTTATTTATTTAGTTATAATTTTGTAGAGCAAATATGTCGATAACTTTGGACCAGCAAAGTTTTTATCATGTAACATTTTGTAAGCTATACATATAACAGTTTTGGGCATTTATGTATTTTCTAGAAAATTATTATCAGTAGAATAAAAAAAGTGTTGTTTTTGAAAATTAAAAAAATAAATTTGATCCACACAAATAAGGTTATAGTGCAATTAATGTTTTAAAATAATATTTTTAATAATCCCTAGTAATCTAATAATATTCTGAAATGGTGATATTCTTCTTAATAGTTAATTTTATTGCTTATGGATAAAGCATTATTTAAAATTTTGAATTTACTTTATTTGCAATTCTTTTATGCAATGATATATGTATTTATCTGTTTGAAATATATGATTATGAGGAGATCTAATATGTGGTTGAAGTTCTAGTGTTAAATGTATAGGGATTCATAAGGGCCTGAATTTCTGAATATATGATATGTATTAAATATTAAGAGTCATAAGAGTCTATTTTATAATATGCTAGTATAGAGAGTCATAAGAGCCTATTTTTTGATGGGATGTATAAGGGCTTGAGGGAAATATGTTAGTATTCTACTATGATATATGAAGTGCTAGTTTATTTACTTTTAGTGCATAGTATATCTCATTTCCTTTATATATAATTACCATTATGCTCAAAATGAAAACTTTCTGGCAAACTACTTTTACATTATTCAGTTAAATGTATAATAAGTGAAATGTTTAAAATTTTAAATACATGATTGTGACCTACTAAGTTGTGTTGGCTCACACCTATTCCACATTCTATTTCATGTCATGGAAAAGGAAAAAAAAAAGAAGTTGTATATTTATGATATGATCTATTGGAGTTTGTATGGGTAGGTTTATGATTTTATAAAGTTGTAGCTAGTCATTTAATTATTTTGTTTCATTATATATCTGTATACTATAGTGTAAATATTATATGTGCATTTTGATTATGAATGAAAGGAATTATGGATGACTTTATTTTTGGCTTACTAGAAGTTAATTAGAAGCTCTATAGTATATTTAAATTTTTTAAAAAATCTTTAAAAAATGCCTGAAACTTGATCTTGGGTTGGCCTATCACAAGTCAACATCATGGGAATTGTATATCTACGGGTTTTATTGGGTTGGGTTATTACACTTCTCATAGATTTGGATTGGAGTCATAAGGGCCTAGTTTTTGAGGTACGTAGCTTTCTAGGCATGGTCAACTATTTCAAAAAAAATTATGAAAGAATTTTCCTAGATCTTTCTACCTCTTATGATACTAAATTAGAGGTTGGTGGCCTTTATCTTAACATATGATTTTAAAGATAGTTTTTAGAGAATGAATATTTGTTTTTCACTACTATAGTTCTGGCTATTCCATCTGGTATAGAGGGATTTGATGTGTTTGGTGATGTGTTGCTATAGATATTAGGATATTTTGATGCATGATGTAAAGGTTATAACATATGCTTCAAGATAATTGAAGCCGCGTAAGAGAAACTATTTGACATAATTTAAACTTACTACTGTCATATTTGCATTAACGATTTAAAGGCACTACTTCTATAGAGTCAGGTTTGAGATATTCACTATTTGTTAGAGTTTGATATACATATTTATTAAAAAAGAATTGAAATTGAGGCAGAGGTGAAGGTTTAAGCTAATTAAGGATTATGATTTGATTATTCAATATAAGCTTGGTAAAGTCGACATAGTAGAAAATGCTCTAAGTAGGAAGTCTTTTGGGATGTAAAATATTCTACTTACATCTAATGAATATCTAATTCATGATATGGAAAGACTACAAATGGAGGTGAGAGCTTTTATTGATCTAGATTCAAGTACTTTGGTTGAAATGATTATCCAACTATCTTTATAGGAAAAGATTCAAAAAGCTCATGAGTCAAATCTAGACTATCTGAGATCAATTTAAGTATGGAAAGAAAATTGAACTACGTTTATCTAATTCTAGTTTCCTTTTATATATTAATAGATTATGGGTTCTTAGTTTTGGAGATATGAGATAAGTGAGTCTACATGAGGAACACTATTCTAGCTATATTATAAATCAGAGATGTAGAAAAATTTATAGTGATCTAAAATGTATTTTCCATTGGCCTGCATCGAAGAAAGATGTGATTGATTTTATTTCCAAGTATGAATCCTATCAGTTATTAAAAGTTGAGCATCCATAATTTGGATGCCTTTTATAACAATTACATATTCCAAAGTGAAAATGAAAAGAAATGATGAAGGATTTTACTATGAGATTCCCTAGACCAAGAAAGGAACATGATGCTATCTAAGTTATGAAAGATCTTCTAACGAAATATATGCATTCAATCGATCTAATAGTCTATTTAATGGATAAATTGGCACTGGTGTATGTGCGAGAAATTGTTTAGCTGCATGAAATACCGAAAGTTATAATCTCTGATCGAGATAACATATTTACTTTAAGGTTGTGGAGAGGTATTCAAAAAGGTTTGGGCACTACATTACTCTTCAACTCGACTTTCCATCTGTAGATTAATGGATAATATAAAAGAATTATTTAAGAATTAGAGGAATTTTTTACTATGTGTTCTTGATTTTGTCAAAGGTTGGGAGAATTACATTCTTCTGATCAAATACGGTTACAACAATATTTTTTAGTTAAGTTAAGGTATTCTATGTAAGGTAGAAAATTTAGGACCATGTGTTGGAAAGAAGTAGGAGTAAGGAGTTTGATTGAGCCAACTTTGGTTGATGATACTAATGAAAAGATCCATCTTATCAAAGATAGATTAAATATGGAGTAGGACAAGTAGAAATAATATTATAATGCAAAACATTAAGAAATTGAATTTAAGGTGGGAGACTTTATATATATGAAGATTAGGCAAATGAAGGGCATAAAAAGGTTTGGGAAAGATGAGAAGCTATATAAAGTACATTGTATCATTTGAAATAATTGAAATGATTGGAAAGCCTTCTTACAAATTATAATTGCCATAGCACATGTCTAATATTCATAGCATATCCCCTGTATCTTCTATGAGAAAATGTGAATCGGATTATCTAAAGAAGAGATTGAGATACATCTGAATATGAGCTACAGAGAAGAACCATAATTAATATTAAGATTTGATGTTAGAAAGCTAAGGAATAAATAAATTTCAATGATTAATGTATAGTGGAAGCACATAACTTAAAAAAAAGCCACTTAGGGAAGGAATCTAACATGAGATAGTTATATCCAAATGTGCTCCATTGATCTAAGATTTGAAATGTTCAGGATGACATTTTTTTAGGAGGGGAAGATTGTAATACTTGTAGTGGTGACACATAATTGTAACTATTCTAACTCAGTATGGTAAGATTAATGATTTAAAATTAATATATTTCATGTCTTCTACATGTGTGTATGTGTATTCTATATGCATGAGTGTGTTTAAAGTTATTTTGAAGCTAATGCTTAGGGTATGTGTGCATTCATAAAAAATCATGAAATTTTTCCCTGGGAGTATTATGGCGTTGGGTAGTTAGTGTTGTGGCATTGAGCTCTCTAGCAGAATTTTAGAATTTGAACTAATGTGTCACACTAGAGCCGTATGTTCTCTAGGGGGGGCACTATGATGCTAGGTCTAATTTTTATAAAAATATTAAAATCTATTCTTTCATCATTTATAAAATAAAACCATATATAGCTTATTAGAAAGAGAGGGATAGATTTTAGTGGGTGAAAGTGGGATTTTTGCGCTTTTGATCTATTTTTTATTGTTCGTCCAATTCAGAAAATTATCAAGATTGAGGTAGGTTATATTTTGCCTAACTGAGTTTTAAAAAATATGAGAATTTTGAGACTTTTTTATTTAATTTATATTTTTGTAGAGTAAAAATAAGGATAACTTTGTAAACACAAAACTTTCATTGTGTAACTTTATATATTATAGATATATAGTTCTAGAAATTTATGCATACTTCTAGAAAATTTTCATTGGATAGACTAAAAAATGTGTGATTTTTGGAAAATTAAAAAAATAATTTTGATCGCCAAAAATATGGTTGTAGTACAATTAAAGCTTCAAAATAATGTTATGAATAATTATTGGTAATATGGTAATATTTTAAAATTATGAAATTATGCTTAGTAGTTAAATCTATTACTTATGGATAAAGCATTTTGTGAAATTCTAAGTTTAGTTTATTTATATTTTTTACTATAATGCAATGATATATGTGCTCATCTTTTTTTTTTTTTTTTTTTTTTTTTTGAAAATTGCAAATTTGCATTGAAAATGAAAGTGAATCAAAGAAAACTAATTACACTTGATAAAAGGGTAGCCATCCTCCTAAAGACAAAATCCAGCAAGGTGGACGGATTGCTACCAAAAGAAGAGTTATCAAACATAAAACTACCTTCTAAAGCCAAAGTAGCACAAAAATCTGCTACTCGGTTACAATTCCTATTAACATGGTGAAAAATGATTTTATTAAAATCATTAAGAAAGACAAGCTCCTTATTCAAGCCCTCCTTCAAATGCCAATCTATCTTCTTCAAAGAATGTTGTACGTAAGTAATCACATTGATGTTATCACTTTCAATGATAACACCATTGCTCTCAAGCATCCATCCTTGTATGAACTCCCTAAGGATGAGGATTGCTTCCAACTCTAATTGAGCAATATCCCAATGTAAGGAACTCTTCCCAAAAGCATGGAGCAATCTACCTTTTTAATTTCTGAAAATGCCTCCAATACCAGCCCGGTTATTATAAAGCAAAGAAGCATCCACATTAATCTTGATCCAATCTAGAGGTGGAGGTTGCCAAGAGATTAAAGACTCCCGATGGAGGTTAGCACCCCAGCTATCTAGGAATGGATGAAGATTAGAAGTAGCAAAAGAAATAACATTTACCGCCACCATAGAAGTTGACATAGCAGCCTTCCCATGCTTGACAAGATTATGGTTCTTCCAATTCAGGAAAACCGCAGTGCAGTACATTCTAACCATTCTAGGATTGTTGTATGATTGTCTTCTCAGTTCTACTAAACATTCAGCAAGAGTCTGAAAATTGTTTATAGCAAATCCCCACTCTTTGATTTTGGAAACAATCTCAGTAAAAAACTTGCAATTGACCATAATATGTTCACAGTTTTCAACTTCACTGCTGCCTCTAGCACAAGAGTCACTAGTAGCTAACCTTCTAAATCTAAGGAAAGAGTTAGTTGGGATAGCAAACTTACTTAACCTCCACCAAAACAATTCCACCTTAATTTTGAGTTTAAGCTTTCTTAACCACTCATAAAATCCCTCATCATCAGCCTTGTAACTATTATTTGCCACAGCCTCAAAGGCCAAGGCTGAAACAGAACAACCCGAAAATTTTTTATTGGTTCCAGCATATCACTGCCACCCTCTCTATCAATCAAAACTTGCTTGATTATCCAAGCTAAATCTGCATGGAAAAACAAACTCAACTTCATATCATCCCATTATCCTTTCATTTGTTAAAAGTTGTCGCACCTTCATACCTTCCAATTCAATGCAATTTAAAAAAAGTTGGCCAAGCATTAAGACTTTTGTCAAGAATCCAAATGTCACTAAGGATATCAATCTTATTACCTTTGCTCACCTTCCATTTAACAACATTCTTGAGATACTTACCTCCTTCTGTCATAATCTTCCAAGCATTAGAAGAGTCGTTTTTTACAATTCATGTTCATAATACTATCTCTGTATTTAGCATTTAGAGTTTGGTGGAGTAGGGAGTTTGGATTATGGATGCAATTTAAGGCAAGTCTTGCTTTCAATGTACCACCCTTAATGATACAAGACTGTAAGCCAAGCCCACCAACACTCCTAGGCTTACACATCTCATCCCAAGCAACATAATGTAAACCTCTTCCCCCATCAGGTTTGTGCCAAACAAAATTTTTGCACAACTTCTCTATCTCCTACAACACTTTTTTAGGAACCATAGAATGCGTAATAACAAAATTTGGCAAAGTTAACAAAGAGGACTTAAAGAGCACAATTCTCCCTCCCAAAGATAGCGATTTCTTCCCCCAAACATTCAGCTTATCCATGACCTGAGACAAAAGGTCTTGGAAATCAGCCACTTTCAATCTTTTAAGAGACATTTTGATACCCAAATACTTCCACTCCTTAACAGCCTTGAACCCGAGAATTCTAGGCAACTTCTTCTTGCTGGATCTTCCAACAGCTTTCCATAACATAATTTGGGACTTGTTAGTGTTTACCTTCAATCTCGTCCATCTACAAAAATCTTCAATGATTTCCATCAATAATCTAGCCAACCCACATGTGGCTTGAGAAAAGACAAGTACGTCATCAGCATATAGTAAGTGAGTAACTTTTGGTCCATGAGAAGACAACTGAATACCCAAACTCTGACCCCTTTGCACCATAGCATTTGAAAGGAGTTGCGCACACATTATAAACAAATACGGTGATAATGGACATCCATGACGGAATCCACTACAAGCCTCAATCCATCTAAGCTTCTTGCCATTCAAGATAATAGCAAACCTCACATTCAAAACACATTCCATAATAAAAGCAGAGAACACCATAGGAAATCCATACCAAACGAGAATTTGCTGCAAAGTACTCCACCCCATGCTGTCATAAGCCTACTCCATATCAAGCTTTACTGCCATCAATCCTTTTTTATTCTTAGAGGTTTTAAACTTATGGAAGATCTCTTGAGCTAGAATGCAGTGCTCAGACATAGATCTCCTGGGAATGAAGGTTAACCGCTCCTCAGAAATCATCTTATGCATGATACTCTTAAGTCTATTCACAAGCATGCTAGCAACAATCTTGTATGTAGTTTGACAAAGGCTAATAAGCCGAAAATTGGAAGGAACGTTAGGATTATGCACCTTGGGAATCAGCACAATCAACATATCTTTCCATTCTTTATGCATAATACCGATGCTAAAAAAACTTTTTGATAGCCAACCATGTTGTTTCTCCAACAATATTCCAATAGCTTTTGAAGAATGATGAGGTAACACCATCAATCCCAGGCGATTTGTTATTTCCCTGCTAAAATACCGCCTCCCTGCACTCTTCTAGCAAGCATTCATTCTCTAACACCTTTCTGTCTAACTCATTAAGTTTTTGGGAAGAATCAATCACAGGCCAATCCGTTAGAAGGCATTCCCTATGTTTCCATTTCTCTTCAAAAAATTGAAGAAAAATCTGTTCAATTTGCTCATCATCCTCTATTAGCATATTATCCGCATTTTTGATATGCTTTATAAGATTAGCACTTCTTTTAGCAGATGGATATTTGTGAAAGAACAAAGAATTTGAATCACCTTCCTCATTCCATCTTGCCTTAGCCCTTTGATTCCACCACGTAGAAAGTATCTTCAAGGTAACATTCAACTCATACACCTTGTGTCTAAGAAGACACAAATCATCCACCGAGAACTCAGCATCAGACGTCTACTTAGCTTGTAAATCCAGAATTTCTCTAAATATTTTTCTGGAAGTAAGTTTTTGAATGGATTTCCTTTTTTAAACCAATTGGCTTTTCTAATTTAGATTTTTTGTTTTCAAAAGATGATTTACCCTGAAGAAGACTGAGTTAGGGTTAACAGGATCTGTTCTTCTAATTATTTTTTGGATTTTGGCAATGTTAACTCAATGATCCTTACAAATGTTAATGATAGTTGCTATTTGCATGTTTTACATTCTTGCAACTTGTATAGTTTTGATGATTCCAAATATTATTGTTCTTTGTGTAGTTATCTCCTAAAAATTTTTTAGAAGTTTTGTATTTTCTCTTGTGTGTACTAATATTTCAGGTGAATCAAACTCTCAAATATGAAGACTTCAAATCATATTCAGCAAGAAATTCTTTTGAATTTTGAAGTTTAAAAATGTCATTTTAATTTAGAGGGAGTGATTGTAATTGAGTGAATAAAAACATACACACACACACACATAAGGAGATCATATAAATTTTATACTGATCGTACTGGACGATATCAGTTCGTACGGGACGATCAGACAGTTATCTCCTATTAAGATCACATGGAACGAATAGGAACTGGATAGAAAAATTTTCTAAGTCCTATTCGTCCGGGACAAAATTAAATATCGTCCGGGATGATTTGCTCTCTGTAAGAATTTCGTCCAGACAAAATTAATTATCGTACAGGACGATTTGCTCTCGTAAGAATTTCATCCAGACGAACCTATTTTCGTCCAGATGATATAACCAACTTAGAACAGTTTTTCTATATTCATTCTACAGTTTTTGGAACCAACCTTGTTATAACCGTTCGTACCGGACAAACTTGATACATACGGGACGATCAGCTTGTATGAAATCATTTCTTACATATATACAAACAGGTTCATTTCAAGGCTTTTAAGTAAAATTGTTCGGGACGATTTTAGATCGTACGGGACGATCTTGTACATGATAACTTGAAATCTGCTATTTTTAGATGGTTTTTCTTGTCTCTTCTATAAATAGGCTATTCTAAACTACGAATAACACTTCTTGGTCATTAATCTTTGTGCCTATTGAGAAGAGAATCAAGGAGAGAGTGTGAGAGAGCAATTAATGGAGATTTCCTGCCAATTGAGCGTGAAGGTTTCACTTGGTACTTAAGGGTAAGTGTTTCCACTTTCAAGTTTGAGATTACTTCACTCTTCTCTCTTTTCTTTTAGATTGGACTTGTGAAGAAGATCTTGGAAGAAGATCCGATTCTCTGCCGACACTTAGAAAGTGTGAATAGCCGAGGTTTCTCTGCCCACGCTAGGAGAGTGTGAAAGGATGAAGGGTTCTCTGCCCACACTAGGAGAGTGTGAAAGGATGAAGGGTTCTCTGCCCACACTAGGAGAGTGTGAAAGGACGAAGGGTTCTCTTCCTACACTTGGAGGGTGTGAA
>NW_021319939.1:3620-217950 GCF_001605985.2 Dendrobium catenatum | reverse complement strand
TTGATCCAAAATCAGATGAGGGAATTTTTGTTGGATACTCAAGTGTTGGAAAATCTTTTAGAGTGTTCAATAAAAGAACTTTGAAAATTGAAGAGACCACACATGTTGTTTTTGATGAAATTGGAAATTTTGAAAAGGCAAAAATTGAAGAAGATGAGATTGAGGATAACTCCCAAAAGATTGAAAAGATAAATTTGAAAGAAAATTTGGAAGAAGGATTGGAAGAAAATTTGGAAAAAAATTTGGAGATAGAAAACCCTTTGCCTAGAGATTTGAGATTTTCTAAAAACCACCCAAAGGAGTTGATAATTGGTGAACCAAGTGAGGGTGTAAGGACTAGGCTTGGATTAAGCAAAGAAGTCAATCATTCAGCCTTCATTTCAACAATTGAACCCACTAATATTGATCAAGCATTATTGGATGAATTTTAGATTTTGGCCATGCATGAAGAGTTGAATCAATTTGTAAGAAATAAGTTTGGAAATTAACATCAAGGTCAAAGGATCAAAGTGTAGTTGGAACTAAGTGGGTATTCAAAAAAAAAATGAATGACTCAGGCGTAGTCATTAGGAATAAGGCTAGATTAGTTGCTAAGGGGTATAATCAAATTGAAGGGATTGATTTTGACGAGACTTTTGCCCCTGTAGCTAGACTTGAAGCAATTAGGGTTTTGTTAGCCTTTGCCTATTTTAAAGGATTTAAATTGTTTCAAATGGATGTTAAGAGTGCCTTTTTAAATGGGGTAAAAAAAGAAGATGTTTATGTAGAACAACCACCTAGATTTGAAAATTTTAAATACCCAAATCATATTTTTAAGTTAAAAAAGGCTTCATATGGATTGAAACAGGCACCTAGGGCTTCGTATGAGAGGTTGAGCACTTTCTTACTTAAAAGATCATTTGAAAAATGAAGTGTAGATACAACAATCTTTTTAAAGAAATTTGGAAAAAACATACTCATTGTTCAAATTTATGTGGATGATATCATATTTGGATCTTCAAATAAAAATCTTTGTGATGAATTTTCTAGAACAATGAGTAGTGAATTTGAAATGAGTTTAATGGGAGATTTAAGTTCCTTTCTAGGCTTTAGCATAAAGCAAAATGAGGAAGGTACTTTTCTTAGTCAATCTAAATATCTTAAGGACATCCTCAAAAAGTATGAAATGGACAATGTTAAACCTGTTAGTACACCAATGAGTTCCTTAGTTCAGTTGGATAAGGACCCTAAGGGAAAATCTGTTGATCAAAAGAAATTTAGAGGGATAATTGGATCTTTACTTTACTTGACTACTAGCCGACCCGATATCATGTTTAGTGTTTGCTTGTGTGCTAGATTTCAATCTGATCCAAAAGAATCACATTTGACAGCAGTGAAAAGGATTTTAAGATATCTGTTAGGAACTCAAAACTTAGGAATTTGGTATCCTAAGTTTAATACTTCCTTTGAAATAATTTGTTATTCTGATTATGACTTTGCAGGTTGTAGGGTGGATAGAAAAAGCACTTCTGGAACATGTCAATTTATAGGAAATTCTTTAGTGTTTTGGTCCAGTAGAAAACAAAACTCAGTTGCCCTATCTATTGCAGAACCTGAATACATTGTATTAGGAAGTTGTGTGGCACAAGTACTTTGGTTGAAACAACAGTTGATTGACTTAGGATTAACAATAGGCACTATTTCAATTTATTATGATGACACAAGTGCTATTTGCATTTCTAAAAATCCTATTCAACATTCAATAACCAAACATATAGACATAAGGCATCATTTCATAAGGGATCATATTTCAAAAGGTGAAATTAAACTTACACATGTTTCTACTGAAAATCAACTTGCAGACATTTTTACAAAACCTTAAGCCTTTGATACTTTCAGTGCATTAAGAACAAGGCTTGGTGTGATTGATTTAAATGTTTAAATAAAAATGTTTTTGCAACATTGATGTTTTGTTTTCATAGTTTATTTTTATGTGATTTTGTGATTTTTTTTGTTTTTGAGTGATTTTTTATTTAGAGTCTGTACTTTTTCATTGTTCATTTTGTTTTGTGTGTTTATTTTTATTTGCTTTAATAAAAATACAAAAATAAAAATTTTTGAATGCAAATCGTCCGGGATGAAAACTTGTCGGGACGATGTGTTGTAATGCGTGAAACTGTCAGATTTTAAAAAAATTATTCATGCAGTTTTTCAGTTTTTAAGTTCGTCTGTACGATCCTCAGATCGTCCGAGACTAAATTTTTAAGTAACTGTGCAGAAAAATGAGAAAACGGGTGAGTGGATAAGGTAGTTTTTAATTAACTTCGTCTGTACGAACCTGGAGTTCGTCTGGACGAAAACATGGCGGTTCAATGTAGGGGATGGTTTTAAAACTGCCATTAAAACGATCACAAGTGTGATCGTCTGGACAAACATGGATCGTCTGTACAATTGGTAAAGTCAAAAGTCTATACGAAAGGACGTATCCTAAGTTGTGTTGATTACGAAAAGCCATTACATTTTGGACGAATTTGATCCTCTGTACAAAATTTTTTCGTCCAGAAGAACGATAATTTTTGTCCGGGACGAACATTTTTTGTCCAGGATGAATGTATCATTTTCTTTAAATAATATGGCTTTCTAACTCAACAATCACACTTCCAAACATCTCTTTCAATCCCTTTCGATTTTTAGATCAACAATGGCCTCCTCTAGCAAGCGTCAAAAGGTTTTAGCAAAGAAACCCCATAGGAATCCTTCCGAGAACTTTCTTTCAAAAGCAAATGAGGAATCCTTTCCTCGATCTGCCTCTGTAAAATTCACTCCATCTCGTATTCTGATCCAGAGTGAGATAAACTTCAAGGTAATGCATCTTTTTGCTTCCACTTAGTTTGAATTTATCCTAACTCTTATCCACCTCTACAACAAACAGACCTTCCTTTACTTCCTAGAAAATATGAGTTTCAACTCCGACCACTCTTCTGTCAGTTCTTGTGTTTTTAAACAAAATTTTGAAATCACAAAGCATGACTTAGGTTCTTTTCTCAACTTAAGAACTGAAGGTTTTAGAGCCCACACTCTTATGAACAATAACACCTTCAAGTGGTTTGAAATCAATAGGGTGATTAGAGGAAATAGCCTAAATGATCATATTGTTAGAGTTTCTGGACTGACCAAAAATGCTCGAATCATCCAGCACATTCTTAGATCTTCTATTATTCTAAAAGCTGGTGATAGAATCAACATTACTCCACTCCTTTCTATTGTGATATTTTTTATTATGGAAGATAAACCTATTGATGAAGCCCAACTTATCTTAGACTATCTTTATGGGCTTTTCGAAATTGGGCATGCTGATCAGAAAAGAAAAAGAAATATTGCATTAGGTCACTTAGTTATATTTATCTTGGAAAAGAAATACAATCTAGTGCATCCTGATGAAGAGTATGAAGAGCCGCTCTACTACAACGATGCTTCTTTTAGAGCGATCTTTAAGGAGGACAAAGGGAAATCACATGCCAGTGATTCTGAAGAAGAAGAAGAAGGAGCACAAACATCTGCACCTCAACCAAATTATTAGAATTTGATTGAGAGATTTGATAGACTTGAGACTCATTTTGATCAATGATTTGATCAAATTTATGCTCAACTTCAGCAGCAGCAATAGGACATTGGTAATATAAGGAATGAAGTTCATGAAATTAATACCAATGTTATGTTGATAAATTCTTACTTCAACTTCTTTGGTGGTGTTTATCCTCCTCTAGAAGAATAGAATTTTGGGTTTTGATTTTCTAGATGTTTCATGTATCAATCTTTGTTTTAGTTGTGTTTGTTTGAAAGTTCAGTGTATTTTCCTTTTGTATTAGTATTGATATTGTAATCTTTTTATTAATATCAATATTTGTTGTGTTTGCTTTAGATTTGAATTGTTTTTGAAATGTATTTAATTTTTATGAATTTCAAATTTTTTTAATCTTAATTGTGCCTAAAATTAGATTGTAAATTGAGATTAATTTCATTAGAAAATCTAGTCTGTCTAAATTTAAATTATGTTTATAACTTGTTTTAATTAGAATTTTTAATTTCATATTTTTCATTTAGATTACATTATATTTAAAATTATTATTACAATCTAGATGTTTTCTTATTTTGTACTTCATTTTTCAAATCATATATATGCACTTAGAAAAATTTGAAATTTTAGATTATTGTCTTTGGAAAGAATTCAATTACTCTTTTCTTCTTAACTTTTTGTTGCTGTCAAAAAGGGAGAGAAATTGTTTGTTTGTATTTTTGTTTTATGTTTTTGTTTTGTTTGTTTAGTGTTCTTGTATTTTTGTGTTATTAGTCTTATAATTTTTGTTTTTTTTTTGTTTGTTTGTTATAAAAATTTTGAAAAACAAAAATTGTGATCTTTAGTTCAAAATGTCTCCTTAATTTTATATATTCATCAATTCAGGGGGAGTTTAGGAGATTATTAAAATTTGAAATCCTACAAATAATAATTGTTTTGCCATCATCAAAAAGGGGGAGATTGTTAATGATAGTTGCTATTTGCATGTTTTATATTCTTGTAACTTGTATAGTTTTGATGATTCCAAATATTATTATTCTTTGTGTAGTTATCTCCTAATAATTTTTTAGAAGTTTTCTATTTGCTCTTGTGTGTATTAACATTTCAGGTGAATCAAACTCTCAAATATGAAGACTTTAAATCAAATTCAGCAAGAAATTCTTTTGAATTTTGAAGTTTAAAAATGTTATTTTAATTGAGAGGGAGTGATTGTAATTGAGTGAATAAAAACATACACACACACATAAGGAGATCATATAAATTTTATACTGATCGTACTGGACGATATCAGTTCGTACGGGATGATCAGACAGTTATCTCCTATTAAGATCACATGGAACGAATAGGAACTGGATAGAAAAATTTTCTAAGTCCTATTCGTCCGGGATGAAATTAAATATCGTCCAGGACGATTTGCTCTCTGTAAGAATTTTGTCCAAACAAAATTAATTATCGTATAGGACGATTTTCTCTCTGTAAGAATTTTGTCCAGATGAACCTATTTTCGTCCAGACGATATAACCGACTTAGGACAGTTTTTCTATACTCGTTATGCAGTTTTTGGAACCAACCTTGTTATAAGTGTTTGTACCGGACGAACTTGATTCGTACGGGATGATCAGCTTGTACGAAATCATTTTGTACACATATACAAACAGGTTCATTTCAAGGCTTTTAAGGAAAATTGTTCGGGACGATTTTTGTTAGTACGGGACGATCTTGTACATGATAACTTGAAATCTGCCATTTTTAGATGGTTTTTCTTATCTCTTCTATAAATAGGCTATTCTAAACTGCAAATAACACTTCTTGGTCATTGATCTTCGTGTCTATTGAGAAGAGAGTCAAGGAGAGAGTGTGAGAGAGCAATTGAAGGAGATTTCTTTCCATTTGACCGTGAAGGTTTCACTTGGTACTTAAGGGTAAGTGTTTCCACTTTCAAGTTTGAGATTACTTCACTCTTCTCTCTTTTCTTTTAGATTGGACTTGTGAAGAAGATCTCGGAAAAAGATCCGGTTCTCTGCCGACACTTGGAAAGTGTGAACAGCCGAGGGTTCTCTGCCCACACTAGGAGAGTGTGAAAGGACGAAGGTTTCTTTGCCCATACTAGGAGAGTGTGAAAGGATGAAGGGTTCTCTGCCTGTACTTGGAGGGTGTGAAAGGATGATGGTACTCTGCCAACACTTAGAATAGTGTGAAAGGACGAACGGTTCTCTGCCGACATTGGGGGAGTGTGAAAGGACGAACGGTTCTTTGCCGCACCGGGTAGTGGTGAAAAGAGTTTGTAAAGGCTTCTCCGCCTTGCTATGGGTGCTAAAGGAGAGTCACTATTGGTATTAGTGCAATACTCAGAGGGTGCCTCTGGGGAGTGGATGTAGGTCTGGTTTTGACAAACCACTATAAATCTGGTATCATTTATTTTCCGTTGCTTATTTACTTTTTGTGTTTAAAACTTTGTGGTTGAAAACGTTTTCTAGAAAAATTCACAAGCTAAAGCTTTGTTTCCATTAAATTTTCAAAGAGGGTTAAAATTTTTGATTAGGGTGATTTTGGTTTGAGTTTTGTGATTGTGTTTTGATCAAAATAATTTTTAAAATGCCAATTTAATTTTTAAAATGCCAATTCCCCCCCCCCCCCCTCTTGGTTAGCCTTGGGATAGTTCATAAGGGCTTAACATCCCTAACAAACTTTCAATAAACACTCTATACCTCCATAGTACATGACATTTGGGCTACCATGGCTTAGGGAGTGTGCCTCTTTATCCCATAGTACATGTGCTCCATTAGGTCCTGAGAGTCAGGGTCTGGCAGAGACTGGTATGGATATGGAGGTTACAAATGTCCCTAATCCCTAATTACTTTTCCACTATTGTAGATGGAAACATAGAGTGGGGTGTTATTCCTTCGACTTGGTCTGATGAATGAGCTCTATAGTAAGCCCGTGTTTAGTGAATTTATCTCCCTCGAACCCAAAAAGGTGTGGGTTATATTGGGGAGAGTCAGTCTACTCCTACCAATATTCATGTTATTTATCATTCTTATATAATTATTTCTCTTATTGATGAAGAAGACCTGGATGATATTGAGTACAGGGTCCTTGATTCTCCATGAGAGTTCAAAGATGGCACCTCTTCCGCCATGGACAAACTGTGTGAGGTAAACTTATGCATAAAATTAGATCATAGGCCTATTTTCTATAGTGCTTTTCTGTCTAACTTAGAGGATCAAGATTACATCAAGATACTCTTAGAATTTAAAGATTGCTTTGCTTGGAATTACATCGAGATGCCATACCTAAATTCATAGGTAGCAGTCCACAAGCTGAATATTAAGTCTGATGCAGTCCTTGCTAAATAATCCCCTTGTAGGATTTGGTTGGAAATTGAAAAATAGGTGATCGCTAAAACTACGAAGCTTTTAGAAGCTAGATTTATTCGTGAAGAGAAGTATCCCTCTTGGATTGTCAATATTATTCCAGTCTGGAAGAGGTGCGGATAGATTTGTGTCTGTATTAACTTTCATAATTTGAATAAGGCATTCCCCAAGGATGACTTCCCTTTTCCTATCCCTAAGCTTATGATGGATATAGCTTTATCATGTTATAAATTTGAGTTTAGGGATTAGACTTCTAATGATAGTAAACATTCATAACTGTATGCGACTACCCTGCCTACTAAGTTTTCAGGTCCACAAGATCGAGTGCAACTCAAGCCAGCTCAAGATTGGATAGATTAAGTTTGAGTCAGTTTGTATTTTTCTTTCTTGATTCCATTATAAAATTGGTTCCTGATGCTAAGTAACCTTGCACACACACACTTGAAGGATTTTTGTTACAACTTTTTATTTTGAGTACATCAGCCTGGATGATGTCCATATCGGCCAGGACGATCCGACTAAGAACAGAAACCTAATTAGGGTATCCTGGTTGAGGCAGCCGTCATTAAGCACATCATCCTGGATGATCCTTATATCAGTTAGGATGATAGGCTCAAATCAAAAAGAATCAGCCGCCAGGTCTATTTAAGTAAGATTTATTTTTGGACATCGGCCAGGACGATCCGTTACATTGGCCTGGACGACTTAACATAATTATGCTTAAATTAATCTGGTAATTAAGGAAAGCAATTAAGGCTTAATTGATATGATCACATCATCCTGGACGATCGCAGGATTATCTCTGTGATCATCTGGGAGGATCAGTTTAAAAATCGTTAGTTGCTCCTGGGCGATCAACATCGGCCAGCTCTTATTCAGAGCGATTATCTAGACAATTTTCCTCAGTTTTGAACTAATCGTCTTAGACGATCGTACGATTAGTCCGGATGATATAACTATTTTTGGATCATCCAGACCTCCTTTCCGAGTGATTGTCTGGCCAATAATCTATGATTTGAACTAATCGTAAAGGACGATATGAACAAATTTCTTCTGATCGTCCTAGAACATCATGGCTGACTAGGCTTAAATTGTACTAATCGTACGGGACGATAAAGTCAGCAAGTTATAATTAATGAGCTATTCAATAGCTCTTCTATTTATGAGCTATTGTTTTTCACTTTGTAAGATCTTTTGCTGTTGCCTTGATCTGAGAGAGCCAAGAGGAGAGGGAGAGAGAGGGAGAAACTTGTGAGGGGGAGTTTGTGAGAGGGATTCACAAAGGTTGCTCCAAGAAAGGTTCTAAGGTGTCTTCTCCAGTCTTTATCCTATTGAAACTTGTTCACTATGAATTAGTTTGTTAAACCTAAGCTTATGTCCCAGCGGCAAACCAAGAGGGGGGTGAATTGGTAATTAAAAAATTTTATCCCTCTTTTTAAAATTTAAAACCGAAAAAAATATTTTTAGTGAATTTTATAGAAAACATTTTTCAATCATAAGTTAAAAATAGAAAAGCAAAAATAAAAGCAACAAAAAAATAAAAGATACGAGATTTATAGTTGTTCAGTCAAACACGACCTACATCCACTCCCCAGAGGCACCCTCCGAGTATTGCACTAATATCAATAGTGACACTCCTTTTGCACCCACAGCAAGGCGGAGAAGCCTTTACAAAACTCTCTTCCACCACTACCCGGTGCGGCAGAGAACCGTCATCCTTCTACACTCTTTCTAGTGTTGACAGAGAACCGTCCATCCTTTCACAGTCTCCAGGTGTAGGCAGAGAACCCTTTGTCCTTTCACACTCTCCTAGTGTGGGAAGAGAACCCTTCAACCTTTCACACTCTCCTAGTGTGGGCAGAGAACCTTCATCCTTTCACACTCTCCTAGTGTGGGCAGAGAACCCTTCGGCTGTTCACACTCTTCAAGTATGGGTAGAGAACCCTTCATCCTTTCACAATCTCCTAGTGTGGGCAGAGAACCCTTCGGCTGTTCACACTCTCAAAGTGTGGGTAGAGAACCCTTCGGCTATTCACACTCTTCAAGTGTCGGCAGAGAACCGGATCTCATTGACAGATCTTTTCACAAGAAATCTAGAAGGAAGAGAGAAAAGAGTGAAGTAATCAAAAACCACAAGTAGATATTCTTACCTTTGAGTTCCAAGTGAATCCTTCACGCTCTAGTTGTAAGAAATCTCCTAGAAACACTCTCTCACACTCTCTCGTTGACTCTCCTTTCAATTAGGATGAAGATCAGTAAGCAAAAAGATTAAGTGTAATCACACAACTTATGAAGCGTCCTTTCATAGAGACTTTTGACCAGACTGATCATACAGACAAACATGTATTCATCCCTGGACGATCATAACTTATGATCATTTTAACGGAAGTTGAAACCGCCCCCTCCATCGAACCGACATGTGTTCGTCAGGACGAACCAAAGGTTCGTACGTAGAAATATAGTATTAAAAGCTACCTTATCCGATTAACTGTCATTCAATCGTACCGTCGTTTGAACAAGTTCATCCTGGACGATCGTGATGATCGTACAGACAAAGTGAAAATCAAAAACTGAAAAACAGCATACAAACGGTTCAAAATCCGACAGTTTGACACACCACACAGATCGTCTCGTACGAAAAATTTTTGTCCCGAATGATTGTCACTCAAATTTCTTTAAAAAAACACTCAATCAAAACTAAAACACATGCACACTAAAAACATGATGAAAATGAAAACAAAAACTCAATCAAAACTAAAACACAAGCACACTAAAAACATTAACTAGATAACACATACCAATGTTGCAGAAAATTTTTTTAATTAAGCATTCAAATCAAATCAATTATACTTAGCCATGTTCTTAATGCACTGAAGGTATCAAAGGATAAAGGTTTTGTAAAAATGTCTGCAAGTTGATTTTCAGTAGAAACATGAGTGAGTTCAATTTCTCTTTTGGATGCATAATCCCTTATGAAATGATGCCTGATGTCTATATGTTTGGTTCTTGAATGTTGAATAGGATTTTTAGAAATATAAATAGCACTAGTGTTATCACAATAAATTTGAATAGTGCCTATAATTAATCCTAAATCAATTAACTGTTATTTCAACCAAAGTACTTGTGCCACACAACTTCCTAATGCAATGTATTCAGCTTCTACAGTAGATAGGGCTACTGAATTTTATTTTCTACTGGACCAAGAGACTAAAGAATTTCCAATAAACTGACATGTTCCAGAAGTGCTCTTTCTCCCTACAACCTACAAAGTCAGAATTTGAATAACCAATTATTTCAAATGAAGAGCTAAACTTAGGATACCAAATTCCTAAGTTCTAAGTTCCTAACTGATATCTTAGAATCATTTTTACTACTATCAAATGTGATTCTTTTGGATCTGATTGAAATCTAACACACAAGCAACACTAAATATGATATCAGGGCGGCTAGTTGTCAAGTAAAGCAAAGATCCAATTATCCCTCTAAATTTCTTTTAATCAACAGATTTTCCCTTAGGGTCCTTATCCAACTGAACTAAGGAACTCATAGGTATATTAACAAGTTTAGCATTGTCCATTTCATACTTTTTGAGGATGTCCTTAACATACTTTGACTGACTAAGAAATGTATCTTCCTCAATTTGCTTAATGCTAAATCCTAGAAAGTAACTTAAATCTCCCATTAGACTCATATCAAATTCACTACTCATTATTTCAGAAAAATCATCACAAAGATTTTTATTTGAAGATCCAAAAAAGATATCATCCACATAAATTTGAATAATGAGTATATCCTTTCCACATTTCCTCAAAAAGAGAGTTGTATCCACACTTCCTTTTTCAAAAGATCTTTCAAGTAGGAAGGTGCTCAACATCTAATACCAAGCCCTAGGTGCCTGTTTCAATCCATATAATGACTTTTATAATTTGAAAACATGATTTGGGTATTTAGAATTTTCAAAACCTGGAGGTTGTTCTACAAAAAATATCCTCTTGAATTACCCCATTTAAAAAGGCACTTTTTACATCCATTTGATATAATTTAAATCCTCTAAAACAGGCAAAGGCAAGCAAAACCCTTATTGCTTCAAGTCTAGCTATAGGGGCAAAAATATTTTCAAAATCAATCCCTTCAATCTGATTATATCCCTTAGCAACTAATCTAGCCTTATTTTTAATGACCACTCCTGAGTCATTCATTTTATTTTTGAAGACCCACTTAGTTCCAACTACACTTTGATCCTTTGGCCTTGTAGTTAATTCCCAAACTTTATTTCTTAAAAATTGATTCAAATCTTTTTGCATGGCTAAAATCCAAAATTCATCCGAAAGTGCTTAATCAATATTTGTGGGATCTATAGTTGAAATGAAGGCTGAATGATTGACTTCTTTATTTAATCCACGCCTAGTCCTTACACCCTCACTAGGTTCACCAATTATCAACTCCTTTGGGTGGTTTTTAGAAAGTCTCAAATCTCTAGGCAAAGGGTTTTCTATCTCCAAATTTTTTTCAATATTTTCTTTCAAATTTTCTTCCAAATTTATTTCATCAATCTTTTGGGAGTAATCCTTAATCTCATCTTCTACAACAATTGGCTCTTCTAAATTTTCAGATTCATCAAATACAACATGTGTGGTCTCCTCAATTACCAAATTTCTTCTATTGAATACACTATAAGATTTTCAAACACTTGAGTATCTAACAAAAATTCCTTCATCTGATTTTGGATCAAATTTTCCTAAGGTAGATTTTCAGTTGTTATGAATGAACACCTTGCACCCAAAAACATGCAAATGAAACAAATTAGGTGTTCTTCCTTTTAGCAACTCATAGGGTGTTTTATTTAATTTAGATCTCACATTCACCCTATTCAGAACATAACATGCAGTGCTAACTGCCTCTGTCCAAAAATATTTAGGAAGTGAGTATTCTTCCAACATTGCTCAAGCGGCTTCTATAGATGTTTTATTTTTCCTTTCGACTACCCCATTCTGCTGAGGGGTTCTAGGTGCAGAAAAGTTATGATCAATTCCTTTCTCCTTACAAAATTCCTCAAATCTCTTATTTTCAAATTCTCCTCCATGAACACTTTGTATAGAAATAATTTCACACCCAAGTTTTCTTTGAATCCAAGTCAAAAAATTTCTAAATTCCTCAAATGATTCACTCTTATGAAATAGAAATCTAACCCATGTGAATCTTGAGTAATCATCCACAATCACAAATCTGTATACCTCTCACTAAGTTTTTTTGGATAATCCTCCTAAGGTTTTTCTTGCTAGAATGATAAAGTCTCCTATGCCAAAGCCATGACTCATCAGATATTGTTTTCAAACAAAAAATAGAAGAAGTTTGAATATAATTTAAGTCTAGCATATAAACATTATTTACCCTTTTACCATTCAAAACATCTTTACCATTTAGGCTTAATATATAATTAGTAGGAAAAAATTTTACACAATATCCTTTATCACATAGCTAGCTTATACTTAACAGGTTATGCTTTAAGCCTTCTACCAATAACACATTTTCAATGTAAAATTTCTTGAGATTTCCAATCATACCTGATCCAACTACCTTCCTTAAGGTATTATTTCTAAGTGTAACCTTTCCTCCATTCCTGACTTCCAGTGTTATGAATTGTGCAGTATCTCCAGTCAGATACTTTGAGCATCCGCTGTCCAAGTACCATATGCTCTTACAAGGTCTTGTGTGAGAGCGATCCTGCAAAATTATCAAATGTTAGACCTGCGAACCCAAACAAGTTTGGGTTCTTCTTTTGGCAATTTATAATCAGATGCATATATGATATATCTAGGTTTATGCATCTTAGGTCTCCTTACCAAATAAGTTTTCATCTTCAAAGTATAGGTGTGAGCTATATATCCAAACAATCCATAATTATTATATTTAACATTTGGAAATGGATTTCTAAGTCTTCTACCATTCATCTATCTATTTAGGAATTGCTTAAATTTAGGATACATAATAGGATTAGTAAAATCTTCAAGTCTGAGGGGTATCCTATTATCCTTAAGAGCTTTTATCTTCAATTTATAAAACAAATTCATATCTTCCAAGATTTGATTTGTATAATTGATTCGATATGTTTTGCTCTTAGATTCATCCTTAAAGTTTTTAATTTTTTTTAAGTTCAACATAGGATGATTTTAAATTTTCATGATTTTTATTCAAGTCATCAAACTCATCAAGTAATTTCATGTGGTTGTTGTCAATTAAAGCATGATCTTTCCTAAGAATTTTATGTTCCTTTTGTAATTTTTCAAACTCTAAGCTTAGACTAGCATGCATTTTCTTTATTTTCCTATATGCATCATGCATGTGTTCAAAAACTTTAAAACGTTCATCATAGGTTAAGTCACATACCTCTTCTTGATCTAACTGATCAAGACTATCGGCCATTAAGCACATATTAGTGACTTCCAATTCCTTTTCAGTCTCTGATGAATCTAAAGCTGAGTCCGCCTAGAAAGCTCTTTGAAACTTCTTCTTGTCCTTGTTTACAGTTGGTTTCTCCTCTACCTTCTCCTTGCTAGGAGTGGCTTTGAGTTTTGGGCATTCAGTCTTAACATGTCTAGGTTTTCTGCACTCATAACAAATTACATCATTTAAAACCTTGACATTTCTATTAAATTTATCTCTATTCCATTACTAGCGTCTCTTCTGCTTCCTCTTCAAAAAGCTTATGAATTTTCTAGTCATCAATGCGATGTCATCTTCATCCTCAGGTAGTGAGTGTTCAATCTCAGACTCTTCCACTTTTAGTGCTATGTTTTTCTCCGTCCGTGATTCACCTGCATCAATCTTTCTTTGACTAACTCCTTGCTCGTAAGTAATTAGTGAACTAAGAAGATTGTCAATAGAGTAAATGTTTAGATCTTTAGACTTTGTAATTGCAATAATTTTAATATCATAAGTAGTAGGCAAACAACGAAGAATTTTATTAACCATTTCATCATTCATTAGTTCCCTACCCAATGCATGTAAAGAGGTAACAATTTGTGTGAATCTTGTGTACATATCAGAAATGGATTCATTTGGTTTCATGCGAAACAGTTCATAATCATGCAACAAGATATTAAGTCTAAATTGCTTAACCTCATTAGTCCTCTC
The DNA here is from genome assembly GCF_001605985.2 of Dendrobium catenatum. Taxonomy (NCBI): domain Eukaryota; kingdom Viridiplantae; phylum Streptophyta; class Magnoliopsida; order Asparagales; family Orchidaceae; genus Dendrobium; species Dendrobium catenatum. The sequence goes on along the minus strand of NW_021319939.1, from coordinate 203,886 downwards.
ATAAGTTATACAAAGTCTATCCCATATGTACTTTCCACTTTTGTAAGTAGAAACTCGCATGTAATCTTCTAATTTAAGAGCACAAAAGAAACTATTCAAGCATTTAGCATTTACTTGTGCTAAGTCACGTTCTTCTATTGTCCAGTCTGCAAAATGTGTTTCAACTCAAACTCCATCAACTAGTCTAGTTGGCTTTGTATATCCTTCCTGAACTAAGATCCACATACGATAATCAAGTGGGCAGAGAACCCTTCGTCCTTTCACACTCTCTTAGTGTGGGTAGAGAACCCTTCATCCTTTCACACTCTCCTAGTGTGGGCAGAGAACCCTTTGTCCTTTCACACTAAACTAGTATGGACAGAGAACCCTTTGGTTGTTCACACTCTCTAAGTGTGGGAAGAGAACCTTTCATCCTTTCACACTCTCCTAGTGTGGGCAGAGAACCCTTCGGGTGTTCACACTCTCCAAGTGTGGGCAGAGAACCCTTCGGCTGTTCACACTCATCAAGTATCGGTAGAGAACCGGATCTCCTTTACAGATCTTCTCATAAGAAATCTAGAAGGACGAGATAAAAGAGTGAAGTAATCAAAAATCATAATTAGAGATTCTTATATTTGAGTTCCAAGTGAATCCTTCACGCTCCAATAGTAAGAGTCCTTCTCATAAGAATCCTTCATTCTCCTTTACATATCTTCTCATAAGAATCATTCATTCTCCTTTACAGATCTTCTTATAATAATCAAAGTTTTTTTTACTTCAAGATTTCTCATTTTCCTATCAATGCATCTCTCATATTATTTTTTTTATTCTGTTTTGTTGTTTGTTCTTCCCTATATTAGAGAGTGAGTTTTTTCTTCTCTAATTTCTAGAAGATATACTCACAACTAAGAATATTTAAGAGTTTTTTAAAAAGAATCTAGCTTGCAAAAAAATAATAAAAAAAGTGGTCAATGATGCCTAAACCCTAATATATATATATATATATATATATATATATTCAAAAGATGCGCAAAGTGCGTCATTCAATAAACAAGAGGCATAAAATGAGCCAATCAAAAAGCAAGCTATCTTCCTTTCTTCCAACTCTTAAAACTTAGAAGATTTTATGTATCACTTGAGAGTTTCAAGGACTTGATTTCAAATTTCATGATTGTAACAAACTACTTTGATACATTATTCTATAAGATATTTTTTTTGAAACCAAGTTTGATCGGATCTCTTTTTCTTATCCAATTGATTTTTTTGAGTAAGGCCTTTTGATTTCAAAAGATGATTTTACCCTAAAAGAAGTTTGAGCATAGGGTTAACATGATCGGATATTTTACCATTTTTTGGATTTTTTATGTTGTTAACTCATTAACTTACAAATTTTTAAAGTCAATCACATGGAGATTATATCATGTTCATGCTTTGATTTAAAAAAAAAACTTTGTTTCTTTGCTAGTTTTTATACCTTTTTCATGTTTTATTATTGTTGTTTTTAGTTGATTTTATTATTTTTGGGTCTTCTTTAATCATCTCCATCCATCCTCTAATTTCAAATTTTTGTCACATTATCCTGGACGATATTTATATCATCATGGACAATCTACTCATCTTTCTTCAAAAACTCCATCTGCTGAATATTTTGACTTTTCTGCTATTCATCATCCTGGATGATCCATTATCATCTTGGATGATATGATCGTCCTCTGCTACAATCATCTTGATCATCCTGACCAATACATTTTTCATCCTGGATAATGTGTTTATTAGTAATCATCCCATCTGATACACCTATTAATCCTCGATGATACACGTGTCAGCTTGTTTAAAGTTGATAAATTTTCCCGGGACAATCCATTTTTGGATAATCGTTCTGGACAATCCACTGATCATCCTGGACAATACACATGACATATGATTTAAAATGTTTTAAATTATGCCGGTACGATCCATTATCGAGCATCATCTTGGACAATCCACATAATCAGTCTGGACGATCTATTTTTTTAACGGTCATCTGGCCTGACTCCTCAGGATGATCGCCTGTATCTAATCATCCCGGATGATATCTAATTGTCCGGAACGATCAGACCACCTTTTTTGACCAATAATCCAGCCATAATAATTGCATCGGATAAGCCTGGACGATCCTGCGATCGTCTTGGACGATCCGGCCAATTCTTTAAATTGAGGCCAAATTCAGTCGTTTTTCTTCACGCCTCTCCTTCCCTTTGCTTCCTTTCTCCTGTTCCTTGCTTTTTTTGCTAATGGCTGGTGGCAAGCATTCTCATCACACATCTGGAAGCTCCTTGAGGGCCATACTGGACCCTCGATTTATCCTGCTCCTCCCGACCTTCAACCACCCTTCTACTCAAATAGTTCCTTCAACGTCCTTCATAATACTCGTCTCCACCCAGAGGATGAGGAAGCTCAAGGGGCTGAGGAGGAGGAGGAGGCTCCTGCTCCTAATCTTGCACCTGTTCCTCTCCGCCAGCACTCTCAGCTGGATCAATTGGTGGAGAGATTTGATCAGTGGGAGACCATCTTTGAGGCTAACATTGTTGCACAGAAGCAACAACATACTGAGGATATCATCTGCATGCAACACCAGCACGACCAGGATATGGCCTAGTTTGGATCTCAGTTTGCATCATTGACCAGATACTTTCATCCACCACCACCACCTCCTTCTCCGTCTGATGACCAGGGTCCCTCATTTTATTAGTTTTTTTTATGCTATTTTTTATAGTTTATTTTTCTTATGGTTGTTTTAGTTTTTTTCTATTTTTTTTTTTTAGTTTCCTCCTCCTTTTTGTGATGTCAAAAGGGGGAGTAGTCTGTTGTAACTTATACTTTTAATTATGGAATTTAGTTAACTGCTTTCGTTACACTATTTTCATTAGACTGTCATAACTGCTTAGATTTGTTTGGTTGTGTTTGTCATCATTAAAAAGGGACAGATTATTGCAAATCTGAGTTTATGAATTAGACTTTTAATGATAGAAAATATTCATAATAATATGCGACTACCCTATCTACTAACTTTTCAGGTCCATAAGATCAAGTACAACTCAAGCCAGCTCAAGATTGGGTAGATTAAGTTTGAGTCAGTCTGTATTTTTTTTTCTTGAGTTCACTATAAAAGTGGTTCCTGATGCTAAGTAACCTTGCACACACACACTTGAAGGTTTTTTTTTTTGGTTATTTTCTGTTGAGAGTACATCGCCCTGGAAGATGTCCATATTGGCGAGGATAATCCAACTAAGAATAGAAACCCTAATTAGGGCATTTTGGTTAAGGCAGCCATCATTAGGCACATCATCCTGGATGATCCTTGTATCAGCCAGGACGATAGGCTCAAATTAGAAAGAATCAATTGCTAGATCTATTTATGTAAGATTTATTTTTGGACATCGGCCAGGCCGAACAATTACATTGGCCTGGACAATTTAACACAATTATGCCTAAATTAATCTGGAAATTAAGGAAAGTAATTAAGGCTTAATTGATACGATCACATCATCTTAAACAATTGCAACATCGTCCGGGACGATCAGTTCAAAAATCCTTGGTTGCTCCTGGATGATCAACATCGACCAGCTCTTATTTTGAGCGATGTTCTGGATGATTTTTTCTTTGTTTTGAACTAATCGTCCGGGACGATCGTGCGATCACCCAAGATAATCAAACTAATTTTGGATCATCCAGATCTCTTTTTTGAGCGATTATCTGGCTGATAATATGTGATTTGAACTAATCATACAAGATGATATGTTATCATCCTGGACGATATGAACAAATTTCTTTTGTTCATCGCAGATCATCTCAGCTAATTAGGCTTAAATTGCATTGATCATATAGGATGATATATATATTATACAGGACGATAAAGTTGGCATGTTGTAATTAATGAGCTATTCTAAAGCTCTTCTATTTAAGAGCTCTTGTTCTTCACTTTTTAAGATCTTTTGTTGTTGTCTTAACCTGAGAGAGCCAAGAGGAGAGGTAAAGAGAGGGAGAGAGAGGGAGGAACTTATGAGGGGGAGTTATTGAAAGGGATTCACAAAGGTTGCTCCAAGCAAGGTTCCAAGGTGTCTTCTCCAGTCTTCATCCTTCCTCCTTGGGGGGTTCAAGGGAGGTCTTCTTCAGCAATTGATCGAGGTTCTCTGCCTGCTTCAGGAGGAAGCAAAAGGAGTTCGGTTCTCTGCCTCGTCGGGGTTGGCAGAAAGGAGTTTTGTAAGGGCTTCTCTGCCTTGTTGTAGGAGCAAAAGGAGAGTCACATTTGTATTGCAATACTCAGAAGGCGCCTCTGGGGAGTGGACGTAGGTCTAGTTGAAAGAACCACTATAAATTCTCTGTGTTCTTTTCTTACTACATTCTGCATTTATTTTTTTTACACGTTGATTTCTTTGTGGTGATATTGGTTTGATTTTTATTTGTGCTTTGTGTAACAAAATTTTTAAAATACCAATTCACCCCCCTCTTGGTTAGCCTCGGGCTAGTTTGTAAGGGTTTAACATCTCTAATGAACTTTTAAGTGGTATCAGAGCGGGATTCATAAAAACTAAGTTTGAAAACTTTTTGAATTTTGATCTATGGCTAACAACGGAAATCATAATACTATGGAAGAGTATTCTATTACCCAACCACTTTTATTTGATAATATCCATTTTGATTTTTGGAAAACTTGCATGTCTATGTTTTACAATCAATTGATTATCACATGTGGATGCTTGTTAAGGATGGTTATATATCTCCAACTAGAAAATTGAATGGCATTACTGTTCCACTTCCTTTTACTGAATGGACTCTCAATGATAGGAATTTAGCACAATTAAATGCAAAATGTTTGAACTATTTTTTCTGTGCTTTAAATCGAAAGATTACATGCGTGTTTCTACTTGCACTACTGGTAAAGAAATTTAGGATAAATTGTGTATCACCTATGAAGGTACTAATGAAGTTAAGCAATCCCGTTCAAATATTCTCCTGCATGATTATGAACTTTTTTGAATGAAATCTTCTGAATCAATTTCTGAAATGTATACAAGGTTTACTTAGATTGTTACTTCTTTGCATACATTAGGAAGAGAACTAACTAACTATGAAAAAGTTAATAAAATTTTGAGATGCTTGCCTTCCTCTTTTGATGTTAAAATCACTACAATTACTGAATCTAAAGATTTGAATACCTATTAGATTCACAACTTACTTAGCTCACGCATTGCTTACGAGCAAGGGGTGAATCAAAGAAACATTGATGCAGGTGAGAAAAAGAAAGAGAAAACTATGGCATTGAAGGCCAATGATGCAGACTCTTATCCTTCTGGGTCTAAAAGCGATGATGTTGTCTTAATCATAAGAAAATTCAAAAGCTTTCTAAGAAAGAAGCAAAATAACCATCAAAAGTGGAATAAAGGTAAAGGAAACAAAAATTTTAAGAGTTCTAATGATATGATTTGCTTTGAATGTAGAAATTTAGGACATATTATAGCTGATTTCCCTACACTTAAGTCTCACCCAAGAAAGGAGAAGGGTGAGGAGAAACCCAAGTTTAGGAAGGATAAGAAAATATTCCAAAAGGCATTTCGGACGTATTCTACATTGGATTCATCTGAGACTGAACCTAAAGAGGAGACAACAAACTTATGCTTAATGGCAGACTATCATCTTGATCAAGGTGATCAAGAAGAGGTATGTGAACTAACCTATGAGCAACTCCTTGAAGTTTCTGAAAAAATTCATGCATCATATAGGAAGTTTAAGAAAACTCATGCTAGTTTAAAATTAGAATTTTTAAATTTACAAAAAAAGCATAAAATTCTTCTTAAAGATCATTCTACAATTGATACTAATCACATGGCTTTTCTTGATGAATTTGATGCATTAAACAAAAAAAATTGCTGATTTATCTTATGCTCATAACTCTTTAAAATAATCACATGTTGATTTATAAAAAGAATTTAAAAAATTAGAAAATCTAAAAGCTTTTGAAAATAAAAAACCTTCATTTCATGTATCACATAAAAAGCATCACCATAGATTAGTGCATCCTTTTCCTGGAATTAGATATTTTTCATGGGTCATGTTAGGATACATTGCACACACTTGCACCATTCACCGTAGTCCACATTGAGTCTTTTGATGAGTTTAGAGCCTTTTTCACTTGGATTCAGATAAAGCTAGGCTGTTAGATCTTGACCATCCGTGGTGACCATGGGGAAGAGTTTGAAAATGAGAAATTTGGTGATTTTTATGAGGACAACAGGATTAGCGACAACTTCTCAGCTCCTAGGACCCCTCAGCAAAATAGGGTAGTTGAAATAAAGTGACCTTTAGCTGCTATCTTGACATGAGAGGGCCAAGAGGAGAGGGAGAGAGAGGGAGGAACTTGTGAGGGGGAGTTTATGAGAGGGATTCACAAAGGTTGCTCCAAGCAAGGTTCCAAGGTTTCTTCTCCAATCTTCGTCCTTCATCCTTGGGGGTTCAAGAGAGGTCTTCTTCAGCAATTAATCGAGATTCTCTGCCTGCTTTAGGAGGAAGCAAAAGGAGTTGGGTTCTCAGCCTCGCCTAGGTTGGCATAAAGGAATTCTTGTAAGGGCTTCTCTTCCTTGTTGTGGGAGCAAAAGGAGAGTCACATTTGTAGTGCAATACCCGGAGGGCGCCTCCGGGGAGTGGATGTAGGTCGAATTGACTAAACCACTATAAATTCTCTATGTTCTTTTCTTACTACGTTCTGTATTTATTTTTCCGCACATTGATTTCTTTGTGGTGATATTGGTTTAATTTTTGTTTGTGCTTTGCGTAAGAAAATTTTTAAAATACCAATTCACCCCCCCCCCCCTCTTCGTTAGCCTCGGGCTAGTTCTTAAGGGCTTAACATCCCTAATAAACTTTCATATCCCATAGCATATTTTCTTTCATAGATGGTTCATTGGTTAAAATCAAATCAAAATGTCCCCTGAAGATGAGAAGTTTACTGCATTTTATACATCTGTAGGTATATTTTGTTACAAGGTGATGCCCTTCGATCTCAAGAATGGAGGAGCCACCTATTAACATGTTATGACTATTATCTTTGGTGAGATGATACACAAGCAAGTTTAATGTTTTGTGGATTATTTGGTGGTCAAAATCAAGGTCCATGGAGATCACCTATGAGATCTACAAATTATTTTTGAACATCTGCACAAGTTTGACTTAAAAATAAATCCCTTAAAATACGTATTTAGAGTTAGAGCAGGAAAGTTCCTAGGGTTCATAGTTTTCTATCATGGTATTGAGATTGATCCTTCCATGAACAAAGCCATAGTAGATTTGAATCCCCCTAAAATTCATACCCAGTTGAGATCTTTCAAGGGTAAGCTTGCTTTCTTATGGAGATTTATCTCCAATATTTATAATAAATATCATCCCTTCATTGCCCTTGTAAAGAAGGATGTTCATTTTCATTGGGATGAGCATTATCAGGAGGCCTTTGAGAGTATAAAGCACTACCTAATGAACCCCTCTATAAAGCACTACCTAATCCCAAGGAGGCCGTTGATTCTCTACGCTATGACCGTGGATGAATCCTTAAGTACACTCTTAGATCAAGAAAATAAGGAAGGCAAGGAAAATGTCTTGTACTACCTCAGCATATGATTGATACCTATAGACCTAAAACACCCCGCGATGGAAAAGTAATATTTAGCTTTAATTTTCATAGTACAAAAGCTTAGACACTATTTTATTTCGTAAAAGTTTAACTTGATTTCTCAAGTTAACCTTATGTAGTATTTAATGACCTATCTGACCCTCTCAAGTTATTTAGCACGCTGGTCCATAATCCTACTTAAGTTATACATTATGTTTATCCCTCAATGGGCCGTTAAAGGACAAGCTCTAGCTGAATTTCTTATTGCTCACCTAATCCCTGTGGATTCTCTACTCAATGATGAACTACCTGATGAATTAATCATAAGTGTGGATGAACAAGAGTCTTCTACTTGGGAGTTCTACATTGACGGTGCATCATCCGTTAAAGCTTTATACCTAAATGAAACTCCTACAATTAGGGTAGGTTTAGGCCTTATTTTTGTATACTTTGAAAGTCACACTCTTAAATACTCATATAGTCTTTCAGAACCACATACTAATAATGAATCAGAGTACGAAGCTCTAATTTTTGGGTTCGAGTTGGCCATTCAGATGAAGATTATACGAGTAAAGATCTTTGAAGACTCCCAACTAATTCTTAATCAAGTAGCAAGAGTCTTTAAACTACTTAAGCCTGGGCTCTTGCCTTATCACAACAAAGAAATAGGGCTATTGTACTTAATCCTTGAAGTGACCTTGGCTAAAATCCCCTGATCTACGAATAGAAAAGCTAATGTATTAGCTAAGTTAGCAAAAGAATTTGAAAGTTCGTCAAGGATTTTAAGCCCTTATGAAATAGCTTGAGGCTAACCAAGAGGGGGGGGGGGTGAATTGGTGTTTTAAAATTTTCTCAAATAAAATTAATGATCTTAAAGCAAACCAACATTCACCACAAAAAAAAATAATATGTGGAAATTAAATATGGAAAAGCAATAAAAAAAGAACACACAAAATTTTATAGTTGTTGGGTCAATTTGACCTACGTCCACTCCCCAAAGCCTCTCCTCTGTGTATTGCACTAAACTAAGTGACTCTCCTTTTACTCCCACAACAAGGCAGAGAAGCCTGTACAAACCTCCTTTCCATTAACTTTAGTGAGGCAAAGAACCTAACTCTTTTCACTTCCTCCTGAAGCAAATAGAGAACCCGACTCCTTTCCCTTCCTCCTGAAGCAGGAAGAGAACCTCGATTAATTAATGAAGTAGACCTCTCTCAAACCTCTAAGCACCAAGGGACGATGACCAAAGAAGATGATTTAGATCCTTGCTTGGAGCAACCTTTGTGAAACCCTCACAAGATCCTATCTCTTTCTCCCTTACTCTCCCTTTCCTCTTATCTCTTTCAGGTCAAGTCAGTAGCAAAAGATTACATCTTAAGTAAATAAGAGATCTTATATAGAAGGGCTTCAAATTTTCCCTAAATTTCAACAAACTGACAAAGATCACCCAGGACAATCGATGGATTATCCTGTACGATCAGTACAAATTCAACTCAATCAGTTAGGATGATCTAGGGGAGGCTGGATGATTAAAGGATTTATTTATTCTGATCATCAAGGATGATAGTATAATGTCATGTATGATTAGTTCAAAATTGTTGAGTATCGTCCAGACAATCGCTTTGTTCAGCCAGACTTTACTTATCTGGACAATGTAAAATTAACTTATTGTCTAGGATGATTATGGGATCGTCTCATAAGATTAGTTCAAAAATGTCAAAGATTGTCCAAATAGTTGCTCTGGTTATCCAGGAAGAAATTAAGGTTTGTTTAACTGATTGTTCGGATGATGCTGTGATCGTCCATGATGATATGATATATCAATCAAACCTTAATTACTTTCCTTAATTATCATACTAATTTAGGAATAATTGTAATGCTTCGTTTAGGATGATGTCAAAAAATAATAACATGCCATATCATGCCTAAAAGAGTTGGCGTCTTATTCTTTATGATTTGAGTCTATCGTCCAGGACAATGCTAATATCATTTTGGACAATTTGCTTAATTTCATCTACCTTAACCAGGATGCCCTTAATAAGGTTTCTATTTTTAACTAATCATTTAGGATTATTTAGGATCATCCTTGATGATATGATCAAAAATAAAAAAACTCTAAAATAGACACATTTTTTCCCCTGAGTGTATGTGTATAAGGTTACTTAGCATCAGGATCCATATTATTACATTTGACTCAAGAAAAGGCAATAATACTTGATGTATGCTTACAGACTGACTCAATCATAATCTTCCCAATCTTTAGCTGGCTTGATTTGCAATTGACCTTGTGAACCTGAAACATTAGAAGGCAGACTAATCATAACAAAATAGAAGTGTCAACAATGTTTGATATCATCAAAATTATAATCTCTAAATCCATATTTGCAACAATCTTTTTCTTTTTGATAATGGCAAACATTTGGTAGAAACTTCATCTTAAGTAGTTAATTGAAATATAACATAAAGGAAAACACTAAATAAAATGTGAATCAATTCAAATTTTACTAAACATAAATAAATAGTATAAATACGAAATAAAAGTGGTAAAAAAGCACAACAAAACAACATAAACACTACCACTACTCCCCCTTTTAACATCAAAAAAGGAGGAAACTAGAAAATAAAACAAATAATCCCCATAGAAAAAATGACACAAAGAAAAACAAATAACATGTATGACGGACCCTGATCATCAAAAGGAGGTAGTGGTGGCAACTAAAAGAAGCTAGAGATAGTAGCGAACTACTCTCCAAACTAGGTCATGTCCTAGTCATGTTGCTGCTGATGGTGAGTCACATAGGCATCAAATTTAGTGACATCCTCTGCATGCTGCTGCTCTTATGCAGCAACGTGAGAGTCGAACATGGTCTCCCACTGGTCGAATCACTCCACCATCTGATCCAACTGTGAGTGCTGGTGAATTGGAACAGGTGTAGGAATAGGTGTAGGAGTAACTTTCTCCTCAGCTTTCTCGTGCTCGGATGGAGATGAGTATTATGAAGAGCATGAAAGAGCTATTAGTGTAGAAGGCACATTAGAAATTAGGTAGGGCAGGATATTAAAGGTTATACTTAGTTTATAGGACACATGCTATGATGTATCCTAAGGTAAGGTTAGGCTTCCTTATGTGCCTTGGGTCCCTAATATTAGTGAGATGCTCAATGTAATAGAAAAGAAGATCAGCAACATTGAAATCTCTATGGGCCATTATATAGAAAGCGGTGATCGAAAGGAGAGGAGTGATGTGGACACGATCCCCAACTTTGGGAATAACTGAGAAATGAAGTACTTGTTGGATTGTCCTAGCATCCTTGATTAAGGTATTAGATGTCCCATCATGATAGGAGATAAGAGTGATTCTCATAAAGTGATTAGCCAAAGTCCAGTCAAAATTAGGATCTTGAGATAAGAGATGAAGCTTGTCTCCAGTGGTGGAAAATTGGAGTTCCTTATAGTCCTCATAAGTGATTTAAACAGGGCATTTATTGACTTAGGATTGAAGTGGAATATAAGAAGATTTGATCCTAAGGCTTGCAAAAAATTTAAAGTGCTGTTCAGAATTGAAAGGGAAGGCGAGGGTAAGGATGAATATGAGGGAGGTGTATGCAAAAAGATCAAGCATAGGGTAAGTAAGTATACGAGGATTGACAGTCCTGGATAAGGTGATCTCAGCTATCATGTAGCGAAGGTATGTGGCATGGTCAACCGCCTCAGTGAAATGAGGGTCAACAGTGGCCCTCAAAGAACTTCTAGCCAGCATTCTGGATCACTTGCCACCCGCCATGAATAAGAAAATTCAAGCTTGAGGGAGAGGAATGAAGAAGTAAAGGGTTTGAGGTGAGAAAACCCTTTGAAAGTTGTTGTTTAAAAAGAAATGGCAAGATAGTCCAAGATGATCGTAGAATCGTCTAAGACTATCAAGTGAAATTATGACGTTTGGGATGATTGGTCAAAAAAACAGTTATATCATCCAGGATGATCAGACATCGTTTGGGACGATTAGATACAGGTGATCATCCCAAAGAGTCATGTCGGATGAATGTTGAAAAAACATATCATCCAGGATGATTGACGATAATGGATCATACTGATCAAATTTAAAACATGCAACATCTTTGCCATGTGGATCGTTCATGAAGAACAGGTGGATCATCAAGGACGATCACCAATAATTGAGCAGAAACTTAGAAGATCATCCAGGACGAGGAGGATTGTCCAAGCTGATCATAAATAGTTGAAGCATAATGCAATCAGATCATCTAAGATGATAATGAATCATCCAGCACGATCTTAAAATAAAAAGTTATATCAACCGTTAGATGGAAGATGAAGGGTGGTAAGAAGATATCATCTAGAATGATAGGAATATCTTCAAGGATGATGTGATAAAAAATTAAAGATTGTGTGGATGCATAGAGATGATCAGAGAATGACCAAAAATAAAAAAATAATAAAAAATACAAAAAATAAAAAATAAAACAATAAAAAAAGATAAGAAAAATGACAAAAAAGAACAAAAACAATGTTTTTTTATCAAAACACTAATATGATAAAATTTCTATGTTAACATTATTGAAATTTAAAAAATGATAGAACAATCGATCCTATTAGTCCTAGCTCAAACTTCTTACATTATAAACCATCTTTTAAAAATAAAGTCTAACTCAAAAAAATTAATTGGATTAAAAAAAAGAGATCCGTTCAAAATTTGGTTTCATAAAAATATCTTATAAAATAATATACCAAAGTAATTAGTCATAACCATGAAATTCGAAATCAAGCCTTTAAAAATTTAAAGTGATACATGAATTCTTTTAAGATTTAAAGGTTTGAAAGAGAAGGAAGCTTTTTTTCTTAAAGGCTCATTTTATGCCTCTTTTTAATTGGATGGCACACTTTACGCATCTTTTAATTTTTCGATACACTTTGTGTATCTTTCAATTTTTTGGCGGTCATTGCGCATCTTTTCAGTTTTTCTTCTTTTTGGGCTCATTTTATGCCTCTTATCATTTTACAAGCTAGATCCTTTTCAAAACTTTTAAATACTCTCAATTGTAAGAATATCTTCCAGATAGTAGAGAAGAAAAACTCACTCTCTAATATAAGAAAGAGTAAACCACAAAGTAGAATAGATTCATATGATAAATACAATGACAAGATTACGAAAGCTTGAAAGTAATTTAATGACTTTGAACATTATATATATAAGATAGATTACTATAGCAAGATAGAAAAGATCTCAATCGTAAAGTCCAATTGTTAATTTTAGACAGACATTTGTTTAGAAAAAAAAACACCGTTAAAGAAGTTAGAGGAAGGGAAACAATCAATGGTGTTTCTCCCTTTAACTGATTTAGGGATATTAAATATTGACTACAATTTTTTTTTAAAAAAATAAGGCATAAAATATCATTTCAGTAGTGACGAAAAAAAAGAAAAAAAAAAGAAAAATAATAAAACTAAAATAACAAAAATGAAAAACACAAAAAATAATAAAAAATAAAAAGTAAAACAAAAAGAGAACCTCGATCAATTTTTGAAGTAGACCTCTGTTGAACCTTCAAGAAACTAGGGATGACGACCGAACAAGATGACTTGAATCCTTGCTTAGAGTAACATTTATAAAATTCCTTAGGTCAAGACAGCAGCAAAAGATTATATCTTGATTAAATAAGATATCTTATATATAATGGCTTCAAATTTGCCCTGAATTTCAACAAATCAACATATCACCTTTTACGATCAAAACAAATTTAGCTCAATTAGCCAAGACAATTTGGGGGATGCTAGATGATTAAAGGATTTATTTATTCTAATCGTCTAAGATGATATTACACCTCCCTGTGCGATTAGTTCAAAATTATTTAGTATCATCCAGTCAATCACTCTATTCGGCCAGAATTTACATGTTTGGATGATGGAAAAATAACTGATCATACAAGATGATCCCATGATCATCATGTACGATTAGTTCAAAATGTTAAAGATAGTCTAGACAATTGCTCTTTGTCATCCAGGAAGAAACTAAGGTTCATTTAACTGATCATCTTGGATGATCTTGTGATCGTCTAGAATGATATGATCAATCAATAAAACATTAAGCTTTCCTTAATCATTAGACTAATTTAGGCATAATTATAATGCATCATCAAAGACAATATCCTAGATGATGTAAAAAATAATAACATGCCATATCATGCCTAAAAGTGTTGCCTAAAAGTGTTGGAGGCTAATTCTTTCTTATTTGAGCCTATTAGCTAGGATGATGCTAATATCGTTCAGGATGATTAGCTTAATTTCGGCTGCCTCAACTAGGATGCACTAATTAGGGTTCTGTTTTTAAATGATCATCTAAAATGATTTGGGATGGGATTTTGGGATTATCCCAGATGATATCATAAAAAATAAAAAACTCTAAAACAGATAAAAATTTCCCCCCTGAGTGTGTGTGCAAGATTACTTAGCATCAGGACCCACATTATTACCTTTAACTCAAGAAAAGGTAAAAATGCTTAACGTATACATACATACTGACTCAGTCCTAATATACCCAATCTTGAGCTAGTTTGATTTGCAATTCACCTTACAGACCTAAAATGTTAGTATGTAGAATAATTATATCAAAATAGAAGTGTCAGAAATATTTTCTATCATAAAAATTATAATCCTTCAATACAGATTCGTAATAGAATTGGCTAACCCAACTAGCAACCTATTGTATATCATTGTCCAGTGTTGTCAAGCACTATACCCTTCAGACTTGTCTTCTCCCCATCAAACCCTCATAGTGTTTGCTGTTGAGGAAGAGTCAGATTAGAGAGATCCCTTTATTTAGTATTTAAAGTATGGTAGGCTTCCAGATGATCGCTCTCTTGCTACTCATATTAGAAAGAGAGCTTTATTATTCACATATATAAAAATATCCTATATTGACGATCTTTTAACCAAATGTGGTTGTGTTACCTTAATAATGAAGAGGCTCGTAAAGTCATGGGCGAGATACATAAAGGGGTTTGTGGTGCTCATCAGTTTGGACCAAAAATTAAAGGCCAAATTAAAAATCTTGGTTATTATTGGCCGACTATGATTCGTGTATGGACCACGCTAGAAAGTGTCACCAATGCTAGATTTATAATACGATGATCTACCAATCCCCTAATCCATTGCATCCTATTATGTCGTCTTAGCCACTTGAAGGTTGGGGTATGAATGTTATGGGTCCAATCGACCCTCCTTCCTCTAAGGGTTATAGGTTCATTTTAGTTGCTACTGATTACTTCTCTAAGTGGGTAGGAGATATCCTACTTAAGGAAGTAAAATCAAAAGATGTGATGTATTTATTTCATGATCATTTTATGTATCGATTTGGTGTTCTATGTCATATTATTTTTTATAATGGTCTGTCATTCTACAGCACTAAGATTATCAGATTTGTCTGCATCCATAACATTAATTATTAATACTTTTTGATCTACTACCCTAAAGCCAATGTCTTGGCCGAGGTATTTAATAAAACACTCTTGCAACTGATAAGGAAAATCCTTATAGCAAATAAGTGAGAGTGGCATGATAGATTACCTGAGGCACTATAGGCCTATAGGACTGCATATCGTACTCCTACTTAGTCTACCCTATATGCTTTGGCCTTTGGGGTTGAAGCATTCCTCCCACTTGAGGTCGAGCTACCCTCGCTATGTGTGGCAGTTAGTCATAATCTTTCTTATGAAGATACTTCCCGACTATGGTTTGAAAAGCTTGATGGTTTAGAGGTGCTTTTTCTACAAGTTTATCAAAACCTCAAATTATATCAGGCCCGTATGGCCCAATCACATGATTTCCTTGTTTTACCCCGTGCTTTTTGGGTTTGTGACTTAGTTCTTATTTTGCGTAGGCCTATCATTTAATGTTGTCATCAAAGTGGTAAGTTTGAGCCTATTTGGGAAGGCTCTTTTGTTATAGATCAAGTCTACAAAGGTGGTCCTTACCTACTTGTTGATTTAAATGACATTCACCCTATGCTAGTCATTAATGAGCAATACTTAAAAGAGTATTATGCTTGACTTTAGTATGTCGCAGGAGGAGCCTCCTTACCTCCTGTAAATATCACTCTATATATATGCCCCCTGAAATGATCCTTTTTACTTTTCGGTAGTTTGTGTGACCATGATGATTTTTCATCTACCACACGATGTTCGTTATGAAGAGTATAAGGATATCCTTAAATGTGATACGTTGATATGTCGTATGAATGTTTGTGCTTATGTATAGTCTATTCATACCTGTCATATTGGTGCTAGCGCATAAAACCCTCGATTTGTCCTCCTCTTACGAGGATTTATTCTTCCCCAGTTCCACTTGTGACCCCCAAGTGTGATCTAAGATATCAAGACCAATAATTTAAATCTATTTTAAGATGTGATAATGGGTCCATGCGCAACTATGTTAGTCAGGTGTGATGATGTTGATATACTATCCCTATATAAATTTCATTCATACCTTAACTTTTTTTATGATTATACTCCCTAGTTTTATTTATATGGCGAATATGGTCTGTGTTATAAAAAACTAATACCCTAATTCTCTGTAAGATCATGTACAAGTTCTCTCTCTCCAATTATGTTCATATGGCGAACATGTCCTGGGATATCAAAGCTAACCCTATCTCCCACACTTTAAGTTCCAATCATTAGAGAATATCTTCATACTTAAATGTTCCCTCTATCATGTGTCATATTTTGATAATAGGGGGTACACCTAGTGTATGATTATGTATAAATAAAAGAAAATATGAAAAAAATATATGATAAAAAAAATAAAGCTCTCAATTGAGCAAAACTGATTTCCCTTATTAGAGGTGGAACCCAGCTTTACTATCTAAGAGCTCAAATTCCCTCTCATTTTATGTTATTTTGATGTGATGATAAAGTTTCCTAAGAAATTCTGGCAGTATTTGGATACTTGAGGTCACGACAATTTATCCTCTACCACGTGCTAACTAAAAGTTAGCTTGGGAATTATTAGACAACTTTTTCCTAGGAATTCTTCCACATATCTTTACTCCCTCACATTCCTACATAGATCTATGTCAGGTTAGTGTTGATGTGGCTTTCACCGTCTATCATATTGTTTCAATATGGTCAACTAGGTAGTTTGTTACTTACTTACTTGGTCGGGTGCCCGATAGAGTCCCTAGGAGGCATACCCCAATACCCTTGACTCTTTACTCACTATTTTAATATAGTCAAGTGAGTATTGAGCCATTCACATTTGTTATTTCAATATGTTCAGGTAGATGTTGAACCTTACCTGGTTAGTGGTGCCTGATAGAGTCCTTGAGAGGTATATCCCACTACCCCTTGACTCCTTAGTTACTATTTCGATATGGTCAGGTGAGTATTGAGCCGTTCTTTTTTTTTTTTTTTTTTTTTTTTTTTTTTTTTTTTTTTTTTTTTTTTGATATAGTCAAGCAGATGTTGAACCATACCTGGTTGAGAGCTCGATAGAGTCCCTAGGAGGCATACCTCATTACCTCTTTCACTTTTTATTATATTATTTTGGTATGCTCAAGCAAATTGTTTGTTTACTTTTATTGAGGCTCTCCATTTACTATTTTGATATGCTCAGGTGAAAGCGTTTTTTTTTTTTTTTTTTTTTTGATATAGTCAAGCAGATGTTGAACCATACCTGGTTGAGAGCTCGATAGAGTCCCTAGGAGGCATACCTCATTACCTCTTTCACTTTTTATTATATTATTTTGGTATGCTCAAGCAAATTGTTTGTTTACTTTTATTGAGGCTCTCCATTTACTATTTTGATATGCTCAGGTGAAAGCGGGACCCTTTCACCTTCTACCCAGGTGTTCTGATATGGTCAGACAGGTAGTTGGTTTATTTTACTGCTTTACTCTTTGTCTCAATATTTTGATATAATCAGGTGAATATTGAGTTTATACATATTCATTCTTTCAATATGATCAGGTGGATGTGAGGCTCCCCCTTTCTCTTTATTCTCACATCGACTCTACCCTTACTATAAGGTAGAGCAAGGAGAGGAGCCCCACAATTTTTTTTCACATTTTGGTGATCTTTTACTTAGTGTTCCTTACTCTACTTTCCTTGTCAAATTCGGTTAATGCCAACATGCGCGGTTCACTAGTTGTTTGCTGCCCCTGTTGGGGATCTATTTGTTAACCTTATTTTTCACTTAAACTAATGGTTCAAGGGGTTGACTTGGTCAAATTGACCAAGTTAGGCCCCAAGACCTCTCCCATTTAATTCAATGGGTCAAACCAAGTTTGTTGAGCCCAAATCCAGGCCCTGGGTCAACTTGGTTGACCCAAATTGGCCCAAACCCTTTTTATTTGATTTCAAAACACTTCCAATCCTTCTTGGCTTATTCTCACACTTTCCTTGGTTTCAATCAGTCAAACCCAGCCTATTAGGCCCAAACCCATCTCCTAGGTCAACCTAGTTGACCAGGTCAACCCTGGCTGACCAATTTAGCCTAATTGAGCCCAAATCAAATTCAAATCAATTCCATGGCTCCTAAGCTCAACCCCCTTATCCCTTAGGTCAAATTCACCATGTTGAATAGGTCGACCATTGCCTTGGTCAACCCTAGTTCAATTTGGTCAAATTTGAGCAATTTTGGTTAAAATCCCTCTATTTAAAGCATTCTATGCTTTCCTATTGTCCCCTTAGTTCAAACTACGGCTAATCAACATTATTTCCCTCCAAAATTATTCTACATTTAATCCTAACCGTTGATCATAGGTCTAAGGATATAAATAGGCAAATTAGGGTTGATGTTAGGGATCTTTGCTCTTGCTTTTTCTCCAAGTCTCCTTAACTCAAGATCTTTGGTGTGAGAGCTCCCACGCTTCTTGCTACAACTTCCAAGTCGAACCGAGACCTAAAGAGTTCTAAGGATTTTTCCTATTGATCCAAGGTGTATTAAAGCTTAATTTAAACTAGTGAAATATACGATGACAATCTACAAGCTCAGCCGTGTTAAAATCTCGAAGATCCAATGGTTAAATTCTTCAAAAACCCTTAACCTAGGTCACTACACTTAGAGCAATTTAGCTTTTCATACATCGCATTTTAGACCATGAAAATGGTCCCCCACGAATACTCTTCACTTGTCCTACTTGTGTTTAAAATTTCATCACATTTAGTCGAGTCTTTCGAGAGAATGAATCAAAAAAGATGTTAGGGCCTCAATTTTTCCCTAAGCTAATGTGTACGAGATCTCCATTGTTGATCATTTGATCAACGGCGGAGATACCATCATTTCACAATCTAGTCTGAACTGCGAAATTGATCCCACATCCATTTATTTCATCTAGCTCAATAAGAATCGTAGATTCAAACAGCGTGTGATCCTATGGGGGCCAACAGCTGCTGATATGGATAAGTAAATCCGCATTTGCCGCAGCTATGATTTGACAATAATGTCCAATGATTATCGCAGCATAATCATTAGCCATTAACCGCGCCGCCAACCACTGATTGTTGCGATTTGAATCATCAAATCAAGGTACGCCACGCCTCATTCCCACCTTCAATTTCTTTTTCAAATTAAGGTTTAATTAATTTTAATTATGTTTTAATTAATAGAGCTTTAAATAATTACTATAAAGTATTTTTTAATCCAAAAAATAGTATAATATATCAAATTAATCATATTTTTATTCTCCTTAATTTTAAATTAATTTTATTCTCCTTAATTTTAAATTAATTTTAATAAAAAGAATTTTAAATTAATTTTATTCTCCTTAATTTTAAATTAATTTTATTCTCCTTAATTTTAAATTAATTTTATTCTCCTTAATTTTAAATTAATTTTATTCTCCTTAATTTTAAATTAATTTTATTCTCCTTAATTTTATATTTTAAAGTTCTTAAAAAAATTATCTATTTTAATTTCAAATTATGTTGAGAAACCCAAATTTATTTTTCTTGATTATTCATCTATTATTTAGTTATTTTAATTAGTTAATTATTATTTAACTAATTAGTATGTAAATTATCTTCAAATTAAAATTCATATTGAAATTATTTTGAGCGTCCTTTTGGATGATCAGTAGATCTCTCCTATATTTGTGTATATATTTGCATTGAATTAGTTTTAATTACTTTAGTTATATATATATATATTTAAATTCCCTAATATTTAGATAACTTCTTCATATAATTCTAAACATTGATTATGCATATGAATACCTTTCATGGGGGGAAGATTAGTGAGTGATTGAGCTCCAATCATTAACTAATTAAATCATTAAGCACTCTTATTACTTGTTTAATAATATTTTGCATGTGTAGAACGCACAAACACTTAGCTTAGGCCCTCCTAGATCTTTGGATTTGGTGTGATATTATGTTTTTTATATATTCCCTTCATGTTACCCCGAGGGTTAGTCTCAAACTTGATTTAAATCTACTTAACATAGCAACACCCTAAGGACAACAATTAAGGACCCGACTAATAAACTTAGAAAAATTTTATGAGCTAGGGTAAATCCCAAATTGATATGAAACTTGACACACTTAAACTTAGTGACATCCTAAACCTCCCAAAAATTTTTAGAATTTTTTAGGAGACTTTAAACTCCTTAATTAACAAGCCCTAATTTAACCCATAATTAAGCCCCCATAAATTTAAAAAACTATAATAAATTCATATTAACTCTAAAAATTACCCATAATATTTCAAATTCATTATAATTCAATCCTTAATTTCAAAAAATTAAAACCCCCTTAATTGGACTTTAATATGAACATTAATTTAATTTTGATTAAAAATCATATTTTTTAATAAATTAAATTATTAAAAACTATTAAAAATATCAAATTTTCGCCAAAGCAGTTTGGACCTTATTGAATCAAAACCCCTAAAACACTCTTTATTAAATAATTTTAATAATTCATTAATTGCCATAATTTTGAAAATTCATAACTAATTCTAGATAATTCCAAATTAGGCAAACTAAAAGGTATTCAACTATAATTAAAATATAGTATTTATTAAAAATATTAGGTTTCCAGAAATAACACTAAATAAAAAGTCAACTCTCCGGTCAATCTTAATTCGTTAACTAGGGCTCAAAACTTTTAAAATTCATAACTTTACCTAAAAAATACCAAAATCTAGCAAACTTAAAGCCTAACTACTCCTTGTAAGGTGTACTATTTAATTAAAATGCTAGAACCCTTAAATCTAGCTTGTTCCTAATAGTGACCTTTTGGACCCCTTAAACTTAGAGTGTAGGATAACCCTGAACTTTCTAAAACCCATTAATTCAATTTAAACATTAAAGAATACCTCCCTAAGCATTAAAAGGGATCAACCAATTCATTAATACTTAAACCTTAATCAAATTTTCTCTTTTGGCTTTTAACTGACTCGAACGCCAAGTAACATGAACTAACTACCCGACATAGGACCTATCCAAAGCCACACAAGCCTACTACACACACATAGAATTGCTAGGGCACCACTTCTAGCTCTTGATTAGGCCAGTGTTTTAAATTTTTTTTTTTGGGATGTGATGCACTTGCATATGACACATGTGTTGATTGATTTAATTTGTTGTGATTGGTGTGATGTCTATTTCATTATTGTGCTTTCTATATTTGGTTTATGATTTGATTTGCGTGATAGATTACTTATAGATTTTGGGTGCTTTTGATACTAATGATATCTTATACAGGTGGATATGCTCATATAAGGCATTGATTAAAGGGGCAAAATAATTAAGCTTTATGACTAACGATGTTTTCTACATATGTTTTATAAATTATTAAGTGACCCTTTAAATTAAAAGAGCATGGTCAAGTATGATTGCCAATGTGTATTTTTTTTCCTTATATGAACTGCTTGGGATATTCTTAATTAATTGCTTAGGATAACCATGCTGGAGAGTCTAGATTTTCTCTTTTTAATGATATAATTTGTAATATAATCGAGTTATGAAAGTCTTTTAAAAATAAGGCATGTCAAACACTCAGTACCTAAAGAGAAAAAGAAAGGTCGTTTATAGGGAATTTCTTAGTCATTTTGGTACCCTTCTGGAAGACGAATCTTATAAAGTCTGAAAGAGACGATCCAAAGGAAGACGATCCAGAGAAAGTTGATCCATACAAAGATGAAGACTTAAAGACAAAATACCTTGCTTTTAGGACTTGTGTCATTCATTAGGCTTAGAATCCAATTTGTTGTCGGTGAGGCCTAGCCACCATTACTTTTCTACAGAGCCTGAGTTGTACTTATACGACACTTTCCATAGACTATGAACTTTTTTTTTACTCTAGTGATTTATATTAATGTGTTTACTTTATGTGTATAGTAGAAATTGTATGCATTTCCTAGGTTTTTTTCTTGCTTATGTATGGCTTGATTTTGCTAGGCTCTTTAAGGACTAAAATTTTTTTCTACTCATAACTAAAATTTAATATCTTAAGAATTAAAAAACATAGAATCTTAATGAGCAAGGAAATAGTCAAAATAATCCATGGTCGCATGCATATTAATGCATTATCTTCTCCCTTACTATAAGACATTTCCCCGCCTGCGGGTAGAGTCCGGATAATCTAGCCTATGAGGATGATGTGTTGGACCTAAGGAAGCACAATTTTAAAAAAAAAATATTTTTATAAGCCTTTTTGTAAAATTTCAAGCATATCTAATTTGGAAGATTTAACTAGCATGCAATATATTAGAAACTAATTAAATCAAAATTTTAATTCTATTAGCTCTAAAAGCACTCACCATACATAAGTCTAAGGCTAATTAAGAAACTCTCCAGATGTTGGCCTTACTTCAAATAATTGATCTACCTACCCATCTTGTATAAAGACTAGACTGTTGAGAGAGTTGCTACTTAGCTTTCCATGTTTGACATTCTTGCAACTTGTATATTTTTTATGATCACAAATATTATTATTTTGATTATTATTTTCTCCTAACATATTTTGGAAGAATTTTTTTTCTCTTGTGTGTACTAATATTTCAGGGAAATCATAGTCCAGATTATTGAAAACTTCAAATCAAAATAAATTTAGAGTTATTGTAATTTGAAGTCTGTATTTTTGATTTTATTGAGTCTGAGAGAGTGTGATTACAATTGAGTAACTAAGCACACACACACACCGGGGGAGAGTTCTAAAATTCATATTTTTAAACTGATCATACAATACAAAATTAATTCATACAGGATGATCTGGTCAATTATTTTTCCCAACAAGCAATGGAGCGAATGAAAAAAATGTCTAAATTTTTTTTTCTAAGTATAGATCATACAGATGATATTTTTTCCTACCGGGATGATCTCCTTTGGTTCAACCTCAAACACTATTCATACAGATGATATTTTTCATTTGTATCGAGATGATCTCCTCTGGTTTGACCTTGAACACTTTTCATATGGACGATTTTTTTGTTCATACCAAGACAATCTCATCTGGTTCGACCTTAAAAACTTTTCGTACGGAAGATATTTTTCATTCATATCGGGATGATCTCCTCTGGTTCGACCTTAAACACTATTTATATGGATGATATTTCTCATTTGTACCAGGATGATCTCCTCTGGTTCGACCTCTAACACTATTCGTATGGACGATAATTTTTTATCGTATCGGGATGATGGGCTCTGGAGCGTACACGAACAAAGTTCATATGGATGATATTTTTCAATCATACCAGGATGAAGGGCTCTGGTATGCTTTCATTCATTTTGTCCTGCTGGTTCATACATACGCATTTAACATTTCTTCTATTCGTACTGGATGAATACAGTTCTTACCGAACGATAATCGGGTATGACTACATTTTGTACTGATTAACAATGAGTTTTTACATAACAGTTTTTCAACTGTTCATACGTATAAAATATGATCATACAGGACGATCATGGATGGTTAAAATTAAAAATTTCAATTTTTAAATGGTTTTTTATGTCTTTTCTATAAAAGGTCCATTAAAAACTGACCTTTAATCTTGTTGTCACTTGGTCTTCATGAATGATAAAGGGAAATTGAAGGAGAGAGTGAGAGAGAGTGTTTGAAGGAGATTTCTTCCTATTAGAGTGTGAAGAGTTCACTTGATTACTCAAGGGTAAGGATCTTTATGTGTTGTTTCGTGTTTTCCTCATTCTTTTCTCTTGTCCTCCTAGATTTCTCATGTGAAGATCTTTCATGAAGATCCAATTCTCTACTGATACTCAAGGAGTGTGACAGCCGAGGGTTCTCTGCCTACACTTGGAGAGTGTGAACAGCTGATGGTTCTCTGCCTACACTTTGAGAGTGTGAACAGCAGCAGGTTCTCTGCCTACACTTGAAGAGTGTAAAAGGACAACAGTTTCTACCGCACCAAGGATTCGTGTAAGAGAGTTTTTGTAAAGGCTTCTCTGCCTTACTATGAGAGAAAAAGGAGAGTCACTTTGGTATAGTACAATACTTGAAGTTGGAGCCTTTAGGGAGTGGATGTAGGTCGTGTTTGACCGAACCACTATAAACTTTTGTGTCTTTTTATTTATGCTGCTTATTTACTTTACTGCAAGTTCATTTTTCTGTGGTTGAAAAGACATTTTTGAAAAATCTTAAAATTAACTTGCTCAAGTTCGTAAATCGGTTTCTATCTTTTTAAAATCCAAGAAAGGGCTAAAAAATTTAATATACCAATTCACCCCCCCCTATCCCAATTCCCCCCCCCCCCCCTTCTTGGTTAGCCTTGAGATATTATTTTAGGTCTAATAACTTATTCTAGATTCAACAAGTGGTATTAGAGCTGTATTTCAAATTCATAAGTTTAAACTATTTTTTGATTAACAAGCATGGCTACTTTAAAAAATCGGAATATACCTGAAGGGTATTCGATCAGTAGACCTCCTTTATTTGATAATATCCCTTTTTGATTTTTGGAAAACATGCATGTCTATATTTTTACAATCTTTAGATTATCATATGTGGATCTTGGTACAGGAAGGGTATACAAAACTAACTAGACTAGTTAATGGAATTAGAGTAGAAATACCCTTTGTAGATTGGACTATAGAAGAATGTGACTTCGCATAATTTAATGCTAAATATTTAAATGGTTTCTTTTGTGCACTTAAGTTAGAGGACTACATCCGGGTTTCCACTTGCAAGAGTGGAAAGGACATATGGGATAGACTCTGTATAACATATGAAGCGACTAGTGAAGTTAAGCAGTCTAGATTAAACATCTTGTTAAATGACTATGAATTATTTCGCATGAAACCTAATGAATCTATTTCTGACATGTACATAAGATTCACTCAGATGTCACTTATTTGCATGTATTAGGTAGGGAATTAACTAACACTGAAATGGTTAATAATATACTTTGTTGTTCTCTTATTGCTTATAATGCAAAAATAACTGCTATATCTGAGTCTAAAGACTTAAATTCTTACTCTATTGACAATCTTCTTGGATCACTAATTGCTTACGAGCAAGGAGTGAGTCAAAGAAAGATTGATGCAGGAGAACCACGAAGGGAGAAGACCATAGCACTGAAAGTGGAGGAGTTAGAGAGTGATCTATCAAAACCTAAGTATGAGGACGACATCGCTTTGATGACTAGAAAGTTTAGAGGCTTTCTGAAGAGTAAGCAAAAGAGACACCAATAATGGAACCGTGGTAAGTTCAATAGGAATATTAAGGTTTCTAATGATATGATTTACTATAAGTGTAGGAAACCTAGACACATTAAGTTAGAATGCCCAAAACTTAAAGCTACTCCTAGCAAGGAGAAGGTAGAGGAGAAACCAAATGTAAAGAAGGGCAATAAAAAATTCCAAAAAGCTTTCTGGGCAGACTCAGCTTCAGACTCATCAAAAACTAAAAAGGACGAAGTCATCAACTTGTGCTTGATGGCCAAAAATCTTGATCAATCAGATCAAGAAGAGGTATGTGACTTAACATATGCTAAACTTTTAGATGTTTTTGAAAGAATACATAATGCATATAGGAAGTTGAAGAAATGCATACTAGTCTTAATTTGGAATTGCAAGAACTTCATAAAGAGCATGAAATCCTTAAGAAATATCATGAATTAGTTGATAACAACCACATGATCTTACTTGATGAGTTTGATGATTTGAATAAGAATAATGAGAATTTAAAAT
Organism: Dendrobium catenatum; assembly: GCF_001605985.2. Classification (NCBI taxonomy): domain Eukaryota; kingdom Viridiplantae; phylum Streptophyta; class Magnoliopsida; order Asparagales; family Orchidaceae; genus Dendrobium; species Dendrobium catenatum. The sequence goes on along the minus strand of NW_021319939.1, from coordinate 178,111 downwards.
CATACTATGTAGAATTAGAAAAAGAATTTAAAAATTATAAGGATGAATTAGAGAGTGAAAAATATCAGTTGAAATATAGTAATAATGTGTTGGAAGATATGAACACATTTTTAAAATTAAACGTGGAAGCTCTCAAGAAAAATAAGAAACCCCCAAGACTTGAAGATTTTATAAATCCTATTTTGAAGCCAAAATTTTTACAAACCAGGAATAGACATAATAGTTATAGAAGATTGAGAAATCTATTTCTTGGAGTTAAATGTTTTAGTTGTGGCATGATTGGACATATCTCACACACTTGTACTTTAGATAAAAAAATCATTTAATGTGGAGACTAAAGATGCATAATCCTAGACATATCATACATACATCATCTTTAAAATTACCAAAAGGTAAACCCAAACTAGTTTGGGTTCCCAGGTCTAACATTTGATGATTTTGTAGGCATGCTCTCACACAAGACCTCGTGAGAGCATATAGTACCTAGATAGCGGTTGCTCAAAGCATATGACTGGAGATACTAAGAAATTCATATAGATGGAAGCCAGGAATGGAGGTAAGGTTACACTTAGAGAAAATAACACAAGGAAGGGGGTTGGATCAAGTATGATAGGACATTTAAAAAACTTTTTTATTGAGAATGTACTACTAGTTGAAGGCTTAAAGCATAATCTTTTAAGTATTAGTCAGCTATAAAATAAAGGATACTATGTTAAATTTTTTCTTATTAGTTGCATATTAAGCCTAAATGGTAATGATAGTTTGTATGGTATACGGGTAAACAATATTTATATGCTAGATTTAAATTGTATCAAAACTCCTATTATTTTTTATTTGAAAACTATTTCTGATGAGTCATGGCTTTGGTATAGGAGACTTTGCCACTCTAACTTGAAAAACTTTAGGAGGATTACCCAAAAAAACTTAGTGAGAGGTATATTAAAAGTAGACTTTACTAAGAATCACCTTTGTTATGCATGTCAATGAGGAAAACAGGTGAAGTCCTCTTTTTAGTCCAATAAGGATCTTAGAACTAGTAAACCATTAGAGATTTTTTATATGGATCTTCTTGGATCATTTGGAACTGTAAGTCTAGGAGGGAAGGCATATGGATTTATTATAGCTGATGATTTTTCTACATTCACATGGATCGAATTCTTATATCATAAGAGTGAATCATTTGAGGAGTTTAGAAATTTTTTGACTTGGTTTCAGAGGAAACTAGGGTGTGAAATTTTAACAATCCAAAGTGATCATGGTAGAGAATTTAAAAATGATAAATTTGAAGAATTTTGTAAAGAAAAAGAAAATGATCACAATTTTTTTGCACCTAGAACCCCTCAGCAGATTGGATAGTCGAAAGAAAAAATAGAATATTAATATAAGCCGCTGGAGCCATATTGGCAGAATATTCACTTCCAAGATATTTTTGGGCTGAAGTGGTTACCACTACATGTTATATTATGAAAAGGGTGAACATAAAATCAAATTTAAATAAAACACCCTACGAGCTTCGTAAAGGGAGAAGACCTAATTTATTATATTTGCATATTTTTGGATGTAAGGTGTTCATACATAATAATGAAAAATCTATCTTAGGAAAATTTGATCCAAAATGAGATGAAGGAATTTTTCTAGGATACTTTAATGTTGGAAATCTTATAGAGTAGTCAATAAAAGAATTTTGGTAATTAAGGAGACCATACATGTTGTATTTGATGAATATGGTATTTTGGAAGAGCCCAATTTTGAAGAGGAAGAGATAGAAATAAACTCCCAAAAGATTGAGAAAGTAAATTTGGAAGAAAATTTGGAGATAGAAAATCCTTTTCCTAGAGAATTGAGATTTTCTAAAAACCACCCTAAGAAATTGATTTTAGGTGAACCTAGTGAGGGTGTTGGACTATGCATGGATTGAGCAAAGAAGTTAATCATTATGCTTTTATTTTTATGATTGAACTCACAAATACTGAACAAGCACTTTTGGATGAATTTTGGATTTTGGCAATACAAGAAAAATTGAATTAATTTATAAAAAATAAAGTTTGGGAATTAATTGTAAGGCCAAATGATCAAAGTGTAGTTGGAACTAAGTAGTTATTTAAGCACAAAATGAATGACTCAGGAGTTGTTGTTAGAAATAAGGCTAGATTGGTTGCTGAGGGGTATAATCAAATTGAAGGCATTGATTTTGAGGAGACTTTTTCCCCTGTAGCAAGACTTGAAGTAATTAGGGTTTTGTTAGCTTTTGCAAGTTTTAGAGGATTTAAGTTATATCAAATAGATATTAAAAGTGCATTTTTAAATGGGGTAATTCAAGATGATGTTTATGTTGAACAAGCTTTAGGGTTTAAAAATTTAAACTACCTAAATTATGTTTTTAAATTGAAAAGAGTATTATATGGTTTAAAATAGGCACCTAGGATTTGGTATGAGAGGTTGAGAACTTTCCTACTTGAGAGATCTTTTGAAAAAGGGAGTGTAGATACAACTCTCTTTCTAAAGAAATTAAGAGATGACATACTCATTATACAAATTTATGTTGATGATATCATCTTTCGATCTACTGATAAAAATCTTTATGATTATTTTTCTAAAATAATGAGTAGTGGATTTGAGATGAGCCTAATAGGAGATTTAAGTTACTTTCTAGGCTTTAGTATTAAGCAAATTGAGAAAGGAACTTTTCTTAGTCAATCGAAGTATGTTAAGGACATCCTTAAAAAGTATGAAATGGATAATGCTAAACCTATTAGTGCACCTATGAGTTCCTCAGTTTAGTTAGATAAGGACCCAAAGGAAAAATCTATTGATCAAAAGAAATTTAGAGGGATTATTAGATCTTTACTTTAATTGACTACTAGCAGACCCAATATTATGTTCAGTGCTTATTTGTGTGCTAGATTTCAATCATATTCAAAAGAATCGCATTTGATAGTAGTAAAAAGGATTTTAATATATCTCTTGGCAACTCAGAACATAGGGATTTAGTATCCTAAGTTTAGCTCTTCATTTAAAATAATTGGATATTTTGATTCAAACTTTGCAGGTTGTAGGGTTGATAGAAAGAGTACATCTAGAACATGTCAATTTTTTGGAAATTCATTAGTTTCTTGGTCCAATAGAAAATAAAATTCTGTAGCCCTATCTACTGCTAAAGTTGAATACATTGCCTTAGGAAGTTATGTGACACAAGTTCTTTGGTTGAAATAACTGCTGATTGATTTAGGATTAATAATAGACACTATTCTAATTTATTGTGATAACACTAATGCCATTTGTATTTCAAAGAATCCTATTCAACATTCTAGAACCAAACATATTGACATAGGGCATCATTTCATAAGGGATCATGTATTCAAAGGAAAAATTGAACTAAACTATATTTCAACTGAAAATCAACTTGCATATATTTTTATAAAACCACTAGCCTTTGATACCTTTAGCACATTAAGAACAAGGCTTAGTGTGATTGTCCTGAATGCTTAATGAAAATTTTTTGCAAACTTGATATGTGAGTTTTATGTATTTCCTATCTTTGAGTTTTATGTGCATTTTTGTGTTTGTTTAAGTGTTTTTGTGTGACTTCAAATTAATTTCACATCTAAGTTTATATTTTTGATCGATTATGCAAAATTTCCTAAGTGTTCTATTCGTACTGTATGAAATTTATTTTGTACTGCACGAATTATGTAGCGTATCGATTGTTGAGTAGAACATATTATATATCATTTTTGTTTCCAATACAGTTCATCTATACAATCCCCAGATAATCTAGACGATGTGTATTCATTCATATGTACTCATATAAACAGTTATACGTGAATAAGCAGTTTTTATTTCTAATCGTACGTATGAACCTAGAGTTCATACATACGAACACGTGGCATATCGATATGGGGGATGATTTAAATCGTCATTAAAATGATCTTAAATAACCAATTGTCTTGGACGAACACCCGTTCATTTGTACGATCGTATGGTTAAAAAGTCTGTACGAAAGGATGCCTCGTAACATGTGTGATTATGAAAAACTATTTTGTTTTAAATGCATTCATTCGTATATACAAAATTTTATTTTATACATATGAACTCAAGCATCATACAATACAAAACTATGTTCGTACGTACGAAAGGTCATTTTTTTTTTTAAATATAAGGGCCTTAGAACTCAAATTTCATACACATCAAAAGCCTTTCCAAACTCTTTCATCTTTCCAAATCTTTCAATGGCTAGCTCTAGCAAAAGGGGTAGATTAGCTAAGGGTCCATCCTCTAGGAATGATGTAGACATTTTTTTGTCCAAAACCAATGAGGAATCTTTTCCTAGGTTTGTTTCTGCAAAAATCATTCGTTCTAGAGTTCTTCTACAAGAGAATATTCTTTTTCAAGCAATGCCACTTTTTGCCTCTACCCAATTTGCTTTTATCCTCACTCTGATTCACTTCTACAATAAGGAAACTTTTCACTATTTTATGGCCAACATGACTTTTAGTACTGACCAGAGTAGGATTCGATCCTATGTTTTGAAATAGAGCGTTGAAATAACTAAGGAGGATTTGGGGATATTTTGAACTTAAGGACCGAAGGAATTAGAGCCACTACTTTGACCACTACTTCTAGTTACGACTAGACTGAAATAAACCAAGTGATTAGAGGGATTAAAGAATTTTGTCATTTGCCTAAGGTATCCACTTTATAACAAGATGCTAGAATCATCCAGCATGTTCTTAGAACCTCCATTATTCCTAAAGCTAGTGATCATATCAACATTAGTCATCTTCTTTCTACTGTAACATACCTAATCATGATTGGCCAACCTATAGACGAAGCCCAACTCATTATTAACTATATTTATGGGCTTTACGAAATTGGTCATGCCTCCCATAAGAGAAAGAAGAACATAGCCTTAGGACACCTTGTGACATACATTCTTGATAAGAAGTATGATCTAGTTCATCCTAATCTTCATCTAAAATCTCCTATCTACTATGCTAATGCTTCATTCCGAGCAATTTTTATGAGAGGTGATGGAAATGAGGATTCTGAGGGACAAGGGGGAGCACCTGCACCTACACCTACACTTGTGCTTGTGGACCAGCCTTTCAGGATATGGTCGAATGCTTTGACTGATTTGAGAGTCATTTTGGTCAATGCTTTGAACAAATTAAGACTCACCTACAGCAGTAGGATGCTCAATACTAGCAGGACATGGGCTGGGTTCGAGGTTAGTTTGACTAGATGAACATAAATGTGGCTATGATGAGTAGTTATTTTACTTTCTCCAATCAGCCACCTCCTCCATACTAGGGCCCCTCCGAGTGATAGATGTACTCTGTATTTGTCTTTGCTAATAATTTTGATATGATGTGATGACCTTTATAGTTTTTGTGGCTGTCTTTTATTTTTGTTTTTGTGGTTGATGATCTGTGTAGTTGAAATAATCAAAAAGGGAGAGATTGTTGAGAGAGTTGCTACTTAGTTTTGCATGTTTGACATTCTTGCAACTTATACATTTTTGAACATTCTAAATATTATTATTTTGATTATTATTTTCTCTAAATACATTTTCGAAGAATTATTTTGCTCTTGTGTGTACTAACATTTCAGGAAAATCATACTCCTGATTATTTAAGACTTCAAATCAAAATCATTTTAAAGTTATTATAATTTGAAGTCTGTATTTTTCATTTTATTGAGTTTGAGAGAATGTGATTGTAATTGAGTAACTAAGCACACACACACACCAGGGGAGAGTTCTTAAATTCACATTTTTAAACTAATCATGCAGTACAAAATTAATTTATACGAGGCGATCTGGTCCATTATTTTCCCCAACAATAATGGAGTGACCAAAAAAATGTCAAAAAAATATTTTCTAAGTATAGAGCATAGGAACAATATTTTTTATTTGTACCGGGACGATCTCCTATGGTTCAACCTCAAACACTATTCGTACATATGATATTTTTTGTTTTCACCAAGACGATCTCCTCTGGTTCAACCTCGAACACTATTCGTATGGACGATATTTTTCTTTCATACCGAGACGATCTCCTTTGGTTCGACCTCAAACACTATTCGTACGGATGATATTTTTCATTCATACCGGGATGATCTCCTCTAGTTCAACCTCAAACACTATTTATACGGATGATATTTTTCATTCGTACTGGGATGATCTCCTCTAGTTTAACCTCGATCACTATTTATACGGACAATAATTTTTTATCGTACCGAGATGATGGGCTCTGGTGAGTGCATGAATGAAGTTTATACGGACAATATTTTTTTACCGTACCAAGATGAAGGGCTCTAGTGTGCTTTCATTCATTTCATCCTGCTAGTTCGTACATACGCATTTTGACATTTCTTCTATTTGTACCAGACGAACACAGTTCGTACTAGATGATAATTGGGTATAAATTCATTTCATACTGATTCATAATGAGTTCGTACATAATAGTTTTTAAACTGTTCGTATGTATGAAATATGATCATACGGGAAGATCGTGGATGGTCAAAATTGAAAATTTCAGTTTTATGGATGGTTTTTTGTGTCTTTTCTATAAAAGATCCATTAAAAACTGACATTTAATCTTTTTTTCATTTGGTCTTCATGAATGGCAAAGGGAAATTGAAGAAGAGAGTGAAAGAGAGTGTTTGAAGGAGATTTCTTCCTATTATAGCATGAAGATATCACTTGGTTACTCAAGGGTAAGGATCTCAATGTGTTGTTATGTGTTTTCTTAACTCTTTTCTCTTGTCCTCCTAGATTTCTTGTGTGAAGATCTTTCAAGAAGATCTGGTTCTATGCCGACACTTAAGGACTGTGAATAGCCAGGTTCTCTGCCTACACTTGGAGAGTGCGAACAGTCAAGGGTTCTTTGCCAACACTTTGAGAGTATGAACAGCTGAAGGTTCTCTGCCTACACTTGGAGACTGTAAAAGGATGACGATTCTCAGTCATACCGGGGATTGGAGGAAGAGAGTTTTCGTAAAGGATTCTCCGTCTTGTTGTGGGGGCAAAAGGAGAGTCACTTTGGTATAGTGCAATACCTGAATTTGGAGACTTCAGGTAGTGGATGTAGGTCGTGTTTGATCGAACCACTATAAACTTTTGTATCTTTTTATTTCTGATGTTTATTTACTTTACTGCAAGTTTATTTTTCTATGGTTGAAAAGTCATTTTTGAAAAACCTTAAAATCAACTTGCTCAAGTTCATAAATCAATTTCTATCTTTTAAAATCCAAGAAAGGGCTAAAATTTTAAAATTACCAATTCCCCCCCCCCCCCTCCTCTTGGTTAGCCTTGACATTAGTTTAGATCTAATAACCTATTCTAGAATCAACATAGACAACATGGATTTTATGCGCCTAGGTGGTTAGTTTTCATTCCTTTTCAGGCAGGACATAAGTCCAAGATGTATTAGCTATGACACAAGTGTTAGTGTTGGGTGTAGAACACTAAACCCACTCTAAATTTAGGATTCAATGCTACTACATTCGATGTCTTGTAGCATGCCTCATCGATGGTTAAGTTCCATTTACTTTAGGGACAATAAATCCTACATATCCACTTCACATAGTTAACACCACCTCTATCTTTCCCTCCTATATAATTTGAGTGAGTTGTTTTCTTTTCTCCAATTTCCTCTCAGTACCTTGGTCCCTTCGTATGTTGGTATGAACCGTGCATGTTGACTAAGCCCACTTGAACCCTTTCTTTCCCTTTGAGTAGGATTTCTTAATCTACCCTCTATGTCAATCCCTTTTTGAAAGAATAATGTCAGATTCTTAATCGAGAGTATTTTCAGGCTCCAGTCTGAGATATAATTAACCAAGGGGACTTGCACCCGTGGGAAATGGAATTCCATCAACAAATAAACCTCACTTGAACTGATGTATCGAGTGGGGGAAACCCGTTGTTTCATTCAAGTTATGCATTTTATTACCCATCAGGGTGCATTGGGGAAAGTCACTATCCTCAATGATTAATTGTATGTGAGATCTAATCTGCCTTTCCATTCTCTCGCTTGTGAAGACTATGAAGGCCTGCTTTCATCTCGTCCTTTGAGATGGTGTGGTCTTATACCCTTTGCACTCTTTCTCCCGCACAGCGGATACCCATTTAGAGGTCTACACACGACTCATCATAGCACTCACCACGGTGCTCCCTTTGGGAACCCACGGTGTCATCATGCCTACCAAGTGTCAATACATAGAATTTATTAGCTAAAACCCCAAGTGTAGGGGCACCTCCCAAGGGTAAAAACATTAAATTTCATAAACATGCAAACAGGCCCTTAAAACTCTCTCTAAAATACGTACAGACTCTCACATGCATAAAAAAATTTCCCAAACACATACACAAAGGTTAAAATACACATATTGAATATGATACCTTAGATTTAGTAAGGTTAAAATAAGTTGAACTGAATACTGAATTTGGAGGTGTCATAACTCTCCCCTCTTTAAGAAAATGTCACCCATGATACTTTGAAACCGAGATCTCAGATCACAGAAATAGTTTGAGATATAACTATCTCTTCGCAAACTCCTTCTCCCAAGTATCCTATATTTTATTTATGTTTTTCCACTAAAATTTAATCATCAAAATATGTTTTTTCCTAAATCTTTTAATGACATAATCAATAATCCTTTATAGTTATTCTATGTAGCTCGGATTAAGATTCAAAAAGTGTTTAGAAGGTTTATAATTTTGTTTATTAGTTTACTGGTCTTAGAGGATGGTTATGAAGTGGGAGAAGAGTTTTGAATAGTTTAGAGAGATGTTTAAGAGAGTTTATAAGAAACATAGAAGAAATAAAGATAACTTTATAATCTCACCAAAACAAGATACATACTTGAAGCCACCAAGCACTAAGAAACTGAAAAGAAACTCTCCACATAATTTTTCATTATAAAAAGCAAAAAATAGTAATGAATTTTAGCCCATATTATAGGCATTACAAGACTAACTTTTGGGAGAAAATGGAGAGAAAAAGGGAGGGGTTGATGGACCTTAAAGAGGAATTCCACGTACCCATTTTTTAATGCCTCATTCATACCTAACAAATTTTTAGCTGATCATATATACCTCTAGATGACAAATAAAATATAAATTACATTTAAAATACATAAAAATATGGGCTCATATTAGCTCTTGACTATGTTCTGATAATTGGTTAATTATTTAATCCTTTCCTTGGGCTTTCGTCCTATCTCTTATAATTATGTTTTTATCTTAATTATCTTCATCCATATGATGTGCCAGAAAAAAAGTTTTTCAAAGAAAAAAAAAATAAAAACTCATGCTTAGTCAAGCCTGACTATGTCAAGAAAAATCAAGCAATTCAAATTAATTTTTAAAATTACACAATTAAGCTAAGCCTAACCAAGCCATACCAAATTAAGTCAAGCAAAGTAAAGCTTAACCTTTTGAAACCTAATAAATCCTAGACAATCAAAACTAAGCTAATGCAAGTAAACTCAAACATAAATAAGTTTAACCAATCTATTCCAAGCTTAACCTCATCTTTCTTTACCAAACTTGGCCTAACTTAATGAAATATAACCTAGCAAAGCTTATCTTAGAATACTTATGTTTAGCCAATCCAAGTCATGTTAAAGAACATTGGTTGTCTCTCCATAGGACCCTTTGAACCTCTATGTTAGACTAACCCTAGTTTATCATTAAGAGGTGTATGAAATCTTTAGAAGACTAAAAAAATAACAAAAAAAAAAAGCTTTAGAAGACTCCTTGGGCCTTTAAAATCCAATTTGGAACACTCCATTCCTTCATACCTTCATTTATAAAAGGTTAGAGTCAATCTAAAACACAAATCCCACATGGACCCATCGGTGGGCTCCACGGGCTTAATTGGAAAGGACTGCTAGCTAAACCTACATAATTGATTCAAATGCTTGATTTGAATGTCTCTTTATAATATAAGATAAGAAAGGGTGTTATGATTTTAGGAAATTTGAGTTATAATTTAGCCATCAAGGTTGAGCAGCACAAGTATGAATTGTATGTAAATTCTTCTAACTAATGCAAAGTTTTATTTTTATCCTTAACTGCTTTTATATATCTATTTGTTTTGACTCCTAAACATCAATTCCAATTATTTTTATTAAATTCTCATATTTTTGGAAAATTCTAATGTGAAAAAATAGTCTTTCCTAAAATCAAGCATACAAGTTCTATTATTATAATTATTTTTATTTATATGAATAAATTAGGGTGTCAATATCATAAATTATATGTTTTTGAATGTTGGTCATGTTTTACATTTTATTCAACTCTTTAATTAAATTTCAAATTGGAGTTTAGATCAAACTCATGTAACCAAGGTGACTTTTAATTTTGATTTTGGTTTAAGTTTTACAATTAATGATTTAAGCAATTTCTATACAATGAAATATAAAGCACTATATAAATAAAATATCATAAATACAGTACAATAGTGCTGCATCCTGGAGTATTCACAACTGGAGAGAAATATAAAGTTTAATGTCTTAGATTTGTACGAAGATCCATCACGAATACAGATAAAGAGAGAGGGTACATCATTCATAAGAGACACTAGGATTTTTATGTGGAAAATGTTAAGAGAGTTGCTACATAGCATTTTGCATGCTTTATTAGGGGTGTCAATTTCAGGTCACGGGTCGGATTCGGGTCGAACCCGAAACTGACCCGACACTATTCGGGTCAACCCGAACCCAACCCGTTTTTGAAAACGGGTCAGTTTTCCTGACCCAAACCCGACCCGCTTTGGGTTCGGGTCAACCCGACCTGACCCGTTTCCAATAAAAAATTGCTATTTTTCGGGTCAAAAACGGGTCTATTTCCTCTTTTTCGGGTCAAAAACGGGTCTATTTCCTCTTTTTCAGGTCAAAATCGGGTCAATCTCGGGTTGGTGGGTCATATTCGGGTCAATTTTGGGTCAAAGGGTTAACCCGAACCCGACCCAATTTTTGAAACGGGTCAAAATGTTAAACCCGAACCCGACCCGAACCCAAAATTTTCGGGTCGGGATAGAGTCGGGTTTTCGGGTCGGGTCAAATATTGACACCCCTATGCTTTATATTCTTACAGCCTATTATTTTGATGATTCCAAATATTATTGTATTGATTTTTAATTTCTCCTAACACATTTTGGAAGAAGTGTTTTCGGCTCTTGTGTGTACTAACAATTCAGGGAAATCATACTCCAGATTATTGAAGACTTCAAATAAAGATCTGATTATAATATTTTGTATTTTAGAGTCTGTATTTTGTTCATTTTTTGAGTCAGAGAAAGTGTGATTGTAATTGAGTAATTAAGTACACACACACACTAGGGGAGAACTTTAAAAGACAAAATTTCTCATACTGATCGAACGGGACGAACCATGTTTGTATGGAACGATCAGGTCAGTTATACCCCTCAGAGAGCAATGGAATGAACAAAAAGTGGAGAAAAATTTTCTAAGCCCTTATTGTTCAGATAAATTTACCCATTCATCCCTAGACGATGTCCTCTGGATTCTCACTTTGAACGGTTCGTCCAGACGAATTATCCCATTCATCCCTGAACGATGTCCTCTGGATTCTCACTTTGAACTGTTCGTACAGATGAATTGTCCTATTTAACCCTGGATGATGCCCTCTAGATTCTCACTTTGTACTGTTCATCCAGACGAAATGTCTATTCGTCCCTGGACGATGTCCTCTGGATTCTCACTTTGTATTGTTCGTCCAGACAAAATTTCCTGTTCTTCCCTGGACGATGTCCTATCAATTCATGACTTAACTAATCATCTAGACGAATTGTTCCAATTATCTCAGGATGATGTTCTCTGGACATATGACTAGAACTAATCATCTAGATGAACTTGTAGCTTCATCCCAGGACGATGTCCTCTGTTCCTTAAACTTTTGGACCGTCCTGTAGTTATCTTCCAACGAAGTCTGGAAATAACTGTTGGTACCAAACAAACAATGTTCATACGGGATGATGATCAGGCACGAAATCAATTCATACCAATGCAGATTGAGTTCATACGCAACAGTTATTACACTATTTGTACGTATGAATTACGATCGTACGGGACAATTGAGTGTGTACATAATTAAAAAATTATAGTTTTTGGATGGTTTTTCATGTCTTTTATATAAAAGGTCCTACTAAAACTGTCTTGTAATCTTTTTGTCCACTGGTCTTCATGCAAACTGAAGTGAGATTGAAGGAGAGAGTGTGCGAGAGTGTTTGAAGGAAATTTCTTACTATTGGAGTGTGAAGTGTTCACTTGATACTCAAAGGTAAGGATCTTCGTTTGTGAATTATTATTACTTCACTCTTTTCTTTTATCCTTCATGATTTCTCGTGAGAAGATCTTATCAAGGAGATCCAGTTCCTTGCCAACACTCGAGGAGTGTGAACAGCAAAAAGGTTCTCTGCCTATACTTGGAGAAGTGTGAAAGGATGAAGGGTTCTCTGCCTACACTTGGAGAGTGTGAAAGGATGAAAGGTTCTCTTCCTACACTTGGAGAGTGTGAACAGTGGGAGGCACTCTGCCTACATTTGGAGGGTGTAAAAGAACGACGGTTCTCTGCCGCACCGGGTAGTGGTGGAATAGAGTTTTTGTGAAGGCTTCTCCACCTTACTGTGGGGGCAAAAAGACAGACACTAATTAGTAATAGTGCAATACCTAAAGTGGGAGACTTCAGAGAGTGGATGTAGGTCGTGTTTGACCAAACCACTATAAATCTTGTATCTTTTTATTTTTCGCTTCTTATTTACTTTATTGTTTCTATGTGATTTATGGTTGAAAAATCTTTTTAAAAAACTTCATAAAAAAAGTTTGAATCGATTTAAAATTTTGAGATGGAATTTTTTTTAATTACCAATTCACACCCCCCCCCCCTCTTGGTTAGCCGCTGGAATATAAACTTTGGTCTAACAACCTAATTCATAATTAACAAGTCTAAACAAGTGGTATCAGAGCTTAGTTTCAAAATAATAAGTTTAGACTACTTTTTGATTAACGACCATGGCTAAATTTAGAAACCGAAACACACCTGAGGGTTACTCTATAACTAGACCTCCATTATTCGACAATATTCCTTTTGATTTTTGGAAAACACGCATGTCTACATTTTTACAGTCACTTGATTACCATATGTGAATGTTAGTTCATGAAGGGTATACAAAACCAACTAGATTAGTTGACGAAGTTATAGTTGAAACTCCCTTTACGGAATGGACAGTAGAAGAATGTGATTTAGCACAACTTAATGCTAAATTCCTGAATAGTTTCTTCTGTGCTCTTAAATCTGAAGATTACATATGGGTTTCTACTTACAAAAGTGGAAAGGATATATGTGATAGACTTTGTATAACTTATGAGGGGACTAATGAAGTTAAACAATACAGACTTAATATCTTGTTGCATGACTATGAACTACTTTTCATAAAACCCAATGAATCAATTTCTGACATGTACACAAGATTCACACAAATAATCACCACTTTACATGTATTATTTAGGGAACTAACGAATGCAGAAATGGTTAATAAAATACTTCATTTCTTACCTACTGCTTATGATGCTAAAATAACTACAATTACATATTCTAAAGATTTAAACATTTACTCTATTAATAATCATCTTATATCACTTATTGCTTACGAACAAGGGGTGAGTCAAAGAAAGATTGAAGCAGGTGAACTACGAAGGGAGAAGGACATAGCACTGAAAGTGGAGGAGTCAGAGAGTGAACTCTCACAACCTGAGGATGAAGACGACATCGCACTGATGACTAAATAGTTTGGAAGCTTTCTGAAGAGGAAGCAAAAGAGACGCCAGCAATGGAATCGAGGTAAATTTAATAGAAATGTCAAGGTTTTAAATGATTTTATTTGTTATGAGTGAAGGAAACCTAGATATATTAAGTAAGATTGCCCAAAACTCAAAGCCACCCCTAGCAATGAGAAGGTAGAGGAGAAATCTATTGTGAAGAAGGGAAAGAAGAAATTCTAAAGAGCTTTCTAGGCTGACTTAGCTTCAGACTCGTCAGAAACTAAAAAGGAAGAGGAAGTCACTAATCTATGCTTAATAGCTAATAATCTTGATCAGTCAGATCAAAAAGAGGCATGTGACTTGTCTTATAATGAACTTTTTGATGTCTCTGAATGTATACATGATGCATATAAAAAGTTAAAGAAAATGCATGCTAGTCTGAACTTAGAATTTTGTGAACTACAACGAGAAAAGAAAATCCTTAGGAAATATCATGCTTTAATTAATAACAACCACATAAAATTACTTGAGAGTTTGATGATTTGAATAAGAACCATGAAAACTTAAAATCATCCTATGCAGAACTTGAAAAAGAATTTAAAGAGTTTAAGGATGAATCTCATAACAAAATGTATCGAATAAATCATACAAATATAATTTTGAAAGATATGATTTCATTTTAAAAATTGAAAATATAAGCTCTCAAGGATAAAAGGATACCCCCAAGACTTCAAGATTTCATCAATCCTATTTTGTATCCTAAATTTATATAATCCGTGAATAGACAGAAGAATAGTAGAAGACTTAGGAATCCATTTTCGGGAGTCAAATGTAATAATTATGGATTATTTGGACATATATCTCACACTTATACATTGAAGAAGAAAATTCATTTGGTGTGGATACCTAAGATGCATAAACCTAGACATATCATACATGCATCTGTTTATAATTTACAAAAAGATGAACCCAAACTTGTTTGGGTTCCTAGGTCTAATGTTTGATAATTTTACAGAAACACTCTCACACAAGTCCTCATGAGAGCATATGGTACCTGGATAGTGGTTGCTCAAAGCATATGACTAGAGATTATAATCAATTCATATCGATGGAAGCAAGGAGTGGAGGCAGGGTTACACTTGGAGATAACACCACAAGGAAAGTGGTTGGGTCAAGTATGATTGGAAATCTTAAAAACTTTTTTATTAAAAATGTACTACTTATAGAAGGCTTAAAGCATAATTTGTTAAGTATTAGCCAACTATGTGATAAAGGATACTGTGTAAAAAAATTTTTCTACTAGCTGCATATTAAGCCTACATGGTAATGATGTTTTGAATGGTATACGGATAAACAATGTTTATATACTAGACTTGAATTATATTAAAACTCTTATTGCTTTTTGTTTAAAAACTATTTCTGATGAATCATGGCTTTGGCACAGGAGACTTTGTCACTCTAGCATGAAAAATCTCAGGAGGATTACCCAAAAGAACCTAGTAAGAGGTATACCAAAACTAGACTTTACTAAATACCACCTTTATGATGCATGTCAATTAGGAAAATAGGTAAAGTCATCTTTTTAGTCCAATAAGGATCTTAGAACAAGTAAACCATTGGAGATATTATATATGGATCTTTTTGGTTCAGTTAGAACTATAAGTCTAGGAGGTAAGGTATACATATTTGTTATTATGGATGATTATTCTAAATTCACATGGGTTAGATTTCTAAAACATAAGAGTGAATCATTTGAGGAGTTTAGAAACTTTTTAATTTGGATTCAAAGGAAACTAGGATGTGAGATTATGACAATTCAAAGTGATCAAGAAGGAGAACTTGAGAATGAAAAATTTGAGGATTTTTATAAGGAGAAAGGAATTAATCACAACCTTTTTGCACCTAGAACCGCTCAGCAGAATGGGGTAGTCGAAAGGAAAAATAGAACATTAATATAAGCCACCCAAGCCATATTGGCAGAATATTCACTTCCTAAATATTTTTGGGCTGAGGCGATTAGCACTGTATGTTATGTTCTAAATAGGGTGAATGTGAGATCAAACTTAAAAAAAAAAAACACCTTATGAGTTACTAAAGGGGAGAACACCTAATTTGTCTCATTTGCATGTCTTTGGATGTAAGGTGTTCATTCATAATAATAGAAAATTTGCCTTAGGAAAATTTGATCCAAAATCAGATGAAGAAATTTTTATTGGATACTCAAGTGTTGGAAGATCTTATAGAGTATTCAATAAAAGAACTTTGATAATTGAGGAGACTATAAATATTGTATTTGATGAATCTGGAAGTTTGAAAGAGCTAATTGTTAAAGAAGATGAGATAAAAATTAACTCCCAAAAGATTGAGAAAGTGAATTTAGAAGAAAATTTGGAGATAGAAAACCCAGTGCCTAGAAATTTGAGATTTTTTAAAAATAATCCAAAAGAATTGATTATTGGAGAACCTAGTGAGGGTGTTAGGACAAGGCATGGATTGAATAAAGAAGTCAATCATTCAGCCTTTATTTCAATGATAAAACACAAATATTGATCAAGCACTTTTGGATGAATTTTGGATATTGGCTATCCAAGAAGAACTAAATCAATTTGTAAGAAATGAAGTTTGGGAATTAACTGCAAGGCCAAAGGATCAAAGTGTAGTTAGAACTAAGTGGGTCAAGAACAAAATGAATGACTAAGGAGTACTCATTAGAAATAAGGCTATATTGGTAGCTAAGGGGTATAATCAGATTGAAGGGATTGATTTTGAGGAAATGTTTGCCCCTGTAGCTAGACTTGAAGCAATTAGGGTTTTATTAGCTTATGCCTATTTTAGAGAATTTAAATTATCACGACCCAACCCGATCGGAATAAATCTCATGACGTTGAGTCGAGATGGATAACCACAAGATCTAGCTTTGAAATTTGTTTTCAGACTTTCTTCCAATATATAAAGAAAATACAAAGCCATAGAGCTTCTACAAACATCTAAATATATAGTAAACTCATTCACAAAAGTATTTCTTTCTTCTCATTCTTCAAAGTAATCATATACATTACAGTGCATGGCTATAAACAGAAAGAACATAACAAAAAAATAGCCCTGACTGTATAAAAATTAAAAGAGCAAAAATACCTATGACTTCAAATCAGATCCTGAATGGCTAATCCAAAACTTCCTTCCCTTTCCTAGAACCTGAAAACCATGAAGATAACTATAGTGAGCTAACAGCTCAGCAAGACTACACTAGCTGATCTAAATTTCCAGATTCTCACATTCAAAAATAATTCCCATGAACTTTAAAAAAATAGTTTATTCATTAGCCATAAAAAAATTCAAATATTCATCAAAAATCCAGATATACAAACAGAATTCAGATAATCATATAAAAATCAGATTGAATTCAGATAATAGATACATAATGGATAATCATATGGAATCAAATAATAGATACAGAAGAACTGAATAAAATTCATATCATAGAATCATTCAAATCACATTTTAGATCACATTTTAAATCAGATTTCAAAACATATTTCAAATCACATATCCCTGACCCAGACAAAATCTCAAAGGATTATAGTCCCTTATGCCTCCCTTCCCAGACATAGACAGAATCTCAAAGGATTCTGGCCCCTTATGCCTACCTTTGTGCTTATAGCATCAGAACATATCAGATATACAGAATTATCATATCAGAATTCATTTTTATATTCCCGGACCCAAACAGAATCTCAAAGGATTTCGGCCCCTTATAACTCCCTTCTGATATGATTCAAATCACATCAAATATAAATTCATATAAAATTCAGAGAAATCATATTCATATCAGAATATCGTTAGAGAGTATAACGGCAGACAACAGAAATTAAACGGATCAGAAATTCATAGTTTCAGAAAATTACCAAACTATCAGAGATACTGTAAAATATCATTTCAAGACTTTCATTGTACTGAAGAAATATTTTTTGACATCCAGATAATTTTTTATTCAATAATAACCTCCTTGAATTCAAAATACTAGGTGCAAAATTTTTAGATAAAACTCAAAACGTGCAAAATCATAATCTCTATAACATACCAAAAGTTATACGGTAAAAGTTTTATTGGTGCAAAGTTATACCCATTTTTCGTGAATGAAAAATAAATTTGAAACAAAAAATCCATCAAAACTCATATTTCTGAAAATTGAGAAAGGCATAATGTGCCTTACCTCGAGTCGATCAATTTTCCCAACTACAGCGGCGGAAAAAAATGGATCGAAGACGTCCAAAACATTGCTTTTCCTCTTTTTCCTTTATTTTCTCTCTCCTATGCTCTCTCTCTCTCTCTCCAAAAAAAAATCTCAAATCAGATATTTAATGAACTCGATCAACTAGACGATGTTTCTCATTCGACCCAGGAAGATCTCCTCAGGACAGAGATCGTACATACGATATCTGACTTTCGTCCCTGGATGATGTTCTCAGGCAAAATTTTTTATTCTGTTCGTCCTGGACTCGTATGAACAAACCTGCACTTTACTCAGTTAGTATAGACTAACCATACAGATTTTCAAAACTTACTTCAGTTCGTACAAACGATTTGTACGTACTGACAGCACCAAAAAAATTTCTTTTTTTTTTTTCAAAATAACTTGAAAGTTTAAGGGTTTCTCATAAATTATATCAAATGGGTGTTAAAAGTGTCTTTTTAAATGGGGTAATTCAAGATGATGTTTTTGTAGAACAACTTCTAAGTTTTGAAAATTCAAAATACCTAAATCATGTTTTAAAATTGAAAAAGGCATTATATGGATTGAAATAGGCACCTAGGGCTTGGTATGAGAGATTGAGCACCTTTATACTAGAGATCTTTTGAAAAAGGAAGTTTGGACACAACTCTCTTTTTGAAGAAATTGAGAGAAGATATGCTCATTGTACAAATTTATGTTGATGATATCATTTTTGAATCTACAAATAAAAATCTTTGTGTTGATTTTCCTAAAATAATGATTAGTGATATTGAGATGAGTCTAATGGGAGATTTGAGTTACTTTCTAGGCTTTAACATTAAGCAAATTGAGGAAGGTATATTTCTTAGTCAGTCAAAATATGTTAAGGACATCCTCAAAAAGTATGAAATGGACAATGCTAAACCTGTTAGTACATCTATGAGTTCCTCAGTTCAGTTGTATAAGGATTCTAAGGGAAAATCTGTTGATCAAAAGAAATTTAGAGGGATAATTGGATCTTTACTTTACTTGACAGCTAGCCGACCCAATATCTTATTTAGTGTTTACTTATGTGCTAGATTTCAATCAGATTCAAAATAATCACATTTGGCAGCAGTAAAAAAGATTTTAATGTATCTGTTGGGAACTTAGAACTTAAGAATTTGGTATCCTAAGTTTAGCTCTTTATTTGAAATAATTTGATATTCATATTCAAATTTTGTAGGTTATAGGGTTGATAGAAAGAGTACTTCTTGAACATGTCAATTCATTAGTAATTCTTTAGTCTCTTGGTTCAGTATACAAAAAAATTCAGTAGCCCTATCTACTGCTGAAGCTGAATGCATTGTATTAAAAAGTTGTGTGGCATAAGTATTTTAGTTGAAACAACAGTTGATTGATTTAGGATTAACAATAGGCACTATTTCCATTTATCATGATAACACTAGTGCTATTTGCATTTCTAAAAATCCTATTCAATATTCAAGAATCAAACACATAGCATCAGGCATCATTTTATTAGGGATCATGTATCCAAAGGAGAAATTGAACTCACTCATGTTACAACAGAAAATCAACTTGCAGACATTTTTATAAAACCACTAGTCTTTGATACTTTCAGTACATTAAGAATAAGGCTTAGTGTGATTGATTTGAATGCTTAATTAAAATGATTCTGCAACATTGATGTGTGTTTTTGTTAGTGTGTTGTGTGTCTTTTAATTTTGTGATTTTCTTTATATATATATATATATATTGTTCATGTTTGACTTTATAAATTTCTATCTATTTTATTTTGTATTCTATCACATCTAGATTCATGATTTGGAATGTTGACTTGGAAATTTGAGTGTATATCGTATGTACGAAATTAATTTCATACAAGACAAAGTGTGTAGTGTATTAATAGTTGATTTGAACGGTTTGCATGCAGTTTTTCAATTTTTTGTTTTACCATTCATCTATACAATCATCACAATCGTCTGGACGATGTATAGTCAATCATATATACACATATAAACGGTTATACAGATAAGATCAGTTTCTTTATTTTTGATTGTATGTACGGACATTAAGTTTGTACATACAAACTTGTGGCGATTCAATGTAGGGGACGTTTCAAATTGTCATTAAAATGACCTTAAATAACTGATTGTCCCGGACAAACACCTGTTCATCTGTACGATCATTTAGTCAAAAGTCTGTATGAAAGGACACCTCGTAACTTACATGCTTACAAAAAGCCGTTTCTTTTTTGGACCCATCCATTCGTCCATAAAAACTATTTTTTGTATGTATGAACCCAATTCGTATGGGAAGAAATTTTTTCGTTCGTACGAAACGATCGGTTTCTCTTTAAATTGGAAGGTTATGAACTCAAACTTTATCCCCTCAAAAATCACTTTCAATCTTCCATTCTCCTAGATCTTCTCCATGGCTAGTTCAAGTAAAAGGCAAAAGGTTCTGGCTAAGGAACCCCCTAAAATTTCAGGTGATAACTTTCTATCCAAAGCAAATGAGGAGTCCTTCCCTAGATTCGCATCTGCCAAAATAACTCCCTCTAGAGTCCTCTAAGAACAACTTACTTTTAAGGTAATGCACATTTTTGCTTCCACCCAGTTTGGTCTTATTCTCACTCTGATCCATCTCTACAATAAGGAGACTTTCCACTACTTCCTTGCCAATATGTCCTTCAACTCTGACCAATCTCTAACTAGATTGTATGTTTTTAAGAAGAAAGTGGAGATCACTAGAGAAGACTTAGGAATATTTTTGAACTTAAGGACTCAAGGAATTAGATCCCACACTTTAACCTCCTCCACCAACTTTGACTGGACTGCAATAAATCAAGTCATTAGAGGATGTAGTGAAGCAAGCCATTTTCCTAAGGTAGCCTCTCTTAACCGCAATGCTTGTATCATCCAGCATATGCTTCGCACTTCTATTATTCCTACAGCAGGCGATATAGTAAATATCACACCTCTTCTTTCTACAGTGACTTATTTGATTATGACAAGCCAACCAATAGATGAAGCCCAACTGATCATTGATTACTTTTATAGATTTTTTAAGATTAGTCATGTCTCCCACAAGAGAAAGAAAAAAATAGCCTTAGGACATCTTGTGACCAACAATTTGAAGAACAAATATGACCTAATCCATCGAGTTTAAAATCTAGAAGAGTCGATCTACCACAATGATGGTTCTTTCCGAACAATCTTTAATAAAGATCCACATGTAATAAGTAGTGACTCAGAGGAGGAAAGAAGAGGACCTCCACCTGAACCTTCTAGTACTCTAAACTTTCAGGATATGGTCTAGCGATTTGATCATCTTAAGAGTCATTTTGATCAATGTTTTGATCAAATTGAAACTCATCTTTAGAAGCAGGATATAGATTGGGTTAGAGGTCAGTTTGATTCAGTTAACACGAATATGGCTACTATGAGTAACTATTTCAACTTCTTCAACCCTCCTCAGCCTTCAAATCAGGGTCCTTCAGAGTGATGATTGTATTTCTGTTTGATTCTCTGTACCATATGTGATGTTGTGTGATTGTTAGCTATTTTATTTTTATGTTTTATGTCATGTTATGTAATGTTTTGTGTTGTTATTTTTTATCTAGTGTTTTGAAAAATATGTTTATTAATATCAATCGTACTTGATGTAATATCTTTTATTATGATATCAATAAAAATTATCCTATCTTGGTTTAGTATTTTTTTATTTTATTTCTAAAATATGTGTTAGCCTATATGATCATCCTTAAAATATTTGATGTTAAAAGTGCTATATCTCAAATTGCAACATAAAATTGAATTCATTAGAAAATTTTATTTTTTCAAAATTTAAGTTGTGATTATAACTTGATCTAGTTAAAAATGTCAATCTCATGTCTCTTGTTAGACTAATATAATTTTTATATTAATATTGTAATTATGATGTTTTCTTATTTTATATTTCACTTATCAATATAAATATTGTTGTACTTAGAGAAATTTGAGATTTTAGATTCTTGATTTTGGGAAGATCAATATCACACTTGAAAATATACAAATGTATAAAATATCAAAAGAATGTGCAATGGTTCGCACATTAAAAAGAGGCACAAAATTAGCCCAAAAATACAAAAGATGCACAAAATGTTCCATAAATATCGAAAAGATGCGCAAAGCACCACAAGTGGTAATTGATTCTTTTCCTATTTTTTTAATCTTTCAATTCAAATTAATTTTCTATATGATTTATTTGATATTAAAATTTAAAATATTTAAATTTTACATTCATATACTTTGCAATGATCTTGTTTATCTCATTGTCTAACTTGATTCATATTTTTGATATTTTTTTATTATCTATGTTATATCTCCTCTTAAATCATATGAATCCTTCTATTTCTCGAATGAACTTTATTTTTATTTGCAAATATATATCAATCTCTTTCGAAAGATCAACTATCCAAGGCTTTTTCATATGACTTATAAAATTTCTGTATCGTTCTATTTCTTCTTTTCTTTTTGTTGTTGACAAAAAGGGGGAGAAAATATTGTTCGTATTCATAATTATTGTTGCATTTGTTTGTTGCATTTATTTTATTATTGTTTATTGTGTCTGTGTTAAAAATTTTTTAAAAAAATTATGTTTAAATTCCCCTTATTCTCACATTAATTCATGGGAAGTTTAGGAGTACTTAGAAATTTGAAAAATATACAAACAATAATTATTTTGTCATCTTCAAAAAGGAGGAGATTGTTAAGAGAGTTGTTACTTAACATAATGCATGCTTTATATTCTTGTAACTTATTATTTTGATGATTTTAAATATTATTGTGTTGATTATTAATTTATCCTAACACATTTTGGAAGAAGTGTTTTTGGCTCTTGTAAGCATTTCAGGGAAATCATACTCCATATTATTGAAGACTTCAAATAAAGATCTGATTATAATATTTTGTATTTTGGAGTCTGTATTTATTCATTTATTGAGTCAGAGAAAGTGTGATTGTAATTGGTACACACACACACTGGGGGAGAACTTTTAAGGACTAAATTTCTCATACTGATCGTACGTGACAAACCATGTTCGTACGGGACGATCAGGTCAGTTATTCCGCTCGGAGAGCAATGGAATGAATAGAAAGTGGATAAAATTTTTTAAGTCCTGGTCATCCAGATGAATTTACCCATTCGTCCCTAGATAATGTCCTATGGATTCTCACTTTGAACTGTTCATCTAAACGAATTGTCCCATTCATCCCTGGACGATGTCCTCTGGATTCTCACTATGAACTATTTGTCCAGACGAATTATCCCATTCATCCCTGGATGATATCCTCTATACTCTCACTTTGTATTGTTCATCTAGACAAAATATCCAATTCGTCCCTGGATGATGTCCTCTGGATTCTCACTTTATACTGTTCGTCCAGACGAAATGACCTATTCATCCCTAGACAATGTCCTCTTAATTCATGACTTAATTAATCGTCTAGACGAATTGTTCCAATCGTCTCAGAACAATGTTCTCTGGACACATGACTTGAACTAATCATCCAGAAGAACTTGTACCTTCGTCCTAGGATGATGTCCTCTATTCCTTAAACTTTTGGACTGTCCTGTAGTATCTTCCAACAAAGCCTGGAAATAATTATTTGTACCAGATGAATAACGTTCGTACGGGATGATGATTGGGTATGAAGTCATTTCGTACCAATGCACATTGAATTCGTATGCAATAGTTTTTACACTGTTCGTACGTACAAATTACGATTATACAGGATGATCGATACGTACATAATTGAAAAATTACAATTTTTGAATGATTTTTCGTGTCTTTTATATAAAAGGTCCTACTAAAACTGTCTTGTAATCTTTTTATCCACTGTTCTTCATGCAAACTGAAGAGAGCTTGAAGGAGAGAGTGTGAGAGAGTGTTTGAAGGAAATTTCTTACTATTGGAGCGTGAAGTGTTCACTTGATACTCAAAGGTAAGGATCATCATTTGTGAATTGTTATAATTTCACTCTTTTCTCTTGTCCTTCCAGATTTCTCGTGAGAAGATCTTATCAAGGAGATCCGATTCTCTGCCGACACTTGAGGAGTGTGAACAGCGAAAAGATTCTCTGCCTACACTTGGAGAAGTGTGAAAGGATGAAGGGTTCTCTTCCTACACTTGGAGAGTGCAAAAGGACGAAAGGTTCTCTGTCTACACTTGGAAAGTGTGAATAGCGGGAGGTACTCTGCCTACACTTGGAGGGTGTAAAAGGATGACGGTTCCCTGCCACACCGGGTAGTGGTGGAAGAGAGTTTTTGTGAAGGCTTCTTCGCCTTACTGTGGGGGCAAAAGAAGATAAACTAATTGGTAATAGTACAATACCTGAAGTGGGAGACTTCAGGGAGTGGATGTAGGTCATGTTTGACTGAATCACTATAAATCTTATGTCTTTTTATTTTCCGCTGCTTATTTACTTTACTATTTTTGTGTGATTTTTGGTTGAAAAATATTTTTAAAAAATTTCATAAAAAAGTTTGAATCGGTTTAAAATTTTAAGAGGGAATTTTTTTTTAATTACCAATTCACCCCCCCCCCCCCCCCCCCCCCCCCCTCTTGGTTAGCCGCTGGAACATAAACTTAGGTCTAACAACCTAATTCATAATTAACAAGTCTCAACATAAAACTTCTAAAAAGGGGGAAAACCATGGGGCTTAGCCCAATTAGAATGAATCCACTAGTATTTGTAGTTGATTACAAATGTGGCCCTTTATTGGGGGAAGGCCTTAGCTTGATGTACATCATATATAATACATTACATGGTGGGAAAATGAAGAATCATTATTGATGTGTTCATTTGGTTGGAAGGAACATATTCGACATGGGATAGAGGTCATAAAAACCATTGGCTGGCCACAAAGGTCGGAAGGAACTTAGTCAATGGGAAACAGAGGTTGGAAAAACTGTAGTCGGCGGACAACGGAGGTCATAAAGGCCTTTTTTTTATGACGGAGGCCAGAAGGATGACATAAGATAAAAGTCCAGTGATGTACATAAGTCCAATATTAGATACAAGTCTGACAAATTTCAGGTAATGGGTAGAAGTCTCGCGATGGGTAAAAGCCTGACAAAAGTCTGGTGATGGATAGAATTTTGGCATCAGGTAGAAATTCATCTATGAGTGGAGATCCGGTGTTGAGTAGAAGTTCGGCGTTGGGTAGAAATTTGGTTACAAGCGGAGGTCCAATATCAGGTAGAAATTCGACATCAATCGCCGATCGGGCAGAACTCCAGTGTTAGATGGCATTCGAGTAGAACTCCGACGTCAGTAGGCTTCCAGGTGGAAGTCCAGTAGTGGTCAAGTAAGAGTCTTTAACAAGAGATAACTCTTTCTTCTCTCCCTTTTCTTCCTTCTATTCTTGCTTCCTTGATTAATTCTAGCGTTAGTTGGTTATCAGGAAAAAGTTCGGCATCGGTCGACTGCCGGGTGAAAGTCTAGCAGTGGTCGAGGAGGAGTCTCTTCCTTGTTTTCATCTCTTCACTTCTTGATTGGGCCTCCTTCTTCCCCGTTATAGGAGTCCCCCTCTATGAGAAATAAGGAGTCTATTTATAGTTTTCTAAGAGTAGCATGTCACGTAAATAGGAGGAAGAACTAAGGTAAATTGAGAGTGGTTCGGATAGAAAACAGCTGTTGAATCCCTCGATTATGGACAATT
The DNA here is from genome assembly GCF_001605985.2 of Dendrobium catenatum. Classification (NCBI taxonomy): domain Eukaryota; kingdom Viridiplantae; phylum Streptophyta; class Magnoliopsida; order Asparagales; family Orchidaceae; genus Dendrobium; species Dendrobium catenatum. The sequence goes on along the minus strand of NW_021319939.1, from coordinate 152,400 downwards.
TAGTGAGCATCTGAATGTCTTAATGATGTCAAAATTTGGCAATCTTGGGTTCGTTGGATTCAACTCGCCAAGCCATTTGATTCGACTATAAGCATGTCAAGTTTAAAAATTGTTTGGTAATCCAAATTATACTTTACACCTTCCAAATGAGCTTCGATTCTTTAATTTGCACTCAATTGGGCTCAGATTGAGTCGAATTTGGTGTCATTGGGTTTATATTTCCGAGACGTTCAGTTTGACTATAAGTTCGCTGAAAAAAGAGTTCATTTGACTTCCGATTAAATTTTTGAAGCTACCTACTTGACTTTTGCCTCGAGATTCATGCTCGATCAAGATAATTTTTTGATGATATATCAAATAGAAGGAAATAACCTACTTTGGAAAGTGAAAGGATGTATCATATCCAACATCTAGTGCGTGTTAGGTTATGCCCATGTCCCACTATTATTTATTTATTCATTTATTTTAATTTTTAAATTTATTTAATTTCTACCAAAGGGTGATCTTAATTTTAAGTGATTTACAACTTCTGTTTAAATGTAAAAGAAAGTGATTCCATTTTAATTTTAGACTTTAAATAATTATTTAAATATACAATGTTCTTTTTTTGGGGAAATTTTGGGGCATAGCACACTTTATTAAAATTAAAAAGAAAATTACAAAACCAACTAGTTGCGGAAAGTAACAACAAAGAAAAAACTAAAATTACATAAAAAATGAAATTCATTTTATAACAGGTATAGAATGAAAGCTAAAACAAAACAATGAAATAACCAAAACAAAAACTGAGAGAAGGATCAACAGCTTTCATAAAATCAAAGCTAGAGAAGATGAGTCGTAGTCAAACTCTTTTGGTCAAAAGACATACAGTCTTGCAAAAGTCATCCAAGTGAATGTCAGTCAGCAGGTGCCAACCATAAGGTCATTCAGCACCGAACCAGCGTATACGATAAAACCATGGTTCCCAGTCCCAGAAATAGCCCAGCCTCATAAGATTAGTTTCCAAAAGCTCCAAAATTCAGCTCCCTACCTTCTTAGTCCATTTCCCTCCAGCAAGATAGCGATCCAAACATGAAAGAAAGACCAAATACAGATTCAGTAAATGATATTTGGAAAAGTTATTTTTAGTTACTCATATTTTTTCCAATTTGAAACTTTCAATTTAATGGTATTTCTAATATAATAGCAGAGGGACAAGGGAGAAATCCCATTCCCAGAGAAACGTATGTTGTTCCTTTCAATCCAAAGAAAGTAATCCGAAGAGGATATGACGAGGTAAATAAAGTTTTTCTCAATGCTAGAAAGTTCATTCATTTGATCAAAATGATCAAGCAATTGAAGCTAATTCGGTCTAATAAAGAACTTGTTAATATGAGGAAGTAAATAAGAAATTAATAAAAAAGAATAATCACATTCAAAGAATAAGTGTTTATGATTCTATGCATTATTCTGGCAAAAGGCGCAAGAGGGATTAATGCCAATATTCGTTCTCAACAAAATATATGTAGTTTTTAATCTCTCCAAAATAGCCATGCAAATATAAATCGAGTACCAAATAGCATGCCTACTCAAATAGCATGCCTTTTAAACCAAATATATTTATTCCAAATAACATCTACCAAATTCTCATAAAAACTGGTCAAATATAAACGATGGGTCGGGTTTGGTAAGCCATCCCAAAGAAAAGCCGGTTGCTTACCAATAGAAATATTCATGATTTCATCCATCACAATCCTAGGAGTATCTATATTCATTCTCCAACTGCTCTCAGAAATAAAATAATTAACTTGAACAAAATAATCAACAGGAGGATTAATGATTTCAGTAATAGCTTTGCCATTACACCATGGATCCCAGTAAAAATAAAAGTTATTGTTGTCAGTAATTTGAAAAGAAACTTTATGCTTTATATTGCCAACTACCTCACAAATAAGTTTCCACGTTTTAGAAGCATCAGACGGAGGAGTTTTCCAAGAGGAAAAGATTTCCCCTTTATACCAAATTGCTAAACCACTATCCCGGGTCATAATTCTCCTAATAAGAGAGCAAATGAAGCTATGATAAAGACATTTAACATAAGGCAAACTGAGACCACCTGCAGTCTTAGGTGTGCAAACAGTTGACCAAGCAATGGTTTGCATTTTCTTATCTTTAGTATTTCCATGGAATAGAAATCTAGAGCACAACCTCTCAATAACTTTGCAAGAAGTTTTGGGTATAATAGCCCCCCTAATCCAATAAGCAAGATTATTAGCAATAGAGAACTTGAGAAATTGGATTCTCCCTACAAGAGATAAGAATTTGACTTTCCAACCATCCAGTAGACCATTAATTTTGTCTAAATGGGGTTGAAAATGAGAGGCATTTAACTTAATAGACGTAATAGGAAAAACCAAGATAAATGAGGCAATAAGCTGTACTAGTAATCCCCAAAATAAACTTCTCAGGGAAACTTTTAGATCTCATACGATTAATTATAAAATCCCTGGAAACCGAGTCAAAAGCTTTAAGAATATCAAGCTTAGCACAAAAACAATTCTTAGAGATATTGAAATCTCTTACAATTTTATTAGCAAGAATAATGTTGTCAAAAGAGGATCTATTCCTAATAATACCAGCCTGGCTATCATGAATAATGAGGGGAAGAACATATTTCAATCTATTAGCCAAAAGCTTGGGCACAATTTTATAAAAAAACATTACACAGAGAAATCGATCTAAAGTCAGAGATAGAATTAGCATAAGAATTCTTAGGAATGAGGATAATAGCGGTAGCCTTAACCCTCTTAGGGAAATGACCAAAATTCATAAAATTTTTAACTGCATTGCACACCTTGATCCCAACAACATCCCAATTATCCTTATAAAATTTAGCCGTAAAACCATCCGACCTTGGAGAAGAACCAGTGGGAAAAGAGAAGATCACCTCTTTCATGTATTGATTGGTAAAAGGACTAATCAGGGAGTTGGTAGCCTCATAAGTAAGCATATTGCCAGTAGGAATAACCATAGAAGTAGCATTAGAAGGAACTGGAGTATTAAAAAGCTTACTGAAGTGCTTAATTAAAGCTTGGGAAATACCATTATGATCATTCAAAATACCGTTAGCACTAGATAACACTTTAAAAGTATTAATATTATTCCTACTTCTGATCCAAGCATAAACAAAAACCAAATCTTCTTCACCAGCAGATAACCATCTAGCTTTAGCTCTTTGAATCAGCCAAGAAGCCCAAGAAATTTGATAATTAGATAGTAAATCATTGATATCTTTTAATATGGAGCTGAGAGAATCATCCAAAGGATGTTTCTAAATCTCATGCAAATAAAACAGTTGCTTCTCTTTAAGATCATCCAATGATTTAGAAATGAAATTAGCATAATTCCAGCTTTTCTTTTTTAGAAGCCTTTTCATAGTTTGCAAGCTGGAGCACAGAGAAGAAATAGGACTAGAATAGGGGCAATTAAGAAAAGCATCTAAAAGCACCTCTTTAAAGCCAGCTTGACTGGACTAATAATTTTTAAAAAGAAACCTGTAGGGTTTGTGATGAACTATGCCAAAGTGGATCAAGAGAGGAGAATGATCATAGCAGTTGGGAGGATCAACTTTATAGTAAGATTTAGGATAATTATCCAACCATTCTGTATTTATTAAAGCCCTTTCAAGCTTACACTGAATGGGATTATTTCCTTGCTGATTAAAACATGTATAGTACAAGCCGGCTGAAGCAAGATCAGAGAGTTCACAATCAAAAATAATATTATTAAAGACCCCAAGCCAACTAGGATTGGAGGGGGAGCCTACCACCTTCTCCTGATCATATCTATAATAATTAAAATCCCTAACTAAAATCCAAGGTTGGGAAATATTATTGGCCAGCTCTCTAATATTGTTCCAAAGAGATTTCCTTTCATCTGGAGTATTAGCTGCATAAATAACAGTAATAAAAAAGGAAGTAGAAGAATCTAAGGAAATCTTCTCATGAATAAACTGGGAAGAAGTAACAATGGGATTAAAAGAAATAAAAGACAAATCCCATTTAACCGAAATTCTGCCAGGAGAGGAGACATCAAAATTGTGACAGTTACATTCATTCTCAAAAAGCTTGTGAGAATTAACAAACCAGGAATCATTGAGCGAGGAAAGCTGAATTTTAGCTTCAATAACACAAAACATTTTCAACTTGTAACTATTAATAAGATTTTTGCAGGCAAGAATTTTATCCGTCCTGTTAAAACCTCTCACATTCTTTCATGCTATAGGAGGAGGAATCATTTGGATTTAGATGAGGAAGGTTTTGCCTTTTTGGCAATTTTGGCTTTATTGGGTTTTTTCGCAGGAGAAGGAGGTTTAATCACTTTAGGAGAAATCTATAGCGGAGAGTTATTTTTACTAAGAGGACAATTTGAATGAGATAAACCAGTTCTCTGAGAGGAAACATCTTCCGTATCAGAATCTTGATGGGGCTTAGATAGAACTTCGCAATTCAAAATATTGAATTTATTATTTATAGGAATATCCGGAGCCAATTGAGTATTAATATTGAGACTAGGTTCAGAGGAAGAAAGCTCTTATGTGGCGAAATTAAGATTGGGAATACTGAGATCCTTTTCCATAATTGTTTTAGCATTTTGAGGAGGGGGTTGTAACAGATCTCCTGCAATTTCTTGCTAACTAGGAGGTTCCAGGTTAGAAGGAGAAGTGGGCTTGGAATTGGGATCTTCAGAAATAGGTGTCGAAAGTAAAGGAGGAATCTTAGAGACTGTGCGGGGTCGGTAACGGGTATGTCTGCTAGTACTCCTACCTCTGAGAGAAGGTAAGTTAATTGTATTCAAGGTTTATTTTTGCTTGGGATTAGAAGGGAAAATGTTAGAAGAATGTATAAGAGATCCACACGATTCACAAGGAATCAGTTTCCAATCATAAACCACTTTTAGGGTAAAATCCTCTCCATCAATATCAATCAGAATTTATTTCGAAAGTTTAGAATCTTTAGAAATCAAACACAACCATAAGTGATTTTCCTATAAAACTCGTGATTTTTTAGATATCCCAAAGTGGTCCAAAGAGCGAGCGGAACATCTAAGATGTTCACCCAAATCGGGATGGAAGCATATTCATCCCTTTTTGTTTTGAATTTTGGAGACCATTGTTGAAGAACAAATAGTTTACCAAGGAGAAACCAGGGACTTACAAACCAAACCATATTGTAATCATCAATATTATTGAATTTCAGTAAGAAAAAACCATCAGATAATGAAAGAAGTGAGAGGGAACCCTTCAGATGCCACAGTTTTTCATGGTTGTAAGCAGCCTTTCATAATAAGGTCTCTGACCTATAGAGTAACTAATAAGAGACAAGTTCCAGAGAGAAATACCTTCTGAGAGATCATCTACTTTAAAGGAAAGTTTTTGATCTGGAGGGATAAAGGACATAGGAAAAACCTCAGCTTGAGATATCGGATCCAATGTAAAGTTGTTCGTCCAAGGAGCCGAAGCAACTGAGGAAGATGGATCATGATGCGAGCCAGATAGAAGAGGAGGAAAACCAGAAGATTCTCCAGCCATCATCCCCGAGATGAAGGGGCAAAAGCCCCTTGAGCGAAAAAACCCTAAGGGGCGCAAGCAGGAGTTTCGAGGAGACAAAACCCTAACGCTCAGCAAAATATCTCTATCAATGAATCTGTTCAATCTCTTTCACTTACCTATTTGTTATACAATGTTCACCTCAAGATAAACCTTGTCATTTAAAGCATTCTAGATATAACAAGGCATACATCTGACCAGAGAAGTGTTTTTTTTTTTTAATATTTGGATATTTATAAATTTTAATTTAAAGGTTTGTGAGATAAAATTATACTTTTACAATTTAATATTATTTCAAATTATTTAATAGATATTCTATATAATTTTATGAGTTTGTAGAAATATGTTTGATATCTTCTAAATTTTCTTAAATTATTATTGAAATTTAAAATTTATGATTTTTTTATTATTGTTGCGGGCTAGAATATATGCGGCGATAGAGTTATAATTCTATGTCTTAGTGTTGCACAGATATCCAGCTCACACATAGAGAACGCGACATTTTTTTACATGGAAAACTCGGGAAAAAGAAAAAATCATGGGGCCTAGCCTAGTTGAAAATAATTCCACTAGAATTTGAGTAAAGTACAATGGTCTGACTCGTCCTTGAAGACAACCAGATTACAAATGTCAACTAAAAGTTTTGCAAAAATCCAGTGTCACTCCAACGCCAGGTGGTGGTCCGGCAGCACTCTGGTGTCAGGCGGTGGTCCGACAGTGGCACTTCAACGTCAGGGACCACTCTAGCTTCGGGTGGCACTTCGATGTCTTTTTGATGGCCTTGTGGTAATTCTACAAAACTGTGGCATCCCTTGGTGTTCCGACGCTGGTGCAGCAGAAATTCGGCGTCCCTTGGTGGTCTGGCAGTGGTGTGGCAGAACCCAGTGATGGTGCGGCAGAACTCTGACAATGTGCGACCGAACTCTAGCGGTGGTGCGACAAAACTACGGCGGTGGTCGAAGAGGAAATGAGATTCTATTTATAGAATTCTTGAGTGGCATGACTTGTAAATAAGTGGAAGAACAAGGATAAATTGGGAGTGTTTCGGATGGACAACCGATCTTGATTCTTACGATCATGCACCGTTCAATGGACCTTTGATTATCTTAAAGATATCATAATTTGATGATCTTGGGCTTGTTGGATTCGTCTCATTGAGCTGATCGATTTGACTTTAAGCATGTCACGGTTGGAGACCGTTTGGTAACCCAAATTTTGGTTTGATCCTTTCAAAAGTGCTTTGATTCTTTGATTTGGACTCATTTGGGCTCGGATTGGGTCGATTTTGGTGTCGTTGGATTCGTGTTTTCGAGACGCTCAGTCCGACTATAAGTTTGCAAAAATCATAGTTAAGATGGTCTAAATTTTAGTTATTGGAGCTTCTAACTTGATTTTGCCTCAAGATTCGTGCCTGGTCAAGATAAATTTTTGATGATGTATCAAATATTATTCTATCAAACCTTGAGTTTGTTACTTTTTTTAGCTTAAATGATGTCTAAAAATTATGGAATAATTCTTTGAAGTTGGTGGCAACCATTAGATCATTCAAAAGAAAATTGATTTTTTTAATTTATATTAATTTTTAATTATTTAAGGGTAAAATTTAACTTATTATTAAAATGAGCTTAAGAGGTTAAAGATAATCTCAAAAACTTTCTAAAAAAATATGAGTTTACTTAGATTTAATTTTTTTTAAAATTTTTAGACAATTAATCTTCAATTGATTTAGAGATGTCTTATGGGAATTATTTAATTTTTATCGCACAAAGGTGAAGAATTATTAAAAATATAAAATAATTCAAAAATATCCAAAACATTTTGGTATGTGGAATGTTTGCTCTCTGACTTCGAAAAAGCCCCTCCTAAAAGTTTTAAAATACTATGATTTTTAGGCAATTTCCCCCAGCATAATTAAACATATTTTGTAGAGGTGTTATATTGTTAGGAAACGATGAACGAAATACAAAGAGAAATAATAATAAAAATCCAAAAATATCCTTAAAATTAAAATTTGTTTTGGGGGAGCAGCCTGTTAACCCCGCGACATAGTTCCCGCCAGGGGGCATTGCCCCCCTTGGACCGCCGATATATCTGCAAAATCTCTAAACTTTTAGCCATGACACTATGACAGTGGGCATTTTAAGGGAAAAATGATAATTTTATAAATAGTTATATTTATATTTTAAATGTTTAAATACTACGCAAATGACAATACTAGTCCTCAAAAAACTTTAGGGATGTATATCTTAGCAGTAGGAATATGGCTAAATTTATTATAAATTATTGAAATTATTTGTAGGTCAAAAGAATAAAAAACCTTAAAAAATTTTATGTTAATTACCCATTCCTAACAAATGACTTCTAAAATACTGTCCTTACGTTTTCTATAAAATTTTAATTCCAGAAATTTTTAACTGTAATTTTAGTTATTTACAACATCATAATATATATTAGATATTTCATCTATCACTAGTAAAAAATTTTATAGGCTAATTAGATTCTAATCAAACTGTCAAAATAGTTTGGAATTTTTTTAAAATATTTGACATATTAATCAATTAAAATAGAAAATAAGCAATTTTTTAAAATTAAAAATATAGGAATTTTATCATGAGAACATTTTTTTAATTTCTTATAATCTAATCCGGCCATCTATGATTAAAATTTCATAAGATTTGGATTTAAGGTGAGCTTACAACAAAAATCACAAGAGAGTGCTTTAAAAATTCTAAACCCTACTGAACTACAAACCAAACTATTGTCCAACCTAACCTGGACTATTCATTTCGGAATGAATGATATTTATTCATCATCCCTGCCAAATTCTATGTATTTCAGCTCAATTATTCGATGGAATTTCTCTCTATACAATGTACCGGCTGAATTGATCTAAACTCAAGTGCACACAGGAGTTTTAGGGCTACGTTCTTATGGGTCTCTAATTCAACATGATTAATTGGCTTTAATAAAAATATTCATAAAGAATTAATAATAAGTGATTAAATATTAATAGTAATTGATGTATAGATTTAGAACTAAATATCATACTCTAAATTAGAATTTGAGTACTTGTCTCACTCCTTAAACTGCGTCTCTTTTATTTTAATACTTACATCTACATGCAATCATTATGTAATGGTACTTAAGTATATAAATTTATATTTTATTAATATTATTAATTTAATTTAATATCTAACATATCATTAACTTTATTATATATATTAGTCTTTTTATTTATTTATTTATTTATTTTTAAATATTTCTAGCATTAAAATTAATATTATATATATATATATATATATAAACAGACATGAGCTAAAAAGGAGGAATAATTGAAAAGTTAATGAGATATAATGAAACCTAGCATGATTGTATACGTGAACATTTGATTGATATTGTATTATTGGCTATTTGACACAATTAAGCATATTTGTAATATTATCATACAAGAAAATGTCATAGGAACTATGAATTGTTATTTTATTACGTTGATACATAAACCCTTTGCTACTATATAGCCACTCTAATCTTTTTGGTCGTTCATATTGCATGTCTCATTCTCTTGTCGTTTATGTTTTAATAGGTAGAAGTTAGTTGTTGGATTTAATTTCTCAAACTAACTTGTTGTCAACTTTTCTCATTATAGGTCATATCAATGTGTTAGGTGGATCATCACTAGAGGAGTAGATTTATCAACCTTAGAATGTATTTGGTATTTTATGTGTTTATAGAAGTACTTTTGTATTTTCTTTTGAGGGATGGTTAATTTTATTTCTATAGTTGCTTCTTTTTGATCTTTTTTCACGTATGTGGTATGTTCTATTTTTTTATGTATGTTGTTTGGATTCAAAGTAGCGAAATAAAACTTTGAATAATCTTTTTTACGGGCTAGAATATAAACAGTAATAGAGTTATTATTCTACATCTTAGAGTTGCACAAATATCCAGCTCACACACAGAGAACATAAGATATTTTTTTACATGAAAACCCCTGGAAGGGGGAAAAACCATGGGGCGTAGCCCACTTGAAAATGATTCTACTAGAATTTGAGTTGAGTACAATGGGCTGACTCATCCTTGAGGGATATTAGATTACAAATGTCAACCGTATGATTGTAGTCTAGTGACAAACAGGGATGAAAGTCTGGCATCAATGGGTGGCCCAGCGAAACTCCTGGCTTCAAGTGGTGGTGCGATGGAACTCCGATGTTAGGTGGTGGCCCCGTGGAACTCTCGATGCCAGGTGGTGGTTCGACAAAACTCTAAGCATCAGGTTGTCGTCCGACAGAACTCCGGGCAGTGGTCGAGGAGGAGTTAGGGCAAAAGAAATCTCTGATTTCTCTCTTGCTTTCTTACTTGGGGTCCATTTTCAAGAGAAAGGAATGGTATATTTCTATTTTTTCTAGAGTGGTATGACCCATAAATATGAGGAAGATCAAGGGTAAAGGGGAAGTGGTTTGGGTGGATGATCGATATTGAATCCCTTGATCCTAGACCATTTACTGGGCATTTGGATGTCTTAGTGATATTAGAATTTGGTGATCTTGGGATCGTTCAATTTGTCTCATCGAGACGTTCAATTCAACTATAAGCATGTCATGTTTGGAAATAGTTTGGTAATTCAAATTGCTGCTTGAACCTTCCAATAGCACTTTGGATCCTTGATTTGGACCCATTTGGGCTCGAATTGAGTCTAATTTAATGTCATTGGGTTTGTAATTCTGAGACACTCAGTTTGACTATAAGTTTACTGAAATCAGAGTTTAGATGATCCCAAATTTAATTTTGGAAGTTTTCAACTAGATTTTGCCTCGAGATTCACGCTCGATCAAGATAATTTTGGAAGATACATCAATCTTCATTTGTTTAACCTGATATATTTTATTTATATTACATGTATATGAACTTTCTTTCTTGTGTGTTCAAAATAATTTTTTCTATCCCATTCTTCATGTCCCGTGTTGTCAGGGTGTATTGCATTTCGTACTTGGGGTGTGAAGATAACAATCTTATTTAACACACTCTTTTTATGTTATGTTATTTTTGAGGATATGATATTAGGTGCATTAAAGTAGGATAATGGGTTGGGTTTCGGTTCAACCCAATTCGAGTTAACTAAAACTCGATCCATTTAATAAATGAGTAAAAAAGGTGGACCCAAACCCTACCTGATATCTCATTTTGATTAAAAAAATATTATTTTATAATTTATCACTATAGATTTTATTTTAATTGATAAAAAACAAGATCTTACAACAAAAAAAAATTAAGAAAAAAATAAATGGGTGGTCACTCAGGTCAAAAATGAGTTTATGGGTCAACTCGAACCTGACATTTTTAGTAAACATGTTAGAATTTAGACTCGAACTCAACCAGTTTATTAAAAGTGTCAACCCATATTCAAATTTTGGTTCGTGATAGCATTATGTTGATGAGTTGAGTCATTTATTGACACCCTTATAATGAGATTCATTGAAATCTATCTTCAAATATGTGTTAACACTATGAAATTATATATTGACACCCTTATAATGAGATTCATTTGTTGACACCCTTATAATGAGATTCATTTATTGACATCCCAAGATCAAATTTGAAAGAATTGTATATTTTTAAACGCTTAAATAGTTAACCAAATTTTTTATCAATTCATCATTCTAAATCACTCCAGCGGAAGCATCTAAAATCATATACTTCATAATCTTTCATTATATTCATTCTCCCAAAATTATATACAATAGGCACAAACTACAAAAAAAAAAAAAATTATCAATAGATCTTGACTACAAAAGAATAACAAGAATATAAAAAAAATCTAAAGGAAAATTTAAGGATCTCTGACAACTTTACTCTACTTGGTCATGATCTCATTCCTGGCCTAAAATTATTAAAATTCATCTAATGAGTTAAAAAACCTAACAATAACTCAAATTCCTTAAATCTTCCAATATAAGACTTTAAGAATAAATATGCATTCTCAGTTCAGTCAATATAATAAATAACATTCATAAGGCTCAAAATAATTAATAATAAAAGCAATAAATCATTTCAATGAATCAATAATGGTATAAGAATCAATTTATCCGTAAAGCAATCATACTAAAATCATTTGAAAATTAGTAAAGGAATAATAACATATAAGCGTCAATATCTTCAGTCTTATCTATCTTATCTAATGCAATTAATACATATATATGTACCCATTATGATCTATTTATCAATACTATCAATGCATATATACTTCAATATATGATTTCCAAGCCAGGATATCCAGCTTTAATGTGTTGTTTTTATTCTTTCATATGTTTATTCTTATTAAAATATCATTATCATTATCATTTTCATTACATGTGACTTTGAATAAATCATTAAGAGTTGTTACTCTCTGCCTGTCATCATAATCGATCATCAATTACAAACTACAATCTAGATAACACCATAAATCATCTTTAAATGAATGCTCATCTGCCCACCAGTCTACATAAGGTATTATATTTTAAGAGCAAGCCCATATTAATTTAAAGTGTTGACGACCAACCTTTTTTTATTTCATAAAATGCATCTTAATGTATGAAATAAAACATGAAATGCTCAGTTCTATAAAAGCCGGGAAATCTATATATCAATTTATAGCTTCAAAAAATTATAACTTTTATTTCACGAGATAAATTTCTGTAATATTACAATCAAATATTCATAAAATTTGAATATAATATATATAAAAAGTTACACGAGAAAGTGCGATGAATTAGGAAAAAAAATATTTTTATTGATTTATGAGAGAATAAACCCGTCTAACTCAAAATCATTTAAACCCATAGTGAGATTCAGGTTACTTACAACAATTAGAATAAATCTCTGAACAAAATCGAGGGATAGAAATACCCCAAATGCTTTCTCTCTTCACTTTCTCTTCCTTCCTCTCACTCTCCTGTTCTTCCTTCCTAAGCAAGACATGGTGGTGGGGGAAGAGGCGGCAGCTTAATGCTTAGAATATTAGGATTTAATATATATAAAAATATTTTTAGTGCCTTAACACTGTAGCTCATAGACCCAGAGCTGCAGCGCTATATGCTGAATCCAAAATTACCGTTGAACAAAGACTCAAGCGCTGCTGTGCTACAAAGCACATCATCAAAGTGCTCTAGGTTAAACAGAAATTCAAATTTTCTTTTTTTTTTTCATTTTAAAATACTTTTCATATCCTAAAGTTGTTAGACCTTTACACCTTATATCTCAATGAAATACTTTAAGTTAAAATAAACATATTACTTAATATAAAAACCTAAACTTCACATAAATTTATTGTGAGACCACGTGCATATATGCAAAAAACAAATCATATAATTATAATTCATATAAATTTTAATAATTATCACTAATATTATGGCAAATATATATAAAAAATTAATAGTTCTTTGAATTTAATTAATAATGCATTTTAACTAAGGGGCTATTTGGTTAGAATACTTTAGGTTTCAAAATATTCCAGATGTAGGGGTTTTAACAGTTTTGATGTTTTATTGGATGAAAAAGGAATTCAAAATAAAGTAAATGTAGTGTAATCCAATTTAATTTATTTTTGAGGTAAAGTAAACTCGCCCAGTTTTGAGCAAGATTGTTTTACACCTCAAGGAAGTTCGCATGACCCCACTGACCACCATCGCTAGCAACCTCCACCCGCCATAGGCCACCGTTGCCGGCAGCTGATGGCCACCGCCACCACTAGCTAATGCCTATTGTCGCCACCAGCTAATGTCCACCGCTGCCACCCTCCGAACACCGTTGTTGATTGCTGACCACCATCCACAACTGCCATCACTAGCGGACACCACCTCTACCAACCTCCGACTGTCGCCACCGATAGACCACTTACTAGTAAGCTTAAGCATTTATGATACAAGCCTTATTAGCTTTCATTTTATTTATCACAGGCTTTTTCGATTTCAAGTTTTCAATCCACCTCCTACCTAGACCATGCAATACTTCAGATGTGGAGAGAGAAAGACTGCTGGGTTAAAATATTGAAAGTAAGAGGGAGGACTGACTTTCCATTATGGACGGAATGATGAAAAGTTGATTGAGCAACAAGTTAGCCAGCAAGGAGTGAGATTTTATTTTCATTTGAACTTCAATTCTTCAACTAGATTTACTTGACTAATTTAGTTCTATTTCTATTAAAAAAAGTTTATAAAAACCTATTCTAATTTTTTTAACTCTTTCTTTTAAAATTATTTACTAATTCAGAGAAGCCATCAAAATCTTTTTTTGGACACATGAAAAGCATCAATGGTTCTTTTTCCCTTTTGCTCCTCTCTCGCGACTCGCAGCTCACGACCTCGAGCACTACTTTCATTCTCCCTTTAGCTCACCTCTCACCTTAAAACAAACAGCGCCCATGGTAGATGCTTATTCTAACCTTCCAAATGAGACAACAAACATAGTTGCTTCCATCAAAATCTTTTTTTGGACACATGAAAAGCATCAATGGTTCTTTTTCCCTTTTGCTCCTCTCTCGCGACTCGCAGCTCACGACCTCGAGCACTACTTTCATTCTCCCTTTAGCTCATCTCTCACCTTAAAACAAACAGCGCCCATGGTAGATGCTTATTCTAACCTTCCAAATGAGACAACAAACATAGTTGCTTCCATCAAAATCTTTTTTTGTTACCGTTACCACTCTCCACCACTACCTCTCGTTGGCTGTTATTTTTAAACTTATACTATATTCATTTTACTTTGAATCAAATAAAAAATTATTTATCTAAATTTATTTTAAACTCATTCAAACAACTCTAAAATATTTCCTTTTACATTGCATTTCTTTTATATTATTACTTTTTTAGCCCCCTAAACATCCCCTAAATGAAAGAATGCTACTCTTAAAATATATTCAAAGATCAATTTGATTATTTATAAAATGTATTTTAAAAAAATGATGATACTTATTGCTTCCTGGAGTATTCTCGACGGTAGAGAAAAATAAAGTTTAATTTTTTAGCATTGTATAAAGATCCATCACGCACACAAATAAAAAGAGAGGGTGCATAATTCACTAGAGACATCAAGATTTTTACGTAGAAAGTTGGGTAGAACTCTGGTGTCACTTGAAAGTCCGGCAGAACTCCGACGGTGGCCGAAAAGGAGTTTCTTCTCTCCTATTCTTCTCTTCTCCTCCTCTTCCTTCTTGCTTCGACCCCTCTTAAGGGAAATTATGGACTATTTATAGCTTTTTGAGGATGGCATGACCCGTAAATAAGAGGAGGATCAAGGGCAAATGTGGAGTGGTTTAGATGGACATTCGATATTGAATCCCTTGATCGTGGACGGTTCGTCAGTTATTTGAAGCTCTTAATGATATCAGAATTCAACGATCTTGAGCTCGTTGGATTCGTCTCGTTGAGCTGCTTGATTTAACTATAAGCATGACATGTTTTGAAACCGTTTGATAATCCAAATTGTGGTTTGAACCTTCCAACAATGCTTCGGGACTTCGATTCAGACCCATTTGGGCTCGTATTGAGTTGAATTTGGTGTCGTTAGGTTCATATTTTTGAGACGATCAGTTTGACTATAAGTTTGTTGAAATCAGAGTTCAGATGATCCCATATTTAACTTTTGAAGTTTCTAATTTGATTCTTGCCTTGAGATTCATGTCCGATCAAGATAATTTTTTGATGTCATATCAATACTTAGATGCATATGTTATAACTGATTTTTTAATATAAATTTATAGTCTAATAAAAATATCAATTTTTGAATAGGTAAGATATAAAAAAATTAGGAAACACTACTCTTTTTAGAATATAACTACGTTCAAATAACCAAGTGAGCTCTAAATCCCAATCAAAGAGCTTTTTAAAATATTCTCCTCTACCTTTTTTTTTTTTTTTTTTAATTTGAGAAAAATCCTCTACTTTTTCTCTATGTTCTTTGTGGGAGCAACGAATCCGTTCCCAGATCATACCATTTTCCAAACTCCGACGTCAGGTGTGCGCTGTGCTTCGCGGGACCCAGCAGTGGCTCCCGCCGCTATTTCAACCTCTCAGCAGTTTAACAGATCGCCGTCCTTCGTAGTTCGTTCTCTCCGGAGTGTGCCGCCGTAGAACATTGGGATACGCTATCGGATTCTGAAACGGAAACCCTAGCTCCACCAATCCTTGAGGTACTTGATCTAGCTACCAATCCAGTACCGCAATTCCTTTCTAATAACGAATCTGATTCGTTCCTTCGTATATTATCTCAGCATCTCCGTTTGCTGTTCCACGCTATTCATGCTGTGAATAGCTCATTTGCTTTCATTTTCTTTTGGAGGTCACAGGAGTGGAGATTAGCCGATGGCGCTTATACCCCGCTTGTATACTTGCCAAAATTTTCAATCTGAGATGGCGAGTGGCTTGCAGTGCAATGCTAATTCGATGATGATCAGTCTTAGACCAAAGGTTGAAGTTGTGTGCTATTCGTCTTTCGTGAGGAGCGCCAAGAGGAAGCAACAGGGCCTGCGCTTGGAGTTTCCTGAAGTAGAGCGAGGGCGTCAAGTCACTGTAGCAGCGAGTCCTCCAGCGGAGGATACAACTGTGTTGACTCAACCTTTGACAAAAGAAGATCTTGTTGCCTATCTTGCTTCTGGCTGCAAGCAAAAGGAGCAATGGAGGTTTACTTTCTTATTATGAACTTTGTTTTTATTTATTTATTTCACCGGGTCAATTTTAATTAGGTTAGAAGTTCCTTAAAGCCACATCCGATTAGGCATATTATTACTGGTTGACTGTTGATGGAACTGCGTAGGTAGCTTGACAGGGTGCTTAATTCGGTTTAGTACATTGTTTCTTATCTGTTTACATGAATTTGGTTTTAGTAGTGGTGAAGAAAGATAGAACTCAGTGTTTTGTAGTTACTGAACCCAGAAGCTTGAGGCTTCCTTTTAATATGAACCTCACATCCGATTTCAAATATAAGAAGTTTCATCCCACATTATTCCAGTCTAGGATATGCTGATGGTATCTTCTCTTATAAAGAGGTTAAAGTAAAACATGCTGCCAAATTGCACTTGAATGCTTTTGATGGTTCAGCAGTGGTATCCTTCCGAAGATCCACTTACTTTTTAATCTCGATATAGATTTTGAAGAAAACCTGGTGAGCTCAGAATTAATGAACTTACTTCTAATGGTCCTATTATAAAACTGAAAAATGGCTATTTAGAATTAGCCAAAAGCGTTTATTAGATAGTTTGAATTTTATATTCATGCATACCACTCTATCTTCAGAAATGTTGCCTCGGAGGTATGTAGCTAATCTAAACTAATGTTATTAAATGTGTTAGATGCCTTCAAGTGATTATGAGTATTTAATGCTTGAGGTGGTAGGTGCTCACTTGAGTGAAGTAAGATGGTAAAAAAATTGATCTAATGACGAGAGGTATTTTTGGAAAGTATTTTTTTTTGAAGAAGGCAAACAAATTGCCAATGCTATTATTCAAAGCAAATCCTAATTGCAAACTAAAAACATAATTTGATTACTCCTTTAACAATTTTGAAAACAAAGGAGGAACATTATTACAAGATAAATCTTCCGAAAAAAAATCCCTAAAAAAGTGCATATTTAGCACAAAGATTCGCTAACTTATTACATCTTCTATTAACCCAATTAAAGAAAAGAAATTTATGATCCTTGAAAAATAACAGTTCATCTCTTCATTTACCTCCCAATTTTTGCAAAAAATTGATGACGTTGTAATTTTCACATTTAATAATGATACCTTGATAATCTAGCATCCAATCTTTCTTGATTTCCTCTATAAATTTAACCGCCATGAGTTCTAGATTAGAGATATTCCAATGAATACAAGATTGACCACAGCTCAGTAAAAACCTTCCTTTACTGTCCCGAATTACACCTCCAATTCCAGCCTTGTATGATTGTAACAAAGATGCATCTGCATTGATCTTGATCCAATTGGGAGGAGGATACCAATGATCCAACAGTGTAGAAGACTGATTAGTACCCCAGTTTCCCAAATTTTCATCCTTCATGTAAGAAATGGAAGCATAACTTATAGCATTTGATGCTATGAACATAGAGTTATCCTCCTTTCCGTCATGTACGAGTTTGTTCCTTGATCTCCATGTTAGATAAATTGCATTACAATAGATATTGATGAGGAATCCATGAACCTTACTATACTTCTCCATCCAAATGCAGCAATCTTGAAAAGATTCAAAAAACTGGAATCCAAATCCCCATTTGTTTAGATAACCAATAACTTCCTTCATCTTCTCACATTTAGCCATAATATGATCAAAATCCTCTGTTAAACAGCATCCCCGAGGACAACCAAATTCACTTTGAATCCTTCTCTGATATAAAAAAATGGAACGTAGGAATAGCATTACTGAAGATCTGTCACCAGAATACCTCCACTCGAGAACTTAATTTGACTATTTTTAAGCATTTCCAATAACAACATTCCACATTTTGCATTATCGAAACCTTATAAACCAGAGAAGAAATTGAATTACTTGAGTTTTGATGAATAAGCTCCAATAATCTTCTTCCTGATCTCTTTGAATCTCCACCCTTTGAATTAGTCTGATAAGCTCCTCTCCAAATAGAGTTTGTAATTCCAGATTGTTCCATTCATCGTTTACAATTAGATTGTCTATCGTTTGCTTTCCAGATGGAACCGAAACAAATGTTGGCCATTTATTCAAACTTTTTTCTACGATCCATATATCCTCCAAGATATCAATGGAACAACCATTAACCACTTTCCACTTAACTACTGATTCCAAAGCTTTCTAACCATTAGACAAGATTTTTTAAGTGGATCAAGCTCCTCTACCATAACCAATTTGACCACAATATAATCCATATTTTGGTTTAAAAAATTTGTACAATAGAGAACATTCGTCTTGAATTACCTTCCAAGTCAATTTTGCTCTCAAAGGTCCCACATCACTAACACACGAACGAAGACCTCTTCCTCCATGTCTAATCGGTTTACAGAGATTATTCTAGCTAACATAATGTAGTCCCAACTTCCCATCTTGTTTATTTCAGATAAACTTCCTACTCAATTTATCCAACTCTTTTAGAATTCCTTTCGGGATTAATTAGAAAGTGCAATAGAACAAAGGAATTGAAAGCATAACCATTTTAATCAGCATGAATTTTCTTGCCAGAGACAAAAGCTTGCTTCCCCACACACCAATTACCTTTAAAGCTTTCTCAATTAAAAAATAGAAATCAGAAGCAACTAAACTTCTTAATGCTATTGTAACACCGAGATACATGAACTCCTTCACCACCTTAAACCCTATAATCCGTTCAATTGATTTCCTTGTTCTCTTCTTGACATGTTTACCAAACAAAATTGCTAATTTTTCCACATTAATCTTTTGTCCTGTCCAGGTACAAAAATCTGATAATAAAACTTTTATTTCCTTCACTTCACTGAATTTAGCATGAGAAAAAATTAAGATGTCATCTGCATATAGTAGGTGAGAAATCTTTAGCACATTATTACCCATTTTGATTCCCAATGATTCTTCTTTATGTTTCAGCCCATTAGTAAGAAGTTGAGAGCATAGAATAAACAAAAAAAAGAGAAAGTGGACATCCTTGACGGAATCCACTCTTTGCATGAATCCAGCTAGAAATCTTGCCATTAATAATCAAAGAAAATTTTGGATTTTCCACACATTCTATAATCCACAAAGAAAACTTTTCAGGAAACCCAAAATATTCCAAGACATGCCTTAAGGTCTTCCAACACATGCTGTTATATGCTTGCTCCAAATCAACATTAAATGAAACTAGTCCTTTTGAAGACTTAGAAGTCCTGAACTTTTGAAAAACCTCTTGAGCCACTAGAATATGATCTCATAATGACCTTCCATTGATAAAAGCAGCTTGCTCCACTGAAATTAACTTTGGAACCTAAAGCTTCATACTGTTTAACAATATTCTAGCCACAACTTTGTAAATAGATTTGCACAAGCTAATAGGCCTGTATTGGCTCGGTATAGCAGGATTTAAAACCTTAGGAATAAGAACAAGTAACGTTTCTTTTCAGTCCATATTCATCTTTCTCGAACGGAAGAAATGGTTGATAGCATTCCAGCAATCAATTTTAATAATGCTCCAATAAGGCTTAATAAATGAATATGAACTGCCGTCATTACCTGGTGAAACACTTTCTCCAGCTTGCTTCACAACTGTCTCTAACTCTTCCATAGATAGCTCTTTAATTAATAACTCCCTATCATTCTCATCAAGTGAACAATTAGGTAACGACCAACCGCTGAGAGAACTATTCCTTTCCTTCCATTTACCATTAGAAAAATTTAAGAAAACTTCAGAAATTAGAATAGAATCTTCAATTACCGAGCCATTTGCATCTTTTATTTTAAAAATCCAGTTTGAATTTTTTTTGGCCGAAGCATAGGAGTGAAAAACTTTTGAGTTTGTATCTCCCTCAGTCATCCATTTGACCTTGGCTCTCTGCTTCCACCAAGTATTCAATCGGGCCAATATAGAATTCAACTCACTAATATAAGATCCTAGAAGAGACATATCTTCCTCTCACAGCCAGCCAAATTCTGATTCCTTTGATTGCAGCTCCATAATTTTTGTTTTGAGAGACTCTTTCTGCTGAGTATTATTCCCTGTGTTTAGCTTTACTCCAATAAAAAAGTGCTTTCAAGGATCTACGAAATTTATAATTAAGTATCTCCGCATAGTTTCCACTAGTCTTCTTGTTCAATGCCACTCTCACCACACCAACTGAGACTGAGTAAGAAGCCTAGACCTCCTCAAATCTAATAATTCTCTAAGTAGAGAATGTGGGCTCCGAAAATTCGGTCCCGGCCTCCCCGCCGTGCTTTTTCTTTTTATTTGAGCGAGGGAGTTTTAACGGAATTAAGTTCCGAGGTAAATTTTGGAAGGCAGATGGATTTGTAGATAAGACACTACCCAGAGATTTCGCCCTCATTTTGCGAGGACTTTATGATCTGAGTTCTGGTTTCCTATAGACGCAAGCCCCTATAGTTAATTACCTCTCCCGATCACGAGAGAGAACTTTCGATTAAGGCTAGTCGTTGATCAAATACGTAAAGATACGTGTTATCTGGCGTATAGTAGCAACAATGTAATTAGAATGGGAATTGAATTTGAACTTTAAAACTTGAAGGATTTGGGTATTTGGAAAGTTTGAAAATTTTAGAGATTGAAAATTTGAAGGGTTGAAAGATTTGATATTTAAAATTTGAAATTTCACCATCTTGCACTTAAAGCGGATGGTGGGGGAATAGATGATGGACCCGATTAAGATCCCATGGTTCCGTCGTCCCGGGCCATCATGGTCCATGGTCTACTTAGTCAGAGGAGGTAGTCGACCCAACCTGACAGAAGGATCCTTGTCGGCAGCCATGGGTTGCTTCGTCCAAGGGGACCTTGTAGACCGGGGTTGAATGTTTGTCTAAGGGGACAAATTTGAATCCACCTTAACTAACAGAGGGCTTTGTGCCCTATCGATCATATCCTATTGATTCATATCTCAAAGATTTGATGCCAACAAGAAACGTATTGGCTCTGGCCATAACCGGTATTTTGTGGTGCCATTTGGCGGCAAAACCACTCGGTTCAAAGGGCCCCGGGTCATAACCGTTTATACTGCGGTGCCATTTGGCGGCAAACCGCCGGTCAGAGGACACGTACCACATCCTTATTGGCAAGAGATTGTTTGAGGATGAATCATAGTGATATTTTCGACTAGGCATTCGGCTCTTTGTGAGCTGAAGTTATATTTAAATTTGTCCACCCCGACAAACTGTTGCGGAGGGTGGATGAAGTTTGCTTTAAGTGTTTGATAATTAGATTTCAAATTTTAAATATTTTTGGATTTTTGGGATTTTGAGATTTTTTTAGATTTTTGGATATTTGGAACGACATTGGAAATTATTTGGAATGGTCCCCTCCGGTTGAGATTTTTGTTCAACGCGGCCATTATCGGGGTGTTTGGGGGCATTTTTTATTTGTAATTTGAACCTTGTCAACTCTGTCTGGATGTCGACAGAGGATCGGGTTTCGTAGGCTTTATGCCTCTGCGAGTGAATTCTATTGATTATAGACCTTGAAGCCCTAATATGAATGTATTAAAATAAATACATCGGTCCCCACCATCGTGTATTTATTTGATGGTCCGAACCTTGTCGACTTCTATTGATCCGTATAGAAGGATCGGATTCGGACTTGAATTCACTTGTTGACCCGCGCAGCATCCCTAGGCGTTACGTGTGTACCAATAACACGCTCGCCGGGGCCCATGCGGGTGTTTTCGTAGTTTTCCCTTTAGTGTACCTATGTGTATACAAACTACGGTGTATGTTCAGGGGGATTTTGAAATATGTTAGTTGTGCAAGTAATTGTAATTTGAATGCACACAATATTTCATTTGAGAGATTATATACGCCTTCTGTCTGCTAGTACGAGTGTTGCGGATCCGGTGGCGGGACATAGCAGCTTATAAATAAAGTTGCTTGCTGCTTCGTACAGGTAGACTGTTGTACACTACTCGTTGCATTCTACGGGTGGATCGTAGTGTACCAACTAATCTCCTGCTTTGAGTCGTAGGGGACAAACCTTCCAGTAGTGATGTGCCTACTTTAATTAAGGGTCGTACGACCCGTGACACATAAAAGTGCGTTATTTTGTTTCCTTTTGAAGATATCTGTTCACGGGATATACGAGCCACCTAACTTTAACAGCTGATGCGCACGCCACTTAGAGCGCTCGTGATTTGCAATACGACGGACACATTTTATTACAAGGGGTTCAATCAGAAAATTACCGGGGATGTGCGAGAATTCCTACGTGTTTACAATGAGCACAAAAGTATTTTGTAGGAAAGGTAAATTTTCTTTTTACTTTTACTTTTTACTTTTACCCCCCTCCCTTTTTAAGATAATTACACGCCGTATTCACTTGTATTTAAACCCGTATTTACTTTCGTATTTACGTACGTATTTCACTTGCTAGTGAATACTATAGGAATCCGATGCCAGAGCCTCGAAATGGCATCTTAGGATCCTAAGTGGATGGGGCCCGCAGGTGTACCTTCTCTGTCCTTTAGCAAAGGATCCTAGGCTGGTGGGGCCCGCGAATGATTTAAATTCAAAGTTATAAATATGAGGGGATTTCAACTCATTTCTTCTCATCCTATTTTTGTAAGGAGATTTTGGTGAGGGACTTAGGGGTGTACGAGTCAGGTGCTAGGAAGAAGAGGCTTGATTCCTACCTACTGGCGACCAACTAACTCCCTCGAAGACTAACTGTATGTTGCATTTCACATTGATTTATATTTTTTTTTTAATTTTTTGGTATTTGTTTTCCAGTATTGGGGGCCTAGGGTGTCGTGTATTTTATTTTTCTTTGTTGACTTAAAACCTTTAGGTGGATTATGATTTTCTTTGAATTTTTCTAAGTCACGGGTTTTATTGAAAGTTTTGGCAGCACTCCGGCGTCGTCCCCGCGTAGGGGGCTGCCTCGGAGTGTGTAAGGCCTTCCCGCCTGCCAAGAAAGGCAGTCACGGTAGGTGTCGGGTGACACCGCGGCCGCAGTTCTAATCCCCGCTCGCTAAAAAAAGTGGTCACGGGGTCTTTGAGCACAGGTTTAAAATATGACATTTTCCCCGCCTAAAAGCAATGACGGGTACTTAATTAAATAATTTTGCTACAAATAACAAATTTCCCCGCCTGCTAAGAAAAGCAGTCACGGGTACTTATATTTTCATGCATACGAATTTTCCCGCTCGCTCAGTGCGTCACGGGTACTTAAGTTTTTCCTCGCCCGCTAAGAAAAGCGGTCACGAGTACTTAATTCATGCACGAAAATGTAAATACTAGTTTTTACCTTGGGTATGCAGCAATCGAGGCGGCGACGGCGGATGACGGCGACGTAGGAACCTTGGAGAGCTTGGAGGAAGGAAGGCCGGCGGCTCCTTGGCGTGAAAGTGTCGTGAGATGAGAGGGGGGATCGTGGATTTGGCGGGTTAGAGAGTGAGGAGGGTTATGAGGTTAAGTGGGGGGTAGTTTAGGTATTTTTGTGATTTTTATTAAAATAAAATTCATTTTTTATTTAAAAAAAACTCCTCCCTCTTTTTTTCTATTTTTTTAAATTGCACAAAAATAAAAAGAAATTTTTAATCTTGCATCGAGTTGGTCGTTGCGTCGCCGCTCGAACACGTCGTCGTCTCAATTTGCGCGCCCAAAATTAAAATTTTCGCCGACCGGCGACCCCCACCAATATGGGTGTCAATCTTAGCTGTTTCCGTTGCTTCGGACGCATCGGCACTGTCCGTTTCGCAAACAGAGGTCATCTCGGCGATTTTGGGTTTTCGGTCGACACGCATCGGGTGAGTTTTTGCGCGATTTCGAGCTCTTTTGCTTTTCAAACTC
The DNA here is from genome assembly GCF_001605985.2 of Dendrobium catenatum. Taxonomy (NCBI): domain Eukaryota; kingdom Viridiplantae; phylum Streptophyta; class Magnoliopsida; order Asparagales; family Orchidaceae; genus Dendrobium; species Dendrobium catenatum. Next base: position 128,358 of record NW_021319939.1, on the reverse strand, counting down.
ATCTCGCGCGGTCGACTCGACCCGACACTAGTATTAGGGTCAACAGAGAAGTTGTTGTCCATATAGTTCAGTAAGATTGGACAATGATCAGAAGCCACTCTAGACAAGTGCCTCAACACCAACAGAGATGAATTCATTGCTATAGGGTTAACAAAACACCTATCCAACCTCTCCAATATACGAGCTCCATCAATCTTGTTGTTACACCAAGTAAAATTCGGTCTGATAACTCCCATCTCGAAGAAAGATTTCATCTCTCTTGAACCCTGAGTAAACCGAAATGGTCTTCCACCTCTTTTATTCTCTCTAGACAATATGCAATTGAAATCCCTTCTAATAACCATCGGAATATTGCTAGAACAGAAAGCCTCCAATTTCTCCCAATGTATTATCCTTTGAATCACTTCTTTGTCACCATAAACCGCTTCCTCACACCCTTATTCAAAATATTAATCTCTCCTATAACCACTTGGTTAGAAGAAAACAATAAGGAAAAAGAAGCTACCTTGTATTTCCAAAGTACCAAATTCGTCCAGATAAGTCCTCTGCCGGAACTTGAAAGAACTCCCATTCACTTCCAACGAGTTCATTAATCTTCATCCTAGTTAAACTGGAAATTTTAGTTTCCAATAAACCCACAAAAAATACATTATTATCTCTTACTACCTCCTTTAAATAAAGAGAAGCTTGCTTCTTTTTTGCTCCTTTACTGTTCCAAAATACAATAGAAGCCATTAAAGAACAAAAGGGGAAGAGTTCCCCGCCTTCTCTTTCCCCTCACCATCCATCCTCCTTCCTCTAGGCATCAATTTAATAGGGCCAAAACTTTTTAGCTCCTTAGCAAGTTTAAATTTAATAGTAGTAGAACTACCATCCTTTGTCTCTTCCATTGTTTTCACATCTTGACTAGTAGGAGATCTCTCTACTTCTTTCACAGCCACTGAAGAGCCAGAATTATCATCTACCACTTGCCTTGTAACTTTCAGCTGAACATTATCCTCCCTTACTGCAGCATCATACATCAGCTCACCTTCATCTTCACATTTTTAAGAACAACAAATTTGTTTCCTCCTTTGTTAACAGCAAGAATTTCCCCAGCAGCTTTCATCTTCGTACTAACATTAATATCCTGTTTTGTGACATCCAAGATATCAGGGTTGTCCTCCCTATTTACATCAACCGATTTAATTTCATTCTTGTTCACCTCCTTGAATTCTTTTCTATGAAATTGAGCAACATTTTCCTTGTTAGGCATTCTCTTCCACCCAACCTTCTTCCCACTGAAGCCATCACCCTTAGAAGGATTTTTTTTATAACTTACATGAAGCCACGACACATAACCATTCCCCTCCTGTGATGATGATACAACCACCTTCTCATAAACCAAATTCAATCTCGGTTCTTTCATATCACTATCCACATCTTTTAACCCCTTTACAGCATCCGCAAAAATCTTCTCTGGACAACAATTCTGTTCATGTTCAATCTTACCACAACCGAAAAAGAGATAAGGAATCCTCTCGTATTCAATTTTTTGGAAAAATCTTCCTGAACATCCCTCTACCCACACACCAAGAGGTAGAGCTTCTTCTGGATGAATATGGACACAAATCCTGGCAAACTCCCTTCTACCCCACTGAAACATATTTTCATCAATTAGTTATGGCTTTCCTATCTTAGAAGCAATCCCGCACAGATTGATAGCATCCCAACGATGTAAAGGCAAATTAGGAATCCTTATCCATATAGGGGCAGTCAATCCGTTCAATGAATTCGGAGAGAAAGATTGGGTCCATTTATCAACACCAATAATGTTACCCTTCACATACCAAGGACCATTTGCAAGAACCAGGTCTACTGACGTATCATCATCAAAAGAACATAAGCTTCACCCCTTTCCAAGCCAAGTAAGGTTGAATTTGCCAATTTGGGACCATTGTCGCCTGAGTTCAGCATTAACAATGTATTGTGGAATGTTTTCTCCAAACACCTTAACTACAAGAGCATTCTATAGTCTTCTAGTGTTCTCTAGTACCTTTTCCTCATAGAGTTTAACTGTCATCCTATCATCCGAAAGAAAGCTGTCAAAATTCCAATCAGAATTAGAAATTCTTCTATGTGACTTCTTTTGCCACACATTCATCAATTCATTCCCAGATGATTCTTTCAATGTTGCTTCTACAGCTCCATCCGCACCTGGTATAGCAGGTTCCCTGATGTAGGCAAGGGGGGGGGGTCAAAACAAGATAAAAATTTTGGGTTTTGACTTCCCTTGAGCTTGCTAGCTCATTAATATTTTGAGTTAAAAATTAGCTCATTATGAGATATTCTTTTAGTTCATTTATTGAACTAAAAGGTAGCTCATTTATTGAATCTCATTATGGAGTAACTTTGCCTCTTCTCCTTCACTTTTGTCTATTTGTTTTCTTGTGCTAGCTGTTTTCCCGTGCCTTTCCCTTTGGTTCCCACGGCTACTGCTTGGTCCCCCGTGCCTTGCCCCTTGGAATTCCGCGGCTGGCTCCTTGGTTCCGTGGATGGCTTTTCGGTTTTGGGTTCCTTGCTTGATTTCTGTGCTGGGCTGCTTGGTTCCGTGAGTTCCCTGCTTGAAACCGTGGCCTCCTTCTCTGTTTTGGCTATGACGTTTGGGGAACTTGTGTGGTGGCTATTGGCATTTCATATCCCCTAATTTAATAGCTTTTAATTAATGTTTATGGCTGTTTTGATTCCTCTTTTGTGCCTATATATAGATGGTTATGTGACTGTTTTAGAGAGTTTTATGGTTAAGATGATGATTATGATTTTTGGATAGAACTTGCGGGTTTTCTTCGTGGAAAAGCTTGCGAGCTTGTTCCATTCTCCTTCTCCTCTAGGAAAGCTTGCGATCTTCTCATCTTTCTTCTTGGGCTTCTAACCTCTTTCGTCTCTCCGCAAGTTTCATTCCACCTGTATCCTTCTTCTCAAGGCAAAATCTTCTTTAGGTGTTTATTGTGTTGTTTGTAAGGTGTCGTTTTATTTTCGAAAGATTGTAAGTGTCTAAGTTTGTATGTCATTTTATTTTATAAAGAGGAGTTTGTGTTTTGTTTTGAAAGTCATAAATTGTCTAATTTGTCTAGTTTTTGTGAGTTCATGTAAGTTTTTATTATCTAGAAGAGTTTTATTTTGTGATAAAAAATTTGGGTCCCTCTCCCAAATTTTTGATTACATCAATTTGGTATCAGAGCAAGTTTGGAAGTCCTAGGTTTATGAGTCATTTTATCAAGTAAATCTTGGTAAGTCATAGTAGTTGTTGTACGTGAGTTTAGGTTTCTTTAGGTTGAGTCGTTCTTTTTTAAGTCTTGTTTTGTTGAGTCTTTTTTAAAAAATGGAAAAGACAAAAAGATCGATTCAATCAAAAATGAAAGCAAGCCAGACGATCCTGAAGACCCTCTTTTGATGGACAGATGGATTCCGTCAGATTCAACAAATCCCCTGCAATATGAGCTATACAAACTACAGTCATGGATGCATTTGTGTACAGAGCGGTACATGAAGAAGAAACAACTTTTACAAGATCAGTTTATGCAAGAACGAGAAGAAATTCTAAAAAGGTATGAAGAAAAAATTCAAGAACTTGGTGCACCGTCTTCGCCTCCTCAGAAGAAAGCAAAAAGCAACTCATCGGGATATGAGTTTTTCAAGTAGGAGAGTTTGATGTAGGCAGGGGGGGGGGTCAAAACAAGATAAAAATTGTGAGTTTTGACTTCCCTTGAGCTTGCTAGCTCATTAATATTTTGAGCTGTTTTTTTAGTTCATTTATTGAACTAAAAGGTAGCTCATTTATTGAAACTCGTTATGGAGTAACTTTGCCTCTTCTCCTACCCTTTTGTCTATTTGTTTTCTTCTAGCTATTTTCCCAAGCCTTGTCCCTTGGTTTCCCGTGGTTGGCTGTTTTCTTGTGCTTGTCCCTTGGTTTTCTATGCTGGGTGATTTCCGTGCTTGTCCCTTGGGTTTCTGAGAATGACTGTTGATTTTCCTTGTGCTGGGTGGCTTTCCAGTGCCTTTCCCTTTGGTTCCCATGGCTGCTGCTTAGTCCCCCGTGCCTTGCCCCTTGGAATTCTGCGGCTGGCTCCTTGGTTCCGTGGATGGGTGTTCGGTTTTGGGTTCCCTGCTTGATTTCTGTGCTGGGCTGCTTGGTTCCGTGAATTCCCTGCTTGGAACCGTGGCCTCCTCTGTTTTGGCTATGACGTTTGGAGAACTTGTGTGGTGGCTGTTGGCATTTCATATTCCCTAATTTAATAGCTTTAATTAATGTTTATGGCTGTTTTGATTTCTCTTTTGTGCCTATATATAGATGGTTATGTGGCTGTTTTAGTGAGTTTTATGGTTAAGGTGATGATTATGATTTTTGGATAGAACCTGCGGGTTTTCTTCGTGGAGAAGCTTGCGAGCAAAAATTTGGGAGAGGGCCCCAAATTTTTAAGCGTCGTTTATAAGCGTCCAGAGTTGTAAGCGTCTTGCAATCATCTTTTATAATATTAAAGTTTGTTTTTGGAACGTGCTCGCAAGCTTTTCCACGAAGAAAACCCGCAGGTTCTATCCAAAAATCATAATCATCACCTTAACCATAAAACTCTCTAAAACAGTCACATAACCATCTATATATAGGCACAAAAGAGGAATCAAAACAGCCATAAACATTAATTAAAAGCTATTAAATTAGGGAATATGAAATGCCAACAGCCACCACACAAGTTCCCCAAACGTCATAGCCAAAACAGAGGAGGAGGCCACGATTCCAAGCAGGGAACTCATGGAACAAAGCAGCCCAGCACAGAAATCAAGCAGGGAACCCAAAACCGAACAGCCATCCACAGAACCAAGGAGACAGCCGTAGAATTCCAAGGGGTAAGGCACGGGGGACCATGCAGCAGCCGTGGGAACCAAAGGGAAAGGCACGGGAAAGCCACCCAGCATAGGGAAAATCAACAGCCATTCTCGGAAACCCAAGGGACAAGCACGGAAATCACCCAGCACAGGAAACCAAGGGACAAGCACGGGAAAATAGCCAACCACGGGAAACCAACGGACAAGGCTTGGGAAAACAGCTAGCACAAGAAAACAAATAGACAAAAGGGAAGGAGAAGAGGCAAAGTTACTCCATAATGAGATTCAATAAGTGAGCTACCTTTTAGTTCAATAAATGAACTAAAAAAATAGCTCATAATGAGCAAATTTTTGGCTCAAAATATTAATGAGCTAGCAAGCTCAAGGGAAGTCAAAACCCAAAATTTTTATCTTGTTTTGACCCCCCCTTGCCTACATCAATCTCTCTCCCTAGATACGCAATTACGGACCACATTCATATCACCATAATCTTCCTTCCCACTAACATCAGTATTTGTATTGAAATAATTATCTCCAGTAGCTTTGTTCATAACACCAACATCCTCAATTCCGTTCAGAATTGATTCTGAGACAGCTTCTGACATGAAATTCTGATACTTTTGAAGTTCAACTTTCTTCGAAATTTCTTCATGCATCAACACATTTTTCCCTTTCCCAATCACCAGGATAGGTTTAACATTTAAAAGACCACCTTCGTTAATAACCAAAGGTTTACCATAGTTAGTTGAAATTCGAACACCATTATTCGCAGATCTAGCCAGAACCCTTGTAGTTGCTTCTCCAAATACCGGAGGAGATTTGTTACCCAATAAGTGATGTTGAACTACTGCAACCTCCGACCAGGAACGTTGATCACTTTTAGGACAAACGCCGACATTGGTCCGGCGATCATCCACCGTCATCGGAACCCGCCTTTCAAACCGCCAAATGAAATTTTGAAACTCAGTTTTGGAAAGTATTTTGTGATGGTCGTTTAGTGAAGTAAGTCGCTATAAAAAATCATATTTTTTAATTATGAGGGATACTTTTGGAAAGTATTGTATGATGGTCGCCAAATTAAAATATTACACTATTGTAGCCAAAAAATACATTTTTGATTTTTATTTCATTTGAAATTTAATAATGGGTAATCTTACTACCCATACTCTTCTTCTAATCATTATATTTGCATTCCTCCAGCCCCTTTTTTTTTTAACTTCTCAATCTCATCGTTGATGTAGCGCATCATAGATCTATCACAATGTCTATGACTAGGGATTAATGACTATAGTCAAATGGTTGTGTGTATAATTATTTATATTCATATACTATGCTTTTAAGATTGTTATTATTGTATGGTTGCATGTGTTACTTGTGTTGTATGTTTGGACTATATCTTTATGTTCTAGCTCTTGTAGGGTTCGTAAGAACTTGTCATGAGTCCTAACATAGATTGGCTGTATTAATTTGTCAAATGGTGAAAAGTGACATTGGAAAATTTGAGACCAGTCAACTTTGGGTGTGGCCTGTCAAGCCTTCCTATGTTTGGCTTTAATTATGTGGAGATGCAAATGAAGGCTTCTATCCAGCATCATGAGATTTCCTTGGAGTGATCTACGCCATCCTCAATCATCAAAGATGCCACCTCAGCCCACTCTTCTCCAAAATAGGGGTCATCCCCTCCTTCAATAGGGCATCAACCACCTCCTTGTTTCATGAAACTACCACTCCATTCACTTGTAATTTAGAAGTTTTAGTTTGAAACTTGTAGGAAGGCTATATTAATTTGTATGGAATAATGAATTGAAGAGTTAATGTGATTTTGATTGAAAATTGAAAGGTGTTCAAATACCTTTCTATCCTCTTTTGGCTTGGTGGTCGAGATTCCCAATGCTGTTTGGTGAGAGTTTTATTTTGTGTTGCTATTCTTATTTTATTATGTAATTTTTATTCTCTAATCATCCACTATCCCATCTCATCCCTCATTAATCATTCAAGCCATCTTCCATGAGAAAAATTAAAGAAAATATGGTAATTATCCAATCAGCCAAATTATGTCTTCCATGACCTAGTTTTGATGGGGCTTCATTTTAAGAACCCTAAGACTTTTGGAAATCCCTCCAGACTCTAGATTACATCTCCAAATATCCCCAAAATCTTTTCAAGCATTTCCAATGTCAGTAGATCCTCACATTTGCAAGCCCTAATTTTCTAACCCTAATAAAGTGTTCACTGGTTTCATGGGTTCACCCTACATGGCTGACCTCCCCATCTCTACCACCACTTCTCCATTATATTACCACCATCCCTAGGTTTCCTATTACATTATAGACACCCACTAAAACAAGCATAGCCCTTAGAACTCTACAATCCAAGGTTCATTCAATTTAGTATCTAGGCCAAACGCAGCTTGGAACTTTTCAATTCAATGTTCAATTCATGAGGGATCATTTGCATCAGTAGTGTGCTTATTTCCCTTAAATAAATTATGTCTTCATGTTTAGATGGTAGATTTGCTATGTCTACCGACAACTTCATGAAAATCTTGTGTAAAGTTCAATAGTTATCTCAACTTACAATGTCTAGCCAATCACTTTTAACATACCATTACAAAAGTCACTTGAGAGACTTATAATCATGTTAATTATTGAATTCCATTATTAAAATCAAATGCTTTCACCTCAGAACCTTATCATTTAAATAAATCATGCATCTTACTTTTGAAAAACTAGCAAAATTTTCTTGATTTAGGCATATTGGTGTTATGTAGTTCAAATTGTTAATTACTATTTTTGGTCAGTATGACCGCCTCATGTTATATGATTTCAAGGTGTTTTATGAGTTAGCATATCATTGCAAAATATCAAGTTCACACCACTTCACTTTGCTTGCATAATTGTATTGTCTGTACACTTCAAATATACTATTATAACATGCCACCAAAATCAGTAAATTTGGAATAATTTGAGGGTTATCGAATGCGGTAGAGGACCTAAATGCTAAGGCAAATGATCATGATGTTTGGATAGAACTATTGCAAATCATTTGGGGACTATGATGGCTTAATGTAAGTATATATGTATCAAAGAATTAATATGATCTTGATTGAAAAATGAATGTGTTCTTAGACCTTTATCTCCTCTTTTGGCTTGGCCGAGAGACCCATGCTCTTTGTTGACAATTTTATTTGGCGTTGTTATTTTTTTGTTTAATTTTCATTCTCCAATCCTCCACCATTCCATCTCATCACTTATGAATCATTCTAGTCATATTCTATAACGGTAAAAGATCCCCACACTTATAAGCAATGTTTAAAATTGCGTATTCAGGTATTGAGGCGTTTTTCATTCGTGAGGTGAGGCATAAGCCTCAAGGCGTTTTGAGGCGTAAGCCTCAAAATGAAAAGATTGCGAAAACATAAAATGATAAATTTTTTATATACTAATGAATGAATAATATAAAACATAAAAAACATAAGATATGAAGTGAAATCAAAATATCCCAATAATAAGACAACATGAAATATAGTTCAACTCAAAATTCTATTTTCTCAAATCTCAATATTCATTTCATTTTAAAATATAATTTCAATTTCAAAAAAAAAAATAGCAATGACATATCACATAAGAACTCATAAGTCATCAGCACTGTCATCATTAAGGGGTTCTTCATTTGAATCATCATTATGATGAACTGCTCTCTCCCCTTCCTCCTCTCCTATAGAGTCCAATGTCGAGCATTTACTTCAAGATTTATGTAAGTTTTAATATATATAGCGTGAAGCGTAAGCCTCATGCCAGTGAGGCCAGGCGGGCCTCAACCAAGTTGAGGCGCAAGCCTCATAAAAAAACTCGAGGCGTAAGCATCGAGGAATTTTTTACCGGAATTGCGCAAAGGCGGGCCTCAAGGCGAGCCTCATATTGCGCAATTTTAAACCATGCTTATAAGTCCTAATTTTCTAGCCCTAATATAGTGTTCTTAGGGTTAATATGCTTATATGATTTTGGGAAAAAGATCAAAATGGTCCTTTAACTTTTTATGAAGGACCAAAATAGTCCCCAATTATATTAAAAGATCATTTTGGTCTCTTAATTCCTTTAAAAGAAACCAAAATAGTATTATGGTGAGATTATTTTGGTTCCTCCTTAAAATTTGAGGGACCTAATGGTCCTTTAATATAATCGAGGGCCATTTTAGTGTTTCATAAAGAGTCAAGAGACAATTTGATTCTTTTCTTTATGATTTTTAAACTTTATATTACATCTCCAAACATCCCCAAAGTCTTTCCAAGTGATCCTAAGGGTAGAAAATCCCCATATTTGTAAGTCTTAATTTTCTAATCCTAATATAATGTTCTTTGGTTAAATGGGTTCAAAATGGCCGACCTTCCCATCTCCATCTCCATCTCCATTTCTACTCCCACCACCCTAGGCTTTCTATTACATTATAGACACCCACTACAAAAAACATAGCCCTTTAAACTCTTTAATCCAAGGCTGCATCAATCATGATCATCATCAAAATTTTCTTTAAAACTAGAAGCTCTTAAACTCATATTTGATTTTGCATACTTCCTAGCATGCAACCATTTTTCTTTTATTCTGGATGCTCTTTCTAGTTTACATTATGTCAAATCTTGAGCTTCAAACACAACAACATTTGAGATATTCTACATATCTCTCCAATCAACTGTGCATCACTATCGTTAATGTCCTTGAGTGAGATTGGATTAATGATATTCCACGTCATAAGACGGGTTTTAATAACTTGATTTTACTACACATAAACTAGTTTTTTCAAATTTTGTGTTCCAATATGTTTTTAACATACTTTGGATTTTCCAAATATTATATCATATTTACTACTTTAATATAGGTTTCTCTTCATATTCGTTAATCTCAAGCTAGTTTAGGCATTGACCATGACTCCTTATGCTAAAACTAAACACAAACAATGTCTCCTTGGCAGACAACAAGTGGTGTGAAGTAATTTAGCACGAAGACAACATCCTTTGAAATATGGAGACTTTCTTGCATCATACAAGAGATTTAGGGGTTTTTGGGTTGCACAAGTACATAAAATTCAGATGCATTCTAGATATAATATAAAATGAATTCAATGCATTTGAAATGCTTCTTTGTGTTTGTTTTTTTGCGAAGTAATTTTAGGAAATTACTTTTTGGTATTTGGATTGCTGCAAAATGAAATCAAATATTTTTATTTTTTGATTTATTTTTTAATTTAAAGGTACAAATCAAGGGCTTACTAAGGACAACAGGGCCTTGGCTGGTTGCATTCGATTGTGAATGCAGAGGTTGGGTCATGATGGGTTCATAGTGGCGGCCAATGCTTGTAAAACCTGAAAAATGTCGATCGTAAGCGTTGCACGTATTTCTATGCGCCGCGACGAAATTAGATAAATTTTCAAAGTCGCCGGATTTTGATGAAAATAATTTTATAAAATAGTACATGAAATTTTGATCGAAACGATATAAAGGATTTATAGGGAATTTTACATAATTTGAAAGTTAAAAATCATGAAAGTTTTCTAAACTTTTTAAATGACTAAATAGCCCTCATTTCTTTCTTTATAGAACTTGAGCAAGGGTAATAAGGGTAGTGGAAAATTCTTAAAACCCATTGGAGCTTTAAGGAGACCGAAATCCATTCGGTCCCCATTCCTTTTTGCGTTTTTCTCATTCTACCGAAACAAAAGGCAAACGGAAGGAGGGCGGCGGGAGCAAGGCGGCGGGGCTGCTAGGGCAGTTTTCCGGCGTGGTCCTTGAAGGGAAATTGTAAGGGAAAGTCTAAGGAGCAGTAAGATATGTTTTTGAACCTAGAAATCTTCATCTTTCCCTTAAATTTTTGAGATGAAAAATCTAGGGTTTTTTCTAAAACTTAAAATTTTAGAAGAAGAATTTTTAGGGAAGGTTTAATGATGATTTCTAAACCTAAAAAATTAAAGTTATCCTAAAGCTTTTGAGTTTTTCAAATTAGGGATTTTTCCAAAATATAATTTCTTTGAGAATCCTTTCGCAAATGTTATTCCTAATGGTCCTAGAAATATTTTAGCGGTAAAATTTAGGGTTTTGCTTAATTTTTCATTTTTCCCAATTTTAATGTAAGAAATAAATGATATGTTTAAATGAAAAGTGACATCAAACATATTCTTTCTATTGCCTTGAACTGTTGTAGTTTTAAAGAATGTGTTACTCGCTAAACTTTGATTTACTGTTGTTGCTATAACTTTTCTTTTGTAAGTTTAATATAATCAAATGAGTAAAAGAAACGAAAATGTGTATTGTAGACTTGAGACACCAGAAGAAAAGTATTTAAGTTATTTTATATCGGTTTATATTTTTGATGTTTAGTGGCTCTTTCAAGTTTATTGAGATAGTTTTAAAAGAATTGAAAATTTGATATACCGTCTGACCATCTGTTCTCGTCTCGTTAATTCGAGCCCCCGGGCTGGGTCTTGACAATGCCAACGAGGGCACGAGCGAAGGAAGGTGGTGAGATTGAGAATAATAAGATTAGTTGAGGTCGTGAGGATGCATGTACTGAATGTCGCATGAGTGGCGAGTCATATGACAATATGAGCAGTGGGATTGCATGGATGGCGTAAGTAGTGAGGTTTTCTTGCATGGCACAAAATGTATTTGAAATTTATTTGAATTGAGTAAATTTCAAATACATTAAAAAATAAACTATTTGATGTATTCAAAATCCCTTCGAAAAATATCTTAAATTTGTCTTACTTTCAATTAAAACACCTAAAAACTTATAACCCATGCATTTGAAATTCAGTACATTCAAAACACCTCCAAATAGACCCAAGGCTCCATCCAAGGAGAATTTATGGAAAATAAAGTATGATTAACTACTTCTTGAAGCATAAGCTTTGAACTTTTTTAGTTGATTTAGTCTACTATTATCTTTTGCAAACTTGTTGATTTGTCAGTTGTTCTTGCTTATAAATGCTTCACATGTAAGATTTAAGTTTCCTTTGCAGCCCACTACCTATGTAAGGGATAGATCCACCAAAATTGAGTGTTTTTGAGAGCACGATAAAAGAACATCTTGTTGTCATCACCCAAACCAATATGAATACTAGGGGGTTGCAAAAATATCCGAAGGGATCGTAACCAAGTTGAACAAACCAATTTGGCTTGATTATAGTCTTGCCAATTTGATTTTGGTTCTTAAAATACTTCGATTGGATTTAATGGTTTTCATTTCTAATAATTGGGTAATTTGGAACTAACTGAGCCCCAAGTTAGAAAAGTGTAAAATTTAGAAAAGTTAAATGGGTAAATGATGTAAGCAAAAAAATCCGGGGGACCCTGATTTTTTGCTTAACGAAATAAAAACTTTACTAGATAATAGAAGAGACACAAATAACACACATAAAGATACAAATAATATCATTTTATAAAAACTATTACAACTTGGACACTTACAAACTTGACTCAAACAAGACACCCTAAACTTGCTTCACTTTGAGAAAAAGGATACATATGGAGTGGCACTTGCGAAGAGACGAAAGAGGTTTGAAGCCAAGACGAAGGTTGGAAAGAGCTCGCAAGATTTCCGGAGGGGATGAGAAAGAAGGTGGACAAGGCTCGCAAGCTTTTCCAATGAAACCCGCAGATTTACATTTCCAAAAATCACATCATATAACTTAACTTTAAAACATTACAAAACCTCTCATATATATAGGTATGAGAAGGGAATACAAACAGCCATAAACATTAATTAAAAGCTTATTAAATAAAGGAAATGAAAAGCCAACAGTCAATTCCCGGAAATGAAGCACCAAAGCCACGGAAAAGCCCCTCCAACTTCACGGAAAACAGCCCAGCCATGGAACCGAAGAAGCAACCACGAGAACCAAAGAAGCAGCCGCAAGAACCAAGGAGGCTTGCATGGAACCGAGGGATCAAGGCACGGGAAAGGCCACCCAGCATTGGAAACCGAAGAGGCAACCGCAAGAACCAAGGAGGCAGTCGCAAGAACCAAGGAGGCAGCCGTGGGAACCAAGGAGCCAAGGCACGGGAACCCAAGAGGCCAAGCACATAATTTTAAAAGATAAAGCTATATAAATAAGATAATAAATGAACTAAAACCTAGCTAATAATGAGCTAACCTTTAGTTCAATAAATGAACTAAAAACCAGCTCATAAATGAGCTAAATTCCAGCTCAAAATTTATTGAGCTTGTAAACTCAAGGGAAGCCAAAATTTATTTATTTTGAGCATGAGTTGACCCCCCCCCCCTTTGTCTACATCAGTAAATGATGAAATGAAGTGGATAATTTCAAATTTAATTCTTCTTCTCTTATAAATGTACCCTAGACTCTCTCTCTATAATTTTGTATAATTTCACTATTTACTCAAATTAACATATTTCAAATGCCTAAATTAATTTAAAATAAACCTAATTTTCGGATTTAACCTAAAGCCCTAAATTTGGAAACCAAATTTTTATTAATTTCTTTATTTTAGCATGCCAAATCTTCCCAATCAATTAAATAAATTACTAGGACTTTCTATTTTCAGATTTAATTTAATTAGAAATTAGGAAAATAATATTTTGTGAGAAATCCCAAATTTTCACCAATAGAACCTTCCTAAGATTATTTGGAACAATAATCCTTAAGGAGTTTCTCTTGAAATCCAAAAACATAAAAACCCTAACTTTCCAATCTAAAAATTTTTTGGGAAAACTTGTAATTTCATGTCTAAAATTCTTTCCTAAACATCCCCTAACAATTTCCCAAAGAAATTTCTAAGTTTTGGAAAACCCTAGAATCTTTCACCATGAAAAATTTAAGGGAAATCAAGGAGATATTCATTTAGAAACTCACATTTTTCTTTTCCAAGGCTCTCCCTTCAATATCCTCCAAAAGCCGCCGTCGGAAACCGTCCGAACGCCGTCGCCCGTACGCCGCCCATTGCCCTTTACCCCCTCTCTCTTGCGTGCAGCCGAAACGAATAAGAGGGACTGAATTTCATTCGGTCCCTTAGGCTTAAGAGGTCTTATGGGAAAAGGTTAAGTCATTTTACGCATGTGCCCTTGCCCCCTAAGAATGTCTTTATAACCATGAAGGGTTATTAAGTAAATTTTCATATTAATAAACCTTATGCGATTTTTAATTCCAATTTCGTGCAAAATTTACTATAAGTCCCTTATAGAATTTCGATTGGAATTTAATGTATTATTTTATAAAAATTTTTTCATTGAAATCCGACGACTTAAAAAATAAGCCTTATTTTTGTCGCGGCGCATCGAAATGCGTGCGATGTCTAAAACTGAAATTTTCGGATTTTACATAGGGATCTTATACAACAACAACAACAACAACAACAACAACAACATCAAGCCTTTACATAGGGATCTTATTATCTTGAAAATTTATAATATATTATTGAGCAAGTGAACCAACATTAGGGTTGCAAGCGAACCAAACGTTCGACAAGCTACTCGTTGCTCGATTTGACTAAAGTTTGTTTGTGATTGTTTAATTAACTAAACAAAAAAAAAAAATGAATAATATCTTAAATACTCGATCCTTAAATAAACAAGGTTGAACACTTATGTGTTCGACTCATTTATGTTCATGAACAACATCCATTTAAGCTCGTGAAAAAGCTCAATAAAAGCTCGATTCGTGTTCTATTCAGAACTCGTGAATAAGCTCGATAATAACTCAATTAATATTTGATTATAAAATTGATAAATATATCTAATATAAATATTTTATATTTATTATAACTACATATATTAAATAATAAAATTTAAAGTAATTGCATATTATAATATATGCTAAATAAAATAAAATTTACATATTTATTAAATTTTATTGAATACGGAAGGACAAAGGATAGACACGGGAAAGGTTGAAACCCTTCCCACATCATTTTGCCTAATCTTTCTCCCTAGATGCCGAAGCCGAAGGCTGAACTTTCTTCCTTGCTCTTTTTCCTTGCTCAAGCCCCGACTCCTAAAAAGCTGACCTGGGTTTTCCTTCCGCGTCGTTCTCCTAGACGCAATCAAGTCATGAACCATCTCGTTTCTTCTCTCATCGTTCTCTCTGACACTGCTCAAGTTTGTGTTTGCAAGACCAGCATTGACGGTATGTTATAGCTGCTTCAAATATTACTTCCATTAGTTCTTTTGTCTTCTTTTTTGCATACCTTTGCTTCTTTCCTATAGAAGACTTCTCCTCTCCTATAGAGAAGGCTTTGTGAGAAAGCATCATAATAGCAACGTAGCTCATTTGGTAGCTCGAAAAAATTAGTTATATATGTTAATGAACTTGCTCATTTGATAGCTCAAAAATACTCGTTAGATATGTTCATGAACGTGCTTGTTTGATAGTTTAAAAAAATCGCTAAATATGTTCATGAACATACTCGATGTAATTATTTGTTAGGAGGCTCGATAAAGCTCGTTTGTTAAGTTAATGTACATGTAGAAGTAGAGCTTGTTTATAGCTCCTTAAGACTTATTTGTTTAAATCTCGATAAGCACTAAATGAATCGAACATGAATTGAACATGAACCAAACATGAACATTTATTAATTTAAACGAATCAAACATGAACACAAACAATAAAGCTCGAATCAAACACGAACGAAATTTGAACAAGATGATAATAAATGAACTCAAACATGAACAATCACATACTTGGCTTGGCTCGGCTTGTTTGCAGCCCTAACCAACATGTTGAAATTTAAAATATAATTAAAAAAATTATGCTATCAAATCCAACTGAAACCCAAAAGATATTTGGGGAAGGAACCTCTGGGGGTGTCCTTTCAAATCCCTATTCAATCTAGATCTTGATACAAGAAAAGTGACTCTTAGAACTTAACTTGTAAATATGTTGATCCATGAGACCATAGGAAAAGCTAATAATTGTCAATGTTTCTCCTCGAAAAAATAACATGATAGAGATTACTCAAGTATTATAATTTACCAACATTCTTTCCCTAATAGAAATTTTTGGGCCATGCATAACCTCTTGATGAACCTTGAGCACAACCTTCTTTATGAAAGGGAGTTATATGATTATATCATATTTTTTGTCAAAAGTAAGGAATTATAATAAAAATAATTTTAATAACCAATAATATATAAATTTAATGATTATCATGAACTGTTAAGAAGGGTTAAGATAAAAGCCCCTACTTTCTTAGAGAAACATGATCTAAATGCCTTTTTTATTAGTTCTTTGAGTTGGAGGATGGCTAAACTACACTAGTTTCATCGCCATGGGAGAGGACAAGAAGATATTGTCATTTGAAACCACTCTCCTTCTCCTCTTCTAAAGATAGATGGTGTAAGTTAAAGGGATTCGACTATTATTGCCTTGGAAAAGGTGGTGCGTGTAGTTTGAGCACCACTTTAGATATTTCAAAGCTCTAAGGAAAGCCTTTCATAAGCCTAAGCTATACCACGACTTTAGCTTTTCGAAGAAAATAGTGACAAACATAGCTGAAAGTTAGTCCACTATTTAGTTTACTTGGTTCGTGTTTGAGTCTTTTAATGGATCACTTAAGGTTAAGGTGTGGGTCAAAGAGTATCTAATTCCCTCATATAAAGATTCTCCTAGTACACGAGCTTCAGTTTCTTCACTTAGAGGTGCTTTGGGTTGAGTTGTGTGTTGTATCTTATTAATAAATAGCTCCTCTTGATACTTGAATGAGATGCATCCTACAACTTCTGTAGGAGCAAGTCTTCATAAGTTTAGTTAGGTGAGGATGGAGCCTTTCTCTTCATTTCATAAGTTTAGTTGGGTGAGGAAGGAGTTTTCGTCCTCATTTTCCTTCTCAAACTAATGCTTATAGTGCATCCTGAAGCCTCTTTGCTAAGAGTCCTTAAATTTAAATGAGATTTTGACTTAAATGATAAAGCCTCTTACTTGTTTGTTAGTCTTCTTGAGATAATTAACAAGGTTTGAGTTTCAAAGAGAAGGTTGCAACTAGGCTGCAACCACTTTGATAACTTAACTTTAAGGATGGTGGAGTGGCGGTGTTCTATAGATTCCTTGAAGTTGGAAGACTCTATACACCCTTTTAAGATTTTTGGTTGGTTCCGTATGCATTTTTTTATAATTTAAATGTGTTTCTTATGCCTTTTTTTGGAGTATAGTTGGCTCCTATGTACGCTTAAAATGGAGTTTACTTTAGTGTGGTTGGCTTCTATATTTAACCTTAGAGTTAGGTTGGCTCATTTTTTCTTTCCCTTCAGAATTTCATAGGTTTTTTATACTTCAAGCAAAACAAAGGGGCATTCAATCTCTTCGTCGAGCTTCTTAAAGGCAATCTCCTTACCTTCTTGTACCTTAAATTAGGCTAAAAACTTTGTGAATTTATCTTGAGCTTTTAATTTGGGGGAAAATTATATCGGTGAATTTTTTTGTCTAGGTCAATCCCTTAAAGGTGAGTTGTCTTAATATTCTTAAAACCTTTGCGACCTAATTCAAATTGTCTGTTTAGATGTAAAACTATAAGCAATAAGTGCAAGCAATTGGACTTCTTGCGTACCCTATGCCTCATGAATTGCTCATAGATCCATCTCAAGTTTTTATTTGGGGTGTGATGCATATTACTTGATTGATCTAAATAATCTATGATGTTAGTTTTCTTGATATACATTGCACTCTGATGGTGATAGGTCGAATGATCTATGATGTTGAAGTCATTTATCATGGTAGAAATGTGCTCCCTTATTTAAATATTTTGAAGTCTACCCTTCAGAGATTGTGGTTCCTGGTTGGCCTTTCTTGAGGTTTAATGGGTTGCCCTTACATAAGGAAATTTATGGAATCTACCTCCTCCCCCTTTTAGAAGTGGCTCTTGGCTATTTTCCTCATTAAGGGTGAAAGACTCAGGAGCCTACTAAAGAGGGCAATATTGGAGTATTGTCAGTAAGATTTTAATAAATCAGGGATAATAATGCCTATTTTGCCCTTGTTCTATGAGGTATGAAGACTTCTCATGAAGATCTTCTTGGTCGAGTCAAATCCATTTATCATTATAAAAATATTTATTGTTGGCACCTTCCTTTGAGTTAGATCATATTGCAAAGAAGTTTTTAACTAAATCATGGCTATATTCTATAGGATTGTGCAACTAAGGAAGTCCTCAATCACCTCTAAAGGAGGACAATTAAAGATGTCTATTTTAAAATTTTGTGGAAATGGTGGCTTAAGAAGTCTTTGCCCATGCTACGTAGGCATGGAAAATGAGAAATCTTATGCTTGAACTTTGCAAGAATGGGCGACTTATGGAGTCAACATTTAAGCCATGTAGAAACATGCAACTAAGGAATCGCCTTAAGGGGGTCCTTTTCATTGAAGTTTCTTAGTAGTGGGGCTTAATTTGCATTCCATAAGGAAAGTTTTCTTGTGCATATAAGTATTTCATAGAAGTAACCTGTATAAAACGGGCCATACAAGTTAAAAATAATATTATATTTAAATTCTAAAATTAAACTAGTCATTCTCAAAATCATTACCATCATGAATCAGAACTACTTCATCATTCTCTCTTGCCTCTTATCTACCTTTTTCACCATCATTTTCTTTAGCAAAAACAGCCCCATCTTGATCATATCTCCTAAACAACAACATGATGCATGTTGTTTCACCTAGATTGCAACATAGTGTAATTAAAGTGCAATTATTACTCACAATTTGATCATTTGCACCTTGCAATAGTAATAATGCATGTGATGCTTCTCATTATATCATAAGCTATAATGTGTGCTTTTTTGTACTATTATCAATTTTGTTTAGGAAGATGTAGTGGTGCAGAGGTTTATATCGATATTAATTTTGGTGGTTGTTGTAGTGGTGATCGTGGTGGTTTATCTGAAATTTGAAGTAGTTTAGCTGTGTTTCTGCTTAGAGATGTTAAAGTAGTGCTATTTATGATATAAGATGGTTCTTCACATGAAGAGTGAAGAGTATGAGATGCAATATCTTAAGGGGCACAGTAAAAAAATTGTGTGGATTTGTTGTAGGATAGCACATCATTTATTCAAGAGATTGGATTGTTTGTCTTTATATAAAAAAGTGCTACAAGTTGTTAGGAATTAAAGATTTTGATTTACAATAGAATTGTAATTGAGCATGGGAGAAGAGGGTGTCAAAGTTATGGTTGGGAAAGAAAATATGAGAGAATGTGAAAAGGAGAGAGGAGGGAGCTGATGGTGGATAGAGAAGCAGAGAAAAAGAATTGTATCTGAGCATCAGGAATGTTTTGAGAAAGCAAGTAGGAGAAGGAGATGATTGCATATCTCGGTCAAGAGACAAATCTTGAATATAGAGAGGGAGGCTAAGGAGGATTTTGAGAGGAGGTATATTTCAGGACCAGAGAGAGAAGTATGTGGGAAAATTATTCATTAATTCATAACAAGCACTAGGGTCCTATTTATAGAAAAGCTCTATAAACAGATAAATTTAAAATAATTCAAACATATCAATAAAAAATACTTTAAAGTGCATAATTAATATTTTTCATTAGACAAACTAATTAAGGAGTAATAGCAATTAATCTCATTGTTGATGTCACACACATATGTCTTGCTCAATTAATCAACCGGGTTCTTTCATCCACATAAATTGTGAATAGTTATAATGTAACACCCCACAATATCCCTTAACAATACCGTAGAGTGTAACATACATAAACATAATATTTTTCATCATTAAACATATGATACTTTTCATTCTTTTGGAAAGTGACACAATAATATTCATTCATATTTCAATTACCTCAACGGAATCATTTAATAATTTAAAGTTTCAACAAAGAAACACCTACAGAGCCACTACAGAAATCTAAAGTAATATTTCCTTAGAATTTTTCCATACCTTAAGTTTAGTCTTACACATAGATTTAAAAACTAATATATAAAATTGAATTACTTGCAACTTAGTCAGCATCGATATTTTTTTTCCTTTTCCTGCAACAACAACCAGTAAGAAGTGCACTAGTGAGGCTCAATAAGTTATGCATATTTAAATAGCATTTAATTTACATGATTTTAAAATTCATAACACTGAAAATATAAATAAAAGTTAAACAAACTTGGGAATACATAAAAAAGTTCCGTTTGACATCAACTTTTAATTTCTCTTAAATTCATACTGAATATCAATTTTAGTTATCAAAATATTTGGCTATTTTTTTATAAAAATATTCAGGGGAGCCCAGGTAAACCTGACATTATCGTCATTGAATTAAATAGATGTCCCTTTTGCCTCCTTAGGAGTTCCTTTTGCTCCTTTAGGTGTCCCTTTTGCCCCACCTTCTATGCAAGTAACATATCTTTGAGGTCCTTTTTGCCCCACTTATAATGTAGTGTACATGAGCACCCTTTTGCCTCACTTGACATTGTAAGCTATACATCTTTTTATAGCCCAACTTTACTTTAATTGGATATTCAGTACACATTTCATATTCATTATTCATACTTGACTTGTTATGTTCGTTATGTTCAAACTTATATAAAAATATCTCTTAACATTTACATGCCAGAATGTATTGGCAACATAAAATAAATGAGCTCTTTTCAATTTATAATCAACTAGAAAAACATTACAATAATCATTATGAATCTCAGGTTAAACTTCAATGATATATATCTGCAAGTGGTTGATCATATATGAGAACTTGGAAGTATACTTTCATTACATTAAACAAACATAGAACAACAACAAACAACAACAACATCAAGCCTTTATCCCACTACGTGGGGTCGGCTACATGAATCCTTTTTCTCCATTGTGTCCTATTAAAAATCAAATTCTCATTTAAATCTAATAAAGAAAGGTCATTCCTAATATTTTATAACCAAGTCTTTTTAGGTCTACCCCTACCTTTCTTAACATAAGTCAAATCTAATACCTCTACTCTCCTAACCAGGTCATCGGAAGGCCGCCGTTTTATGTGACCAAACCATCTAAGACGACTCTCTCTAATCTTATCTTCTACTGGAGCTACTCCAACCTTTTCACGTATATGCTCATTTCATATCCTATCTCTAAGGGTAAAGCCACTCATCCACCTGAGCATCCTCATCTCTACCACACTTAACTTAGTATTATGCTTCTCTTTTAATGGCCAACATTCGGCACCATAAAGCATTGCAGGCCTCACTACCATCTTATAGAATTTTCCCTTAAGTTTGAAGGGTACATTTCTATCACATAACAAGCCCGATGCATTCCTCCACTTCAACCATCCAACTTGAATTCTATTGATAATATCCCCATCTATTTCACCAACACTCTGAACAATAGATCCAAGATACCTAAAACGTGTACTCTTATTAATGACTTGATCGCCCAAAGTCACAATCCCCTCACTAGGTCTATTACTACTAAAATTACACTCCATATATTCCGTTTTAGATCTACTCAAGCGAAAACCTTTAGACTCTAAGGTTGACCTCCATAATTCAAGTTTACCTTCAACTCCCTCTCTAGTCTTATCAACAAGAAGAATATCATCAGCAAAAAGCATACACAAAGGTACATACTCTTGCAAATGTCTAGTGAGAACATCCATGACTAAAGCAAAAAGATATGGGCTTAAGGCTGATCCTTGATGTAACCCAACCGAAATAGGAAAATACTTGGTCAATCCACCTTGTGTTTGAACACAAGTAATAGCTCCTGCATACATATCTTTAATGATTTGAATATAAGCATTATTGACTCCTTTCTTTTCAAGAACTCTCCATAGCACTTCTCTTGGAACTTTATCATATGCTTTTTCTAAATCAATAAATATCATATGTAGATCATCCTTATTTTCTCTATATTTCTCCATCAAACCTCTTAATAAATGTATGACTTCCATAGTCGACCTACCCGGCATAAATCCAAATTGATTTTGAGAAACATTAGTATCACGCCGCAACCTATGCTCCAAAACTCGCTCCCATAGTTTTAAAGTATGACACATTAACTTAATACCTCTATAATTCGCACAATCTTGTACATCACCTTTATTCTTAAAAATAGGAATTAACACACTCATTCTCCACTCATCTGGCATCTTCTTAGTCTTCAAAATAGTATTAAAAAGTTTAGTAAGCCAAGAAATCCCTTCATCTCCTAAGCATTTCCACACCTCTATTGGAATATCATCAGGTCCAACAGCTTTTCCACCCTTCATTCTATTTAAAGCCTCTCTAACTTCAGTTTTACTAATACGCCGATAAAAACAGAAATCTTTACTTTCATTTAGGGTGCTAAGGTCACTATAGTCAATCTTATTTTCACAATCTTCATTAAAAAGTTTAGCAAAATATCTCATCCATCTTTGTTGAATATCATCTTCTAAGAAAAGTATTTTTTGATCTTCATCTTTAATACACTTCACTTGAACTAAATCCTCACTACTCCTATCTCTTTGTTTGGCTAACTTATACATATATATTTCTCCCTCTTTAGTATCTAATCTATTATATAAATCACTAAAAGCTAATGCCTTTGCATCGCATATTGCTTTCTTAGCATCCTTACGAGCCACTTTATATAATTCCCAATTATCAGAATTTTTAAAAATAAACCAATTTTTATAACAAAGCTTCTTATTTTTAATTTTTTCTTGCACATTAGGATTCCACCACCAACTATTTTTACTATTAGGAGCTTTTCCCTTAGATACTCCAAGCACATCTTTTGCAATATTCTTAATATCACTAGCCACTTTTTCCCACATAATATTAGCATCCTCATGCACAGACAAAATCTTAAGATCTAAAATCTTACTCACAAAAATATTTTTGTTAATATTCTTTAAATGCCCCCATCTAATCCTAGAAAATTGTTTTACTTTATTTTTTATTTTATGCCCCTTTATCTTAAAGTCCAAAACTAATAATCGATGTTGGGTACATAAATTTTCACTCGGAATAACTTTACAATCTTTGCAATCTAAACGATTTAATTTTCTAATAAGAAAATAGTCAATCTGGGTTGTACTACATCCATTTTTATAAGTGATGAGATGCTCATTCCTTTTCTTAAAAAAGGTATTAGCAATTAAAAAATTATAAGCTAAACAAAAATCCAATATGGTCTTGCCACCTTCATTCGTCGTTCCAAATCCATGGCCACCATGAATGCTTTTAAAATCATCTACCTCTCTACCAACATGTCCATTTAAATCTCCTCCAATAAAAACTCTTTCTTCAAGAGGTATATTTTGTATTAATTCTTCCAAGTCATTCCAAAAATTTAATTTAGAACTTATATCCAAACCTACCTGAGGAGCATAAGCACTTATAATATTAACAATCTTATCATCAACAACAATCTTTAAAGCTATAATTCTATCTCCAATCCTATTAATTTTTATAACATTATCCTTTAAACTCTTATCTATAATAACACCTACACCATTTCTAGTACGACTCCTACCCGAATACCAAAGTTTAAATCCTAAACTATCAATTTCCTTAGCCTT
Organism: Dendrobium catenatum; assembly: GCF_001605985.2. Taxonomy (NCBI): domain Eukaryota; kingdom Viridiplantae; phylum Streptophyta; class Magnoliopsida; order Asparagales; family Orchidaceae; genus Dendrobium; species Dendrobium catenatum. The sequence continues at coordinate 105,004 of NW_021319939.1, read as the reverse complement.
ATCTCCAACCCATTTAGTTTCCTGAATGCACAAAATATTTAACTTCCTATGAATCATAATATCTATTAACTCCATTAATTTACCTGTAAGGGAACCTATATTCCAAGTTCCTATCCTAATTTTAGTATCATGGACTAGCTTCTTTGCCCACATCCGTCCTTGATGTGGGAACCCTTGCCTATTTAACACTGCACCCGGGCGCCGGTGCAGCGGCCCTTGCACACTTGTCACTGTATTCAGGCCATACAGCGCGTCGCTTCCAGGGGACGCCCTAGCATTAACACAATTTCTTAAAGGATTCATGTCATTATTGTTCGACAAGTTTTACGCTGGCTGTCGACTACCTAACGCAACCCTCCACTTTTCTCATCCAGGACTTGGGACCTGGCAACGGCAGTGTTATAATAACATAGGAAAGTAATTAACATAAATTTTAAACCATGCTTATCAAAACTTTTAGTGAATTTATTAAATGATTATTTTAAAATATTTAAAATTTTAATCTATGAAATAATCATTTTGAGAAAATCTTGAATTTTGAGCTCATACTAATTTGTTGCTAATACAGTGTAAATAGAAACCAAACCCTGTGGGCTTATAGAGGGATTTATTTCATATTGATTATATCATATTAATTCATATCTCAAAGATTTAGTTGAATTTGGGATCTTGTGGGCTCTAGCCATGACCATAATTTAGTGATACCATTTGGCAGCAAAACACCCTATTTAGAGGTCCTCGGCCGTAGCTGTTTACCTCTGGTGTTATTTGGCTGCCAAACTACCAATGAGAGGGCATGTTTCATGTTCTTACATGAAGGAGATGGTTTAGAAATGGATCCACTGATTTTCTTGACTAGACATTAATTAGTAATTATTAATTAATTATTAATTATAATTAATCATTGATTAATTATAATTATAATTATTTTATTAATTATAGTTAATTTTTAATTAATAATTAATTATCAATAATAGTTATTTAATTATTATTATTATAATTAATATAAATTATAATAAAGAATAATAATGAATTGTATGTGCCCGTCCCTTATCTCGACGTCCGAACCTCCACCGCCGGTCCACCGGCCCCGAAGGTATAACCCCCTGAACTCAGGCTTCCGTCCTCGATGTGTACGACAGACCGGAAAACTGCCTATACACGCCTTTATGTGCGTGGTGGGATGGGACCCCGGTCCGACGCCTACGATGAGGCGGATAGTCACCTCCCCTCTCGCTCTCTTACCTCGTCATACGTGGCGAGTCAGTGGTCCACCTATGCATGCTTTTCTTAGCGTGGTGGGAAGGGCAACTGGCGCAACACCTACGATAAGGTAAACGAGCGACCCTCGCCCTCTTATCTCGACTAACGTGTCAGGCCGGCGGTCTACCTATGCACGCCTTTATTGAGCGTGGTAGGAGGGGCAACTGGCACGACACCTATGATGAGGTAAGCGAGCGACCCTCGCCCTCCTGTCTCGACATGCGTGTCGGACCGGTAAACCACCTAAGCACGTCTTTAGTGAGCGTGGTAGGAGGAAAACCGGTTCGACGCACACGGCGAGGCCAGGCGAGCCTGGTGTACTCTTTTCTTTGCGCGGCCGGAATAATTTATAAGTACCTCCGGGCGGGGGGAAAGCAACTGCTCTTTTTCTTGTAACAGGTACCGTCAAAGACCCCATGCACGCCTTTATTGCGCGTGGTGGGAAGAAAAATCACGACCGAGGTGTCCTCGAAAGAGGGCACCTACCATGCACGCCTTTATTGCGCGTGGTGGGAAGGCCCAGTTTTCTCGTAGTTTTCCCCTAAACGGGGGAGACGCCGGGAGGCTGCCGAAATTTCGGGTGAAATATTACTACACGGACCTGTTTTGAACTCAAAAGAACAAAAGATTTGGACCAAAAGAGAAAGAGCAGTGAACTTTTGAACATGAACTATGGACCTGTGGATCAGAATCAAAATTCAAAATGATTTCTAAAGGCCAAACTCAAATAAAATGAAATCAAATTTGAACCAAACTCAAGCTAATTTGAACATAAAAATGGACATATAAAGACTCTAGAGGACTTTGAACAAAAAGAAAGTGAACATTCAAATGAACTTGCAACGAACTTCAGAAGACCCTGGACAATCAATTTGAACATGCACTTCAAGCTCATGATTGAACTCGGACTATACGACATCAAGTGGAGACCTGTAAAGTTGATGAACTCAAGTCTAAATGAAACTAAATTCGGATTCAAACACATACAAGAACAAAGTTTGAATCACACATGAGGAAATTCAAATTACAAGACCTCGATGCACGAATCTCCTACGACAATTTCTACAAATGCCTGTTGATTGAGAAGGCAATATTGGAGATCGACAATCAAGGACCCCTTCCTACAAACAAGTACAATTATCAAACCACCTGAGATTGGTGAAAGGTGGATATGATTGAAGGTGACAATGGCTCTCCTACGAACATCTCTAGGAGATCGTAGCAAATACCACGGGTCCTTCCAAATAAGCACGAACCACTGGTGGATAACAGCAGTGTGTACATCGTAGGAGCAACGAACCACTGTGGTCACAAGTATTGATATCACCTACAATAGTGATGGTCAGAATCTATAAGTACACCGGGTACAAAGGTAACCCGATGTGCGAAAAGTACACCTAGCAAAATGGGAGGAAAGTTCAAATAAATTAGAACCAAACTTCTTGGTGTTCCAAAAGTCTCTTTTTGGTTCTATGATTAAGAAGAGAACAGTTCTGATGTCTACAAATACCGAAAATAATGGTTCGCTACACCAAAGATCATGAAAGGAGGTCTTTCCGAATCAGCAGTCATTGACTCTAAATTTCAAGAAAATCCCATCCCCGGTGAATGAGAAAGGGGGAGGGGGTCAACATCAAGACCAAATCGCCACCGGATCTGCAACACTGATATAAGCAGATAGAAGGCGTCTACAACATTCATATTCGGCCTTTAAGGCCTTCAACAAAGAAAATTCATGAACAAAAAGGCATGAAGCCTACGAAACCCGATCCTCCTAAGCAGGTGAATAGGAGTAGACAGGGTTCAAATTCTCAGATAAATATACGGTCACGAGTGCGATCGGGATATTTATTTTAATGCATTCATATTCGGCCTTCAAGGCCTAAAATCAAGAAATTTCATAAACAAAGGCACAAAGCCTACAAGAAACCCGATCCTCGGTCAACAGCTCAGCCGAGTCGACAAGGTTCAATCCGAAAATGGAAATGACCCCAAAACACCCCGATGATGGCCGTGTTGAATGCAGATCTCAACCGTAGGAGTTCCCAAATATTTTTCAAACATCTCCCAAATATTCAAAGTCCATTTCAAATATTCCAAGCTCCACCCAAAATATCCATAAAAATCCAAAATCCAAAAAAATCTCAGAATCAAGAAAATTCAAAAAATATTTAAAATTGAAATAAATTATCAATCACTGAAAGCAAACTCCGTCCACCCTCTGCAATAGTTTGTCGAGGTGGACAAATTAAAGTTTACTTCAGCTCACAAAGAGCTAAATGCCTAGTCGAAAATATCACTAGGATCCATTCTCAAACAATCTCTTGCCAAGTAAGGACGTGGTACGTGTCCTCTAACCGGCAATTTTGCCGCCAAATGACACTGCAGGTAAACGGTTATGACCCGGGGCCCTCTGAACCAAGTGGTTTTGCCGCCAAATGGCACCACATATAGCGGTTATGGCCAGAGCCAATACGCTCCTTAATGGCATTAAATCCTTGAGATATGAATCAATAGGATATGATTGATAGGGCACAAAGCCCTCTGTTAGCTAAGGTGGATTCAAATTTGTCCCCTTAGACAAACATTCAACCCCAGTCTACAAGGTCCCCTTGGACGAAGCAACCCATGGCTGCCGACAAGGATTCTTCTGTCATGTTGGGTCGACTACCTCCTCTGGCTAAGTAGACCAGGGACCACGATGGCCCGGGACGACGGAACCATGGATCTTGATCGGGTCCATCATCCATTCCCCCACCATCCGCTTTAAGTGATAGATGGTGAAATTTCTTATTTTAAATATCAAACTCTTCAATTCCCAACCAATTTTCCAAACATCCAAATTCGTCAAAATTTTCAAATTTCCAAATCCAATCGTTGCTGCTACTATATGCTAGATACACGTATCATCTACGTATCTGATTGACGACTATCCTTAATCGAAAGTTCTCTCTCATTATTGGGAGGGGTAATTAACTATAGGGGCTTGCGCCTATAGGAAATCAGAACTCAGATCATAAAGTCCTCACAAAATGAGGGCGAAATCTCTGGGTAGTGTCTTATCTACAAACCCATCTGCCTTCCAAAATTTACCCCGGAACTTATTCTGTTAAAACTCCCTCGCCGAATAAAAATAGAAAAGCGCGGCGGGGAGGCCGGGGCTGAATTTTCGGAGCCCTCACAAGTCTTCAAATGGATATGAATTTATTTATTCATGCAATGCATAAGAGATGCATTTTCATATTTCATAATTGGAATTATCTTAATACAATTAACATTTTAAATGAATCAATTGACATTGCATGCATCAAGAGTTTCTAGCATTTACTTTTGTAATTTATAATTGCAAAACTTACTTTTTATGACGAATTGCCTCTTCCACTTTTACACCACTGAACCTTTTTCCTTTGATAAACTATCTCAAATTCTTCTCTCCTCTCTTTCAATACTGTCTATTATTCTTTTCTTCTATTCTTTCTTTCAAATGTTCCAAAACACCACACAAATCACTGCTCCTTTTCCTTCACATCCACAAATTCCCTTCAGCCGCATTCTTACAATGTCTAAAACACTGCGGAAAACCACACAGCAACCACTGTGTCGAAAATCTCCTATGCCGAATACTCTATAGAAATTCCTGCATTGCACTATGCCAAAACCTCCCTCCAACCAATGTGCCCAATTCTGTATGCAAAAATTCCACTGTGCCGCCTATATGCTACAGGTTTTCAGCACTGTGCCGAAGACTTCTACAGTGTCGCGGGAACTGTAGCGAGCCGTGCTACAGTAGATTCTGCGATTCCTTCAGTTTACAAACGGCTACAGTGATTTCTACGATTCCTTCTTCAGAATACTGTGCCGATGTCCCTTTATTTGCGCTGGTCGAAACCTTCTATTGCTATGAAATCTTATCTACAAGTGGGACCCAAGCAACTGCCAACCTACAACATTTCTTTAAAGCCAAATAACGTTAAAATGCCCAAACGTTGCATGCTTTGGATGGCTGAGTGGAAATTGTTTGGGTCTTACATATAACAGTGAAATCTTGTAACAATGCAATCATAAAGATGATTAAAATTCTTTCTCATACATCAACTAATATAGAGAAATAATTACTAATCAATCTCGTCATAGTTGTCTCGCATATATTATAATTGGGTTGTCATTATGGTTCTTGCATCCATACAAATTCTAGATAGTGGCAACAATGAAATCGTCCATACAAATTGTAGATAGTGGCAACAATGAAATCATGTAACAAAAAATTTTAGGGCAAAGAAGAAGAGGGAATGGCCAAAGAAAATCAAAAGTCAAGGAAAAAGTGGGCAACTTTTGGGAGAGCTGTTGGAGGCAGAAGAAAGAAATTCATGAGGTTATCTTTTTCTAAAGCATTTGCCTTGTTCATCTTTAGAGCCTTCATTCAAGAAGCTTGGGTATCATCTAATAATGGGGATGTAGAATCTATGGTTGAAGTATGTTTATGTGAGTTGAGCAAGTGTTATACTAATAGACCAAAGAGCCGTAGCTCAAGTGGTATATTTCATTGTTCTTAGTGTAGAAGTCACATCTTCAAATCCGTCATGTGACTTTTTGAAATTAAAAATTGAATAGATCATTATATTGGAACTCGATTAGCAACTGGCATTGCATCTGCTTTTAATTAATAAAATATTTTGGATATCCTTGAAAACTGTTATACTAATAAGCAGAAATAAATTGCCATCCCATGATAGTAATATCATTGATTATGATGGTTTATAATCAAATTTATACATTTATTGTAAATTTGTAACACACCTTATTTTGCGAATGCAGTCTATTAAGGTTCATATGCTATGTTACTGTCAAATTGGTTAATCACTTGGGTGGCTTACTATTGGCAGGATAGGTACAGAACATGAGAAGTTTGGCTTCGAAGTTAAAACACTTCGCCCTATTAGCTATGAACAAATTGCAGCCTTGCTAAATGGAATTGCTGAGAGATTTGAATGGGACAAAATTATGGAGGGGGACCATGTCATTGGACTTAAACAGGTATGAAGAATATTCTTTTTTTTTGTGTGATACCATGGGTTGATGTTTCATAACTGATAAGCCTATTCATTCATGTATGATGGGTTTCCTTAGCAGCAATCTCAAGTTGATTGTATTTTATCCGTGTTTCTTTGTCATTATATATCTTATGAGCATCTTCGTTAGCTGTCATCTCAATCATTATGTTCTTTATTATGACTTCATGAAACTAATAAATGGTGTTTCATCTTTCATGGTCAGAAACTAATATAGAGTGGTTTCCTTTATAAATTTTAATGAGAAAAAGATCAAAATGATCAATTGATTATTTGTATATGGTCTTTTTTAGTCCTCTCTATCTAATGCATTTAATTTAGTCCGTTGACCTCTTAGATTTGATTCAAAATAGTTTCTCTATTTTAGATCAGATTTGATGAGTCAAATAATCTAAAGATTAAAATGCATCATAAATAGTCTACGGACTATTTTGAACATCTTCTCAATTTAATACTTTGCATTTTATAGAATTTTGGAGACTTTTTCCCAAGTATGTTAAAGTTGTTTGAACTTCTACCCTAGATAAATTTGTTAATTTAACATGACATTTTATCTGAACCTAGGATGCACCGACACTTCTCCTCAAATAGGCATGCACTGTCCGACACGACACGCGTCCGACATGTGTCGGACATGACGAAAATGTGTCAAATAATAAAAAAAAAAGAATACAAATTGGACACGCATGTCTGATATGCGTGTCTTAGATATTTCATGAATTTTTTAAAAAATAAAATTTATTATTTAAAATTTTTATTTATTTAAAATAGATAAAGTAAATTTCTTATTTTTTATCCACAACACCAAATCAATCACCCGCACTCAATACCCTTTTCATCGAATATTCTCATCTTCATTTCTCTTGACGAGTGATGACTTTGGTTTCACAACAATGCCCGATGTCATCTCAACATTGACGTCTGATGTCGTTACAATATCGGCATTTCAGAATCATCTCAACATCAAAGTCTGACACTGTCTTGACATTGATGCTCGACACTAGTAATTTCTACACCCAACATGACAACTCATCTTTGTCCGATACCGTATTAACATCGACGACTAATGCCCTCTCAATATCGATAATAGATGACCTCTTGACATCCTAATATTAATTATTTTAAGCACAATTCTAATTAAATGATTTATTTTTTCTAAATTATTTTTAATATTATACTTATTTAATTTTGGTACACTTTTTTTAAAATATAAAAAAATTATAATACCATGTCCGTGTCCTATATTTTCTATAATTAATGTGTTTCATGTCTGTATCATATCGTATCCATGTCATTGTGTCCGTGTCTATGCATCATAGCTCTGAACAGATCTGTGGTAGGGAACATTTTTTTTTTTCATGTGCTATATTCTAATAACAAATATTCTTTTTGTCCTTGGACAGGGAAAGCAAAGTATCTCACTTGAACCTGGTGGCCAGTTTGAGCTTAGTGGCGCACCCCTTGAAACTTTGCATCAAACCTGTGCAGAAGTCAATTCACATCTTTATCAGGTTAGTAACACTTCTTCTTGGCATGTGTTGTCCTTTTTACATGTTTTTTAACAATTATTTGTTCCATAATCAAGGGCATGCTCTTCTTGTTTTTTTCCAGCCAATTTTTAGTTGGTTGTCTTCAATCCTTGTATATTTATTGTGAAACTTGAAAGTACTGTACATTGTTTTTATTGGAAAAAGTGGCTTCTTAGTTAAAAGTTCAGAGATGGTGTTGCTTCTAGATTTAGAAAAGAGATTGTATAGTGACCGTTCAATTTGTTAGGGCCGCATAAATTTGTTTGGCTTATTTAATGATTTCCTATGCATTTGGAGTATAGACTATTGGGTTGGCTGTAGACTCCATTTTCATGCATGCGTTTGATTAATTGGATTTGTTCTACTAATCTAGTTCCGGTCTATCACATGGTTGCTTGTTTGATTTTTCTGATTGCCATTCAATGGAGGGATATTTCATGTTGCATTGGTGATAGAAATATCAGATGTTGAAGTTCGATAGAGTTGGTTGCTTTATTTACACCTACAACAATCATGCGTCTAAAAAGTATGGCAACACTTTTCTTCCTCCTTATCGTGAACATGCAAAGAAAATGTATTTGTATTCTTGACCAAATTTTGCTATAACATACCTGTTTGTCACTTAGAAAGATAAATTTCAAATTAAAACATCCTAAATACTATAGTTTGTTTCTATAAACCATTTAATTAAAAAATATCTTCTTTTGCAATTTTATGGGGGCCATTTTTTGTGAGATATGCTAATATAAAAGTTATGAGTTTTGAATTCCTTTTGAGCTGAGGCAAATTGGTAACAATTTCAGCCATTTATTTTATTTTAAATGATAGAAATTTATCTCATTTATTCTAAAAAGGGGCATAAGGCTGGTTACAAAATTTTTAGAAGTGTCATCAAAGGGGGCAAATTCTTGGCACAAGGGCCAAATGAAAATACATATGATATTGTTGGAGAATTTTTGTATACTCAAACGGATTGCATACTTTATAATTGAGCACGGCATAAGAATAATGATATATTACCTCGGAGGGTAAAAATATCATTTCCTTGTGGACTCAATAATAAAATTTATAATTTGAAACAGAGATTCCCCCATTCAATGTTTGGTTGAATGAGGTTTATTTATTTCTAGGGTACAGACGTCCCATAGGGGCAAGCCCCTATGGTTAATTAGATTCCAAACTTTGGCTTGAGAAAACTTTTGATTAAACTAGTGGTTTTCTTTTCTTTTTGAAGTCATTTAAACTTTGACTAAATTTAATTTTTGAAATTCAAGAAAGTCTTGTTTAAAGGTTTTGGCCCTTTAGGAAATTCAAGGAGGAGATCAACTTAGAATCAGATTTTGGGAATGAAGGCCATGGGAGGTGAAGTAGGAGCACTTGTTTCTTAGAAATCTCAGAGGTGCTCAGACTATTCTATGTTGGGCTTTATATTTTATAAATCTAATTTTAGTTTAAGTTGATATTTTTATTGGAAAGTTAGGATACATTCCAACAACATATGTTGAAGGAATTGCCCGAAAGGTGAGGCTTATAGGGTGATTTGGAATCAACCAATGCCTCGGACCCTAAAACTAAAGTTAGAATTACCGATAGGTAGTGCCTCGAACCTAAGTCTAATGAGTGTAAAAGGATTTACGAATTACACCTCACATGAGGCATAATCGGCCCGACCTCTGGATTTACTGTCCCTCCTGGAAGGGACTACCAGCTAAACCCTCTTAATCGCTTTTAAAACCATGTATCTTGGTCTTAATGCAAATGTAGAGTGGAAGGCTAGTTTTTTTATTTAGGAAGTAGGACTTATAGCTTGGCTTTGAGGCCAAGATGCCTATTTATGTGGGTATGCACATGTTGACTCATAAAGAAAAGATTTTTTTCTCTAGTCCTTAAATGAAGGTTTTCTATGTGCAACATATTTGGGCTATGCATGTTTATTTTCAATTTTGGAAAACTTAGCTCCTTGAAGGGAGCCATGCAATTTTCTTATTTAGAAAACATAAAGCCTAATTTTATTTTTTAGATTGTTTACATTTTAATGGGCAGAAAATTTATTTTTATCCTAAGAGCCTACTGCACATGGTTTAAAATTGCGTAATATGAGGCTCGCCTTTGCGCAATTCTAGTAAAAAACGCCTCGATGCTTACGCCTCGAGTTTTTTTTATGAGCCTTGCACCTCAACTTGGTTGAGGCCCGCCTCGCCTCACTGACATGAGGCTTATGCCTCACGCTATATATATATATATATATCTTGAAGTAAATGTCCGACATTGAACTCTATAGTAGATGAAGGGGAGAGAGAAGTTCATTATAATGATGATTCAAATGAAGAACCCTTTAGTGATGACAGTGTTGATGACTTATGAGTTCTTATGTGATATGTCATTGCTATTTGTTTTTGGAAATTGGAATTATATGTTAATAAAAAGAATACTGGGATTTAGGAAAGATAGAATTTTGAGATATATATATATATATATATATCAAATGTAAGGAATTTAAACAGAGTCTAAATTATTACAACCAGATTTGGAAGCTGAGTTGCCTGCCATTATACAATCTAATCAAATTATTACAGACTCTACTTGTGGGTCTTCAAGCTTTACTTTTCAAGTGAACCTCAGGCCTCACCTTCTACAAGTACATCCATTTGATTCACCTTCTTTTGATCCAGACCCCCCCCCAAGTCTAATACAATTCTAATTCTATCATGTTTAAAAAGAAAAGTGACTCAAATTTGCAATAGATTAGAAGCAGTTTATATAATAAAACATCACATCCAGAATTTTGTTTAGCACTTAGAGTGCCAAACATCTGCTTCTATCCTATTGGCCACATCTTTTGGGTGGTTTTAAATAGCACATGTTATACAAGCAATTTATTATTTATGAGCACCTCACTTTTAGATATGGCCACCTGCAAGAAGAACATGTATATTTCCACACTATCCACTTAAGGGAAAGTGCCTACACACAGACAATCCAAGGGAAATCACACCAAATTATCAATCACATGCGCACAAAAGAAAAAATCCTAGTCCTAGCATGCTTAAGGGCTGTGCATCTAAGTGTGTGAGGCCTGTGTGGCATGTCACATTAAGGGTGTTTGATTTTATTTTGGAATGAAGATGTTTAATCTTTATCCAAGGGTGGTTCACTTTAAGTTGTTTGTCATAGGAAAGATTACTTGAATTGGTGAAATGAAAATGATTACTTAGATTTTGGGTCTAAGAAAGATGTCCAGCATATAATTTTTGGACTACATGTGGAAGAATTCTCCTTAGCTTTTGGAGCTAAGAAGAGAAAGATATGAATCCAATATTTAACTTTTGGGCTAAATGTAGGAGAACTCCCTCTAGCTTTTGGAGCTAAAGAGGGGAAATATCCTACAACTTTGGAGTTGGAGGAGAGTTGGGAACTTATAGCTTTTGGGTTAGGATATGATATCTTTTAAGGCCTTTGGAACCTATAGAAGTGAGGGAAGATTAGTAGTTTTGAGGCTACGAATCAAAAGGATGTTTCCTTGAATTTTTGTATTCAAGGATTTAGGTTTTATTTTCTTAATTTGGATTAGACAAATAAAGGTGAGTCATTTATTGATTTTAGCTTAATAGGTGATAAAGATTTGTAACCTTGGGGTTTCAAATCAAGAGGGATTATAGGTAAACTTTTATGTTTAATGATGAATATTTAATTGTTTAAATTTGGATTAAGAAAACATAATAGAATGATGTGTAATTTTGGCCTACATATCAAGGATTCTTTGGACTTTTGGGTGTCCAAAAAAAAGAACTCATTCACTTAGTTTGGGTTAGGAGAATGGAAGAAAGCTAGGAGTTTGACCCTTTTGCTTGATATGAGATTATTTGTTAAATTTGGTTCAACAAATTCATGATTTTGGATTGAACTACTTGTTAATTTTGATTAAACAACAAATAGATGATTTTCATGTTTCTAATTCACTCAACATGGGTTGAATGAATAAGATTTTCATACAACTTTTGAGTTGTAGAAATGAAAGAACTTCTCTTCAAATTTGGTTTGTAGAGAATAAAGGGAGAAATGCAACTTGAGGTTGCAAAATGGAATATTTTCTTTGAACATTTGATGTTCAAAGAAGGGGACATTCACCCATCTAATTTGAGTTAGTGGGATGAGAGGAATTCCTACAATTTTTGAGTTGTAAAAGCGAGGGAAGGAACATGCTACTTGTGGGTCGCAAATCCATAAATGTTCCTTGAACTTTTGATGTCCAAAGAGGAATGTACATTCTCATAATTTAGAATCTTAGGAGAATGAGATAGTTTCCCACAACTTTAGAGTTGTAGGAAAGGAGAAGTGAAGTGCAACTTGTAGGTTGCAAGTTAGAGGAATCCCTTTGAACATTTGGTGTTCAAAAGGGAACGATACACATTCACTTAATTTAGGTAAGTGAATGGGAAGGTTTTCTACACTTTTCGTTTGGTAGAAGAAGGAAAGCATGTGCAACTTAAAGGTTACACATTCATGAGTGCCCTTGAACATTTGGTGTTCAAAGGGGAATAACCATTCCCGTAAATTTGGGTTTAGGAGAATGAGAATACTTTCGACAACTCTTAAGTTGTAGAAGAGAGAAGCAACAAGTAGCCTTTGGATTGCATGCCTTGGACATTTGGTGTCCAAGAAGGAGTATTCATTTGCTTAAATAGTGGCTAAGCAAATGAGGAAGGCTAGAATTTGAATCCTATGTCTAGGGGATTACTCATTAGTTTGTGTTCCAACAAATAAATGATTTAGGTAAACTTGAGCATGAAGGCTTATGGGTCTTTGAGGGCCCATGTCATATCTCAAGCCTACTTCAAGGTTAGATAAGCACATTTGGTTAATTGGATGTAAATCAACAATGACTATCACTTGTGTGCTCTAAATTTAGTAAAAATATCGATCATAAATTTGGTTGGTCATAGACATTGTGAGGTCTACAACATAGACCTTTGAGGATCTATGAAAAAACCCACAAAGATTGGTTGTTAGTGATATTGTTTCCAACCAAACACATTCACATTCATTAACTTGTAGAGACTATCAATTCCTACATGCAAACTCTCCAAAGTTTATATCAATTTTGCCATGACAAAAAAAATGGATAGTTTGCATGCTAGAGGATCATTCACCATCATTCTTATCCATGAGAATTAAGAGAAGCAAAGCATATTGAAGTAATTCAAGAACACATAAGGGGTGGCTTATGGGTCTTTGGAAACCCACATCTACCCCAAGTTTGCCCTACAAATTAATTGAACAAGCTTAGCAATCTCCCAATAATTTTAGAAGTATGCAATCCTTAGAGAAAGAGACCTACACTATTTTATTTAGATCAATTTTAGCATAATCTAAATTCTAAGCAATATGCAATTGATTTGGCCAAATGCATAGCCTCCAAATTTGGGTGCTATGATGATGAAACCTAGGTTTGTTATAGGCGACGGTTTGAACACAATATGAATGCTATTACATGCATTTGAGAGGTGTTGGATATCAATCCAATACCCCTACACACGTTGGCATGCCTCTTTGACTCTCACGAGAGAGCAAACAAGTGAAAAAACTAGTTTTTTTACTGTTTTGCGAAGAGGACAGCGCAAATAGGTTTTGGGGAGGAAAACAAATGAGGTTTCTAAGGGAGCTATGGCTTGGGACGTCAACCACACATCAATGGCCTTGGGGGACCCTAGGTTTCACTAAGTTTTAGGATTTTACCTCACCTGGGTTGTCCTAGCGCTCCAATCCAAGCTCCAAAGTTGCTCCAAGCCACTCCGATTCAAGCTCCGGATTGCTGTCCAAGCTCCAATCCAAGCTCCAAAGCTGCTCCAAGCCACTCCAAGGGAGGCAGATCGCTGTCCAAGGTGTTCCGGATGTCGCCGCCGCTGTCCAAACATTCCAAACAGCAATTTTCACTGTTTGAGTGCTCCCAGAGGTCGTCGTTTGCTGTCTAAACTCTCAAAACGGCAGTTTTCACTTTTTAGAAGCCTTTGGAGGCCGCGTGGTTGCTGTCCAAGCATTTCTGGATGACAAATCTGCTGTCCAAGAAGTTCTGGACTGCTGTCTTGGCTGTTTGGAGGTCGCCGGAGTTGAAGGAAGGGGTGGAAAAGGTCTTCACAGCAAGTAAACAGCCTCCAAGTGCCTCTACTATCCTCCAACACTTCCCCTTTTGCTTGAGAAGAGGAATTGAGCGAGTTTATGCTCTTCCACTTGGAGGAAAGGAGGAAAACAGAGAAAGATTTTTCTCTTTTGGTCCAAGGAAGAAGAAGAGAAAGCAAGGGAGCACACAAGAGGTTCTTCTCCTCTTCTTCTCACCTGGATGGACGGATGAATCGTAAACAGAGAGCCCAACAACTCTCTCCTCCGCTTCCCCTTCCTCTGTCTGGCTTGCGACTGACTGAGAACATTCAGGAGAGCTGAATGGCTCGCCCTCTCTTCCATTCGGCTAGGGACGGACAAGCTCCGCTCCTCTCTCCTCCTACTGCGCCTGGAGACGCACGCACAGGGGGCGAAATCACCTTTCCAGTGCCCTCTTCTTTTGCTCGGGATGGACAAAACACGCATGGGGGAACCAAATGGCTCCCCCCCCACTCTCCCTTTCGTTTCTTAGAGGCGTACCAGCCTAGCAAGGCACCACCCAAGTCATCCCATCTCGCTGCCTCGTTGCGCAAAACGAGAGAAATTCTACTTGAGTAGATTTTTTGCGGGATTTGACACAAATTTGGGTTGAACTGAGATGAGATCTCAAGCCTAAGTCTCAAATTCAGCCCAAATTGACAAATTAGGGCTGAAATTGAGTTCGAATCGAACTCGACTTAGATCGATTTGGGTCCGATCGAGTCAATTTTGTGAAATTGAACTCGAATCGGCGCCGAATTACGTCGAATTGAGCTCTACGACGCTCGACGGGATTTGATTGGTTTTGATTTGATTTTAATTAAATTAAATCGAATTTAATTTGACTAAAACAAATTTAATTTAATCAAATCGGGGTCTAATTTGAGTTGATTTTGCCTCGACGATGATCGATTGGGTCGATCGAACACGATCGAGCTTAGTCGGGCTCGATCGGGATCGGGTCGATACGAAAATGTTCGTCAACAGATATTTTTTCAAGAAATGAGCATGGCTTGAGGAATAGATATCAAGCTCATGAGCTCTTTATTGAGGTTCACTAGGCCATAGTTTGATTCATATGAGTTCAGCATTTAGTTTTTTCCTAAAATTGGTTTCAATGGGGTTCCATTTGTTTCTTTTCTTTCACTTGTTATGTTGCAAGTTATGTTTCTTCCAGAAGTTAGGATTTGATTAGTTCTTCCTTTTCTTTGTTAATTCAATGTATTTTTCTATTATCCTTGCAATGCTATTGTTTATGTAACTCTTAGCATTCTCTGTTGTCCATCTATTTTGCAATTGTTTGTCCTCTTTCTTTTTTTTCTTTAGTTTTTCTGAAGAATCGGCCTCAACCTTTCCTAATTTTGTCCTTACCTAACTAAATGATCTTTGCCTAGGACAGCTTTCTTTACCTTACAGGGGATACTAATTTTCTCGGAAACATTTTGGCCACATTGCCTCAAGAATCAAATTATACTGCCAAAGCATTTTTTAATAGGAGAATTCTAATTCGATCAATCCCAAGCTACTACATATCATCTAGGCATTTCTTAGTTGTCATTTTTTAAAGTTTGACTTCTGTACGTAACGTTGCCTGCAATTTTGATTTATGTAATACTGTACATTGATTAGTCTCATAAACTTTCCTCTATTATGCCTAACTTTCGGTTTGTTATTTAGCAGCACCTTCATCATATTTTCCTGTTTAAGTTTTTCAAAATGTATTATATCGACAAGAGTGGTGTTGTCTTTCATATCAACAAAGGAGTAATTGAAATACGTTTGAGATACTATTGGTATGCAGTTTTCACGTAGTTTTACCAGAATTCTCCAACATTTATTAAGTTATTGATACACTGAATAAATGGAAAATATTGTTCAAGAAATTGTACTTTCTTTTAAATTTTTGAAGGCTAGGCTTCCATGTGAGTTGATTCCTGGCTAAAATATTTTTTTTGGGCTAATTATTATCTGAACTTTGGAGTTTGGACAACGTTAGACAGACATCATATGAACATCTGATGCTGTTTCTGTTAATATCCACTTCATCTTTAAAATTTGTTTTAACTAGTCAGTTTATTTATGAATGATAAATTAGTAGGAGTTCAATGGCCTTTATACTGAATCAACTATGGTATATTGTTAAATAGGTAAAAGCTGTGGCTGAGGAAATGGGCATTGGTTTCTTAGGAATTGGTTTTCAGCCAAAATGGGCGTTGAAGGATATTCCTATTATGCCTAAGGTATCTTCCTTTTATTATTCATTTTTTGATCCTTAATGTCCTTTATTCCTCATTTAAGTTTTTTTTCATTGCTGTATCTTTTATGAAACATTTTCTATTCACACTATCATGACCCAACCCAAGAGCTTGTATTATGATAAGAAAACTTGTAGATCTCAAGTATTTCCTATCAATATTCGGAAAATAGCCAGAATTCTCCACAAAAGCCACAGAAAACCACGAAAACAGTAGATAATTTGTATTATTTGATGAAATAGAAATGGAAAATAGCAAGATATAGTTGATCCTCAATTCGAGATGAGGATCGATTTTTCTCAAATTTTCTAGACGCCGCTAGAGCCCAAAGGAAACCTAAACCTAAGAGATCTCAAATTTAAGCCAAATTCAAGATGCCCTAACCCTAGGAAAACAAACTATTTAATGCATACAAATCAAAAGGAAACCCCTAAACAATCCTTACATTCAAATTTCCCTCCTACTTTCTTCAAAAATCCTTCCTAAATCTGATATAGGAAGATCAAGCGTCGGATCCTGCATACAGGAGGCGAACACTTCCGCCGTTGTTTGCGTAAGCCAGTCCCGTCGGACCGGCTGGACCACTCTGACAATACTCCACTCCCAAAGATCCACCTTGTCCGCAAGGTGGAAATACGACTCCCTCCTCCATTCTTTCTTCATCACAAACGGTAAGAACCTAAAGAGTTTGGTCCTTACACCTATGCTCCCGACATATACCTCTTGTCACATCTGAAATAGATCTCCTTCGCCCTCTTCTCCTGTAAATTTGTTTTTGTGAGCTTGTTGAAGTTGCCCCCAGGTCTTCCTCTGGCAATCTTCTCCTTCTAAGTCTCCCTAAGAGTACTCGGTGTTAGCTCCTTGAGTGTAAAAAAGATGGTGGTCATCCTGTATGAGCCTCCTGAACTGCTGCCTCCTGCTCTTTTTTCCAGGTGCCTCTGATCCTCCACCAATTGAGCTAGCTCCATAGACTCTCCTAAGTCCCAATGTCTCATCACTCTAATTACTGCGCGGATCTTGGGTTTCAGTCCTTTTATACAGTTCCCCTCCAGTATAGTCTCTGGAAGCCGATCCAATCGGCTGGCAAGGTATTCAAATTGCTCATGGTACTCCATTGCCCCCTCCTGCATCAAAGCGAAGAACTGCTCGTAGAAGTCCCCTCCCCTGCTAGTTTGGAAACGTTTGAATAGACAATCCTTAAACTCTCTCCAGGTCCTTATTGGTCGCCTCATATCCCTCCACTGGTACCATGCTAAATGTCTCCCTTCCAAGCATATCCCGGCTGCCATCAGTCTCTCCCCCTCCATTAACCTGTTGACGGTAAAGTACCTTTCCACCTTGTAGATCCACCCGTGGGCATCCTCTCCCTCAAAGTAGGGATCTTTAGCTTTTCACCCTCAGATAAACTCCGTTCCCTTTGTTCCCTTCATAACTTCCCATTCCCCAAGGGGGTGATTCCCCTTAAGTGTCCTAATCATCCCTTTTATGTTCATACCCCTGTCTTTCATCAAATTCCCACATTCTCCTATCAAATTTAGCACCCCTTGGATCATAGCAAACCCATCCACTTTCAAATTTAGCCCCCCCTTTGGTCATAATTATCCATTTCCCTTTCCAATCTCGCCCCTCTCCTCTCCAAATCAGCACATCTTTATTCTTTCCCTATCTCCTCACGCCTCTCCTCATATCCTCTGCCCGGCTCCTCCTTAGGAATAGGCTCTAGGAGAGGTATTCTCTCTTCTCTCTTTTGAGTCACCACCTCTTGATCTTTCCTTTGCATGATTGGCTTCAGGTTTTTCCCATCTCCCTGGCTGTAGGCGCCTTCCTTTCCCTTCGATGGTGATATTTTGGTTTGACCATTGAGCACTTTCTTCAACATCTCCTTCAGGATGGAAAATTTTGAATCGAACTTATCATGGATGGCTGAAACATCCTTTTTTAAATTTGAAACTTGAGTATGGGGATATGAAATTTCAAATTTCACTTGTCCAATCTCAACTTAGAGGCGTTCCTCCAACACATCCATTTTCTTGTCCGCCATTAATGCCCGGATTTTGGTAGAAATGTAAATCTGGACTTCGACCTTCAAAAACAACAACTTTCTTCTTTGAAATCCCAAGAACAGCCACTGAAATTTAGCAAGACAACCCACCAAAGGTCCCAAAAAAAGCTCTAATACCAATTTGATAGAAAACACTTATAGATCTCAAGTATTTCCTATCAATCTTCGGAAAACAACAAGAATTCTCCACAAAAATTCACACAAAATCACGAAAATAATAGATAATTTATATTATTTGATGACATAAAAATGTAAAATAGGAAGATACAATTGATCCTTAATTCGAGAGAAGAATCGATCTTTCCCAAATTCTCTAGACGCCGCTAGAGCCCAAAGGAAACCTAAACCTAAGGTTCTCAAATTTCAGCCAAATTCAAGATGCCCTAACCCTAGGAAAACAAACTATTTAATGCATACAAATCAAAAGGAAATCCCTAAACAGTCCCTCCATTCAAATTTCCCTCCTTCCCTCAAAAGTCCTTCCTAATCTGATCTAGGAAGATCGGGCAGTTGGATCTTGTGTACAGGAGGTGGAGACTTCCGCCGTTGTTCGCGTAAGCCGGTCCCGTCGGACTGACTGGACCGGTATAATAGATTACCAAGGCAGGTATAGTCGGTTGGACAATTATTTAATTCTTTTTAATTAATATTAAAAGTAATCCCATAGAAAAATCTTCCAAATTATAAAGAGCCACTAAACGAAAATGTTTTGTTCATATTCAAACCATAAACAAATCAGTTCTATTTCCTATATCTCAAACAACTAACTAAAATCAAGTATATAGGATTCTTAAATATCTATTTTCATATGCTCCTCTTCTCATATATACAAATTTTCTAGCTTTGTAGGCTAAGAGAGAGAGAGAAAATATATATATATATATACATATAATTTTTCCTTTGTTACCCATTTAATTTAGAGGAATCTTTCTGAAACATCAAAAATTTATGACGGTTTGAGTCATAGAAAAACTTAGTGGCAATTATTGTTCTATAATATAGTAATATGAAAAATAAAAAATGATACATGTATCATGTAATAACATCTTTACTTTCCAATTTTATCAATGAAAATTTTAAAATATTCTGATTTACTCATTCCTCAAATATATACTTCACACAATAATCAGTCTTCTCTTGACTAGCTCTATTCCTAAACCTCAAAATTCAAACATTATTTTATAAAAAATAATATAATATTTATCAATGAGACTAAATCCAAATCTTGGTTGCTTACCATATCTCAAGTCAAGTCTTCTCAAAAGATTGCTCTCGGTCCCCCTTTTCCTATAGTGTTCAAGCAGCCTCTTTCTTGTCTAACACTTTGATCAGAGTCATGTATGAATTAAACAACAACGTGCAGGATTTATTGTTTTATAAATAAAATATGGGTTAAACCTGACCCTTATGCTTGGAGAAAGAAAAAGGAACCCTAGCTCATAGCTCAGGTTCATGCATAAAAAACTCGGTGAAATCCCCTGGCCGCCACTTACTTGCCCTCTTCCTCTTTCGATGACTGCAGTTGTGTCCTAATCTCATCACTCAATCTCTAACTCTCTCTCGCTCTCTCTCTCTCCTCATTTCTCTCTCTCTCTCTCTCTCTCTCTCTCTCTCTCTCTCTCTCTCTCTCTCTCCCCCCCTCCATCTTTCCATTTATATAGCCTGCAGCTCACAAGTAAGCCATTGCTAACCTCAATCTTCTTTTTCCTGCTCATTTGCTTTCCCCCTTTCTATCTCTATATGTCAGTCTCTCACTATTTTTGTGGATTGCCTGCTGCTCTTCGTCGTGCTTGAGCCCCTTCTCCATGTCTACATGAGACAGAACTGGCTTGCCAATTCCTTTGAACTGACACAACTGATTCAACATTTTTTTCCTGTATATATATATATATATATATTATATATATATATATATATATATATATAAATGAATGCTAGGCTTTTTTCTGTTTCTAGTATTATACTTTACAGGCCCATAGTTTCCTATTTCCATGTGGTTAGGATGTCTTGTGCATATTTTAAATGGGCAGAGTGTTTTGTATCTCAAAACATGTTTTACTTGAATGCCGAGAAGTTTTCAACAGGGAAGGTACGAGATAATGAGAAACTACATGCCAAAAGTTGGGTCTTTGGGACTTGATATGATGTTCCGCACCTGTACTGTTCAAGTAAGTACCTCGTTGATTAGAAGAATGGCATCATGTATTGAGGTTTTCTTGCAGATAAATATGATCTTTATCAAATCCTTGTTAGATTGGTGGTATTAGAATTATGTATCAGAGTAATTACAGATGAATTCATGCCTAAGCATTTTGTTTGTGTTGCTAGGTCAATCTAGACTTCAGTTCTGAATCAGATATGATCAGGAAGTTCCGTGCTGGTCTTGCTTTGCAGCCCGTACGTGCTCATCACTTATTTGTTTGATTTAACACTCAAATCTCTTTTAGTTTGATCTTATATTTGAACCAGATCGCAACTGCAATATTTGCAAATTCACCATTTACTGAAGGAAAACCAAACGGTTTTCTAAGCATGAGAAGGTATCTGCCACATAATATACCTACTGTTTGCTTGCTTTTCTCTGACTTGTTTGAGCAACATCTTTCTCATTATTTAGTTGTTTACTCTTTCAGCCATATCTGGACTGATACTGATAACAACAGGGCCGGAATGCTTCCTTTTGTTTTTGACGACTCTTTTGGGTAACATTATGTTTTTAATTGCATGTTTATTGAGCTCACTCTCGTTGTCTCAGGATGAAAAATATTTTTGGCTAAAGATCAGCTTTAACATCCATACAAAACTCCCAACCCATAAATTTAAAGTAGAGGGACCTGACAATTCTTGAAATCCCTCTCGTTTTTCTTATGCAAGAGCTTGTGGTATATGCGACATTGCTGCTGCTGCTTTTTCTGATGGAGTAGACTAGGTAACTCATGATTAATGGCTTCCAACTAACAAAATTTTTGCTCATTAACATACCTTGAAAATCCATGTCATGCTAAGGCTTGACATTAAAATTTGTAAAAACTGTAAGCGATGTAAATTACATGTTTAGACAATTTGCCACATGAGATTTAGGGGATTAGTTAAATATTTGTTTATTCAAATGAGAAGAAATGGTGCCTCTTTTATTTAATAAAAAATCCAACACACATGACATACTACCTCCGAAAGACAATTAGGTGATGCAAACATCAAATTTTATATTCGTTCGAAAAACAGGATCTGAGTTTTGAGACAAGAACACTCACATTTTGAGTTCTAATGTTATTGTCAGAACTCAGTCCAGATGATTCGATTACTAAGTGGGAAACATATGGTTGGAAGCGGTTTTAAATTACATTTACTGACATAAAATAATATCAAAATTATTTTTATAAATTTTCATATAATACAAGTTCCAATACATGGAAAGAACTACTAAATCTCAAAATTCAATATATTTCAAAATAAAAGAAAATCTACTATATTTATTTCAGCATATAGAAAATTTAAATATCTATTACTTCAAGCTCTTCATCAACGGTTCACAAACTATCTTCTCTTACTCATTCAGGCCATAGAATCATTTATTGTGTATATGTAGCATATGTGAGTTTAATTCAGTGGGTATATCATAGTTCTAAATACTAGTAAATCAATTGAAAATGAAGTAACATGCATGCCAGTCATCAGTTGGAATTATGAGGAAATCTAAAATGTGTTTATCATTTGAATATCAATTATAATCATAAACATTGCTTAATAGTTAAAGTTATATATATTTATACAATAATTACATTCATCATTCCATCAAGAGCTTTTCATATCTTAATTTAGACATTACTATTTATAACATATCCATCTCAAGAGTACCTTCCATATGTAAACAACCCTTGACTAATGCACCTCATTGGCGCAGCAGGACATTAGTCATTCTTTTATTATTATCTTAGGTGGAAAATAAAAAAATCATAAACTTGTGGATGTATTAGTAACCCCAACTAATACCATGAGAGAGTGAACTCCATCTGTCAATGTACATATAAACATTCTTATATACATCGTTTCTTTTACACTATTTTTAGCATGTAATATGTATTTAGGAGGAATTACTATATAGCACAATATAAATAATGGTAACATGATATGCTATGGAAAAGATAGATCATTGTAAGCTATTTGCAATCATGGTTTGATAACAATAAATGATCTCATATATATAGATGAACAAGAATCATAATCAATTAAGCACAATAGGTCTAGAAGAAAGGCAATATTACTTTAACTAAGTACTATGATCACCCACCTTGGCCTGAAAAGATTGGATCCATCAAGTAATCCTTAAACGTGGTCTTTCTTAGCTTTATAGTTATATTCACATTTGCAATTACAAATATGGTATTTATAATGGTTAACTTGATTTTTTTCTTTAATCGTAAAATCTTTATAACTATAATGTGCTTCAACTTGCATAATGAATCACTATTATTAGTGACATAACTTATGGCTAACTTCTCAATTTCTTTTAAGCATATATTATTCATTTATTTGTACTCTTCAATTATGTTAGGATTATAACTATAACAACCTGAAGTGAACTCTACATTGTAGAATAATATAACATAACCATAAGAACTATTGAATAATACCTGGTTGAACATGGATATTTAAATATATTTTACCATCATAGATTCACTTTATACGAAAGTTATTTTGTTTATTTCATTTTCATATTTGTATGATATTTTTGTTTATTTGTTATAAACATGACTATAATGATTACATTGATCTGTCCATCTAGAGCTTATCATATCTTAATTTAGTCCTTATTATATATTAATATCTTTGTCTAATGATTATCTTCTATACAGAAACCTAATTCAAATTTGGCTAACACGCCCATCAGCATAGCAAGATGCAAGTCATACTTTTACTATTGTATGAAGTGGAGGTTAAAAATTATCAATATGTGGATATATTAGTATTCTCAGCTAGTACCATGAGGGAGTGAACTCAATGTGTTAATATGTACATATAAATATTCCTATATCCATCATTGTATTTGCATTGCTCTTAGTATATAATATCTATTTTGGCGGAATCACTGTAGGGCACTATACAAATAATTGTAACATGATATGCAGCCACATATTTCATACATGTAATGAAAAGATATATCATTGTAGGCTATTTGCAGTTATGATTTTTTAACAATAAATTATCTCATGTATATAGATCAACAAGAATCATAACTATATCAATTAAGTGCAATAGGTCTAGAAGAAAGGAAATATTACTCTTCTTAAGAAATGTGATCACCCACCTTAGCCTTGAAAGATTTGATCGGCCATGTAATCCTTAAACATTGCCTTTCATAGCATTATACTTATATTGATGTCTGTAATTACAAATAAGGTATTTATAATGGCTAACTTAATTCTCCTTTAATCATATAATCTTTTTAATCCCTAACTTGTTTCAACTTGCATAATGGATCACTATTATTAGTGACATAACTTATAAATACCGTCTCAATTTCTTTTAAGCATATATTGTTTATTTATTTGTACTCTTCAATTTATGTTTGGATTACAATTATAATTACATGAAGTGAACTCTATGATGTAGAATAATATAACATAACCATAAGAATTGGAAAATATGTGATTGAACTTGGATATTTAAATATATTTAACCACATAGATTTTGTGATGTCCCAAAATTTAATTTAGAAAAATTATTCTTTTAATCTTTTAATAAGCAACAATCAGAGCTATCTAATATCATCTATCAGTAATAAACAATAAAATATATTATATAATTTAAAACATTAATGTACATATCTGTATTCATTCTCAAAAATCATATATACTACTCAAGATCTACACAAATCATATTACAACTACTTTGTCATGAGTACAAAAAATAACTAGAATAAAAAAAGTAAAACATGATGAATCCTGACCAGTCTCACACTCCTGCTCCCGTGCACTGACCTGAAATCATTTAACCACATATAATGAGTTTAAAAAGTCCAGCAGATCACCAAAACCTACAACTGAAATCAAAACACGGCAAATGAGCAATATGCACGTCAACAATCAAATTATCACTGTTACATTCATATTATCATTGAATCAATGCAAAAACAATAAAATTTATATGCAGTAGTAATAGAATCTATAAACAGTAAAATACTACAGTACGGAAGCCTGTAAAGCAGTAAACTAGTACGAATGTCAAATCTAAAAAACAATACAATCGTCGTATCCGTAATACCAATCAGTAAAGAAATCATATAAAGCATCCAATCAAAACTTTAGTAAAGATCGTTAAAATTTAATCAATGTAATAAAATCATATCAAAATGTATATATGCTATTCAGTTAATCTATATCACGTACTTAGTATATCACATGCTTAATATCAGTACAACGAATTAGTAATATCAAATAGTATCAATATCTATATCAGCATTACTAACGATCTAGTGGCAGGAGCAGCACAATATTGCAATAACATTAAATCCATACAATAATAATAAATTTGTACATTAACAAGAATAATATCTCAAAAACATGCATTTTAGTAGTCACACTAAATAAGTAAGAAGTTATGGTAATCACAATGTTTTTCAGTATTATATCAGTATCAGTAAATCGTTGGCTTAATAAACAGAGTCGTCACTCTTTACCCGTCGGCATATTAATCATCTCCTTATAACTCCTAATCAGTATCACGTAAATCAATAGATGATAACATCAAACCACAGTATTTAAAGGAAAGCTCGTCGGCTCACCATCCTGTAAAGATCAATTAGTCTCCAATCAATAGGTCAACCAGTTTTTACTTGTTTTTTACACACACAGTCGTTCACAGTACAATAACCGTAATTTTAATCATATATTAACATTTATTTTCAATGCATTGCAACAAATAAAATTTAATTGAGCTTAATTTAGAAAATATCTAAAATGTCATAACGGTAAACAACAAAGAAACCTATTAGACAAAAATGCACATTTTAAAAAAATTACCAAATTACCAGGAATTATATAAAATAATGTTTTAAGACTTTTATTGTAAAATACTACTATTTTTAGACGTCAGAATAAATTTCTAGTTAGAAAAAAATTGTTGTATTTCAAAATCACTCGGTGAAAAATCTCAAATAAATACTCAAAATATTTATAATCATTATCTCTATAACATACAAAAAGTTATGAGGTGAAAATTTTACCAATAAAAAAATTATTCATGTTTTTCAGTAATGGAAATACAAATTTGTTCAGAAGAATACAAAAAACACAAAATCTTTGAAATCAGAAATAGGGTAAAGTTCTTTATAATAAGGCGAGCAAATATCTCAACTACGTTGATGGACAAAAATCACTTCGCCGCCTCCAAATCCGAATTTCCCTTTTCTTTCTCTTCCCTTCTCTCTTTTTTTTTCTCTAAAACATCTCTATTGCCGAAATCTTAAGGAAACTTTTTAATGCCTTTAGATTTTTTTGATTAAAATATAATAAAATTATTTAAAAGAATAATATAATTTAATCACTTTCTTTAATATAAAATTCCAATAAATCATTTTAGGGCTTTAAAAATTATAGAAAAATATCCATAAAATAAATCATTTTATTTAAAAAATTTTGGTGAAATGGTTTGCAAAATGGACACCTAAGAGTTCTGAAATCCTCACTTATACTTGTTGTTACCAGTTTCTTAAGGATTTTCACCGGTGCTCAAAAATTACAAAAATAATCGTGTAAGTAAAATACTACAATCAAAATACTATGTTGAAAATGATTTGCGATTTGGAGTTATAATGACTAAAAAAAAGGCAAAATCAAAATATGGGCTATTACAGATTTGTTGACCTCCATATATAACTTTTTAAAGTTTACTCAAGAAAAAGATGAAGCGATGAATGAAAAATACGGTGTCGCACAAAAGCTGTCTAAATCATGTCGACCAATGTTGAAATCATTCAAATAACATTTGTTCGCAAAGAGAACAACATCTATGCATTTAGAACAATTAAAACAACTAAGATTGACAATTATGTTGGCAATCAATAATTTTTTTTTGTGCACCAAGAGTGTGAATGAATTTGATGCGCATGAATGACGAGATTTTAATGTGCGGATCGATGGACGGTTATATTAATATGTTCATTATTATTTTTAAATTAAAACAATAACAACATTAAACTTTTATCCCACTACTTGGATTTGGTTTAGAGTTAAATTCTTATTTAAATATAATAAAAATATTATTTTTAATACTTTCTAGTCCATCTTTTTAGGTCTAGCTCTATATTTCTTAACATAGGTCATATCTTATATATCTACTCTCTTAACCGTTTCATTGGAGGCCGATGTTTTATGTCACAAATTCATCTAAGGTGACTCTCTATTCTTATATGCCATTGGAGCTACTCCAACCTTTTCATGTATATACACATCTTATTTTTTAAAAATTATAATATTAAATATGTATATTTAAAATTAATTAAAAAATTAATTAAATAAAAAATAATAAATAAATCCTAAGTAATTATCCACTAACCCATTAACTCACACACTAAATTGGCAGCTCACCTCAAATACTCATACACACGACACCTAGTAGGCTCTTCTCCCTAGTCGTGCTTGACCCCTGCTCTCTCTCTCAATCTCCCTAATCTCCGTAGGAGATGCATGAAGCTCTGCCTATCTTGCTCTACACTGATCCTACTCCTAGTAGTTGACTCAGAATGAACAAAGATGAGATAGTAAATCATTTATATTATACTACATTACATGTCAATATAGGTCATGTGAACTAAATGTAGAGCAATTATAAAAGATATCATAACTTAATACATTATTCATAAGCTGAAGCTATCCTCAATTTTATTTTCAAAATTTTCATCTATCGAGCAATTACTAGAAAACCAAAACATGTAACTATTAACATACAACTAACTTCAAATCAAATCTTTCTTACATTTGTAAAAGTAATCATAAAATAAAAACTGAATCTTATACTATTCAGACTTAACCTTATCCTTTTACTTGTATGAATAGCTAAAATAATAATCTAGTAAGCTAAGACACTCATAAAGATATGTAACATTAATATAGTAATCAAGTATAAGAAAGAACTAATGAGCATGTGTATGAACAATCAAATCAATATGTGCATATAAGAGCATATATAAGTGACCCAAGACTACAATAACTGTAATAGGGAATATGCAAGGTATTCATCATCTATTAAGCAGCATGTAAAAATTATGCTTACTTGTGTTACATATGGCAATGGGTTTTTCCCTATCTATCCCTTTCCTAACCCATTGCATGTTATCCACTACTCTAAGACATTGCCCTTACTACAATAAATGTTAGAAATGAGCATCAATTTGATTTTTTAACTCAAGGAAGAAAACACAGAGGAGATTTCATCTCATAATTTCAAATCCTTCACAGTTCGACATATACTTTTATATATTGAATTGCTCAATTCAATGAGTAGAACACAATGACATTAAATTTGCTGAATTTTATAAAAATTGGGATTTTGTGGTATTTTTAAATTGATCCAACTATGATGTATCGACACTTTTCCTCAAAGTGGCGTGCAGTGTCCGACATTTATCTCACACAACACGGGTTCGACACACCTTCGACACGTGTCGGACATGCTGAAAATGTGTCTGATTAAAATATTATTACATACAAATTGGACATGCATGTCTTAAATATTTTATTAATTTTTCAATATAATTTTTTGTATTAAAATTTTTTATTTATGTAAAATATAAAAACTAAAACTTTTATTTCCTCTCTACAACACCAAATCATTCGCTCACACTCAATACCCCATTCATCGAATATTCTCATTTTGACTTCTCTTTGACAGGATGTAACTTTGATTTTACACCAATGCTCGATGTCATTTCAACATCGACGTCTGACGTCGTTACAACATTGATATTTCAAAACCATTTCAATATCAAAGTCTAACATTGTCTTGACATTGATGCTCAACACTAGCAATTTCTGCATAACAACTTGACAACTCATCTTTGTCTGACGTCATCTTAACATCGATGACCATCACCCTCCCAACATTAATGACAAATTTCCTCCTGACATTGATGTCTGATACTTAATGCATAACATCAATGCTGACTCTCGATAGCATTGTTGTCTCTTCTCTTTATGCCTGATATATGGTATTGACGTCTGACTCCCAACATCTTAATATTATTCATTTTAAGCATAAATTCTAGTTAAATGATCTTACTTCTAAATTATTTTTAATATTATATTTATTTAATTTTTATACACTTTTTTTAAAATATAAAAATTATAATACCATGTTCATCACATGTTTGTGTCCTATATTTTCAATACTTGACCTGTTCCCGTGTCAGTGTCGCGTCGTATCCGCGTCTTCGTGTCCATGTCTGTGCATCATAGTGATCCAAATGTGTCACATATCTGATCAAATTTGGGTGTCACACCACCTTTCTTTCTCGATTCCTTAGTGTCGCACGCAATCTAGCCTAGGCGAAACCTTCCCTCTCATTCTCTTTGCACAATATTGTGCACAAGGACAAATGGCTCCTCCTCTCTCCCTCTCGATGTTCTTTGTCTCACGCAGGACCTACACTTAGGCCGCCCAACCACCTCTCTTGAGTTTGTCCACTACCTAGATACTGGCCTGCACATGCCCTAGCCGGTCACCCTCTCACATTGCTCTTTCCCTTCTTCTCTTTCTTCTTTCTTTCCTTCTACTTCTTCCTCTTTCTACCTCCTTCCTTCTACTTCTTCTTCCAAAGGTCAAAAAGGGTGAAAATTTATTGAAATGACAAATGACTTGCTACTTCTAATGTTAGTACAACCACAATTTATTTTTGATAATCAGACGCAAATAGACATAATTTTAATTGGGTCGATCAAGCTTATAGGTTGCTTTGCTGACAGTATAATGTATTTGCCTACACAGCTCATGTTTTATTAACTATCACTCAAGTCCATGCAAGCAACATGCTTACGACAAGTTCATTAGAAACTAATTACTCCGCACGGTTGGTAACCCTGTGCAACTCTGTAAAAAAACTCAATTTAGTAAAAATAAAACCGTGTTAAGGATTGCAATAGAATTTAAATTATTTCAGTGGGGGCTCCTAAAGCTTATTTCTTCAGCACAAGTTAGTATTTTCCTAATTGAAAATTTAAATTGTAGTCAATTTTTTTAGTAGTAGAGCTTAGTCAAACCCTTTACTTAAATTTGGTATCCTTAGGAAGAATATCAAAATCTTTTAAGCAGAAAAGATAGGCAATGAAAAAAAAAGATGAATGTCTTACATAAGAAGATGAATGTTCATTTGATTTCTCCCCCCCCACCCTTTTTCAAAAATAGAAGAGTGAAATGATTCAAAGATAAACAATCAATGATTCAAACCTATAGCTCGTATATTAATTTGATTTAGAACAACTATGAAAGAATTTGAAAATATAAATAAAAAGAGTGAAATGATTCAAATATTAAAAAATGATAATGTGATCAGCTACTCTTAGGTTGAAGAAGGATGTTGCCTCTCCTGAGAGGGGATTCAATTCTCGCATTTGATCAAAGATAAAAATATTAGAATAGATGAAGAGAAAGGGTCTTCAAATAAAAAATGCCATAAACTATTTTGCAAAACTCAATTTTTTTAGTATTTATACATGGAGGAAATGATAAACCACTATGTACTAGCAAATTGCTTAAAACTTCTAAAAAACTGATAACAAATAGTTAACAAGCTTTAATGGCATAAATTTAAGTAATCTTGCTAAACAAATTTACCATGAGGTCCAGTTGACATAAAATGATTCAAATAACCTAGTTAATTACTGAAATGACTTTTTAAACCTACCCATAATCATAAAATAATAATAATAAGTAGATGTGCTGAACTCCAAAGTTGTGCGCCATCAATAGACCATTAACAATGGGAGTGTTTGATGATGAAAATCAATAGAATGGTTGACATGCACAAGCTAGTGGTATTAGTTGCCACCATTTGATGGGACATATACTTGTAGCAACTTGGCATGGCAATGATAAATTTGACCTGCAGAATGATGAATCATAGTATTTTTTGTGCTAGTTTACATTGCTGATAACTTACACACAACGAGCTGCTTGGTATTGCCACTGTTTTGAAAAGTCAATTTACAAAAAATCATATTGTTCCATTTATCTATGTATGCTACATTAAATTGCATGTAATAAGAATTATTTTGGTTTCGACTTTCTCGCTTCTTTTTTTCCATTACTATCATAAACTCTAAAATAGAAGAATTTTTCCCGTGACCCTTGTCTATCATTATTTCTTTGTCCTAGGTTTGAGGCATATGTGGATTATGCTTTAGATGTTCCCATGTACTTTGTCTACCGCAAAAAAAAGTATATAGATTGCTCCGGAATGTCATTTCGGGTTTTCTTCTGACCTCAACTACTTTCAACTATTTGTTCTTTTTAAAATTATTATTTTTTGTTTCTGACTGGATTAGTTGAAGCCTTTGAGGTTTAATTTGATATTCTTATTTGAAACCTAATATGTAAATGCTGTATCTATAGGACTTCCTGCATGGCAAGCTTCCTGCAATACCTGGGGAGCTACCAACACTTGTTGATTGGGAGAATCATCTAACAACAATTTTTCCTGAGGTTTTCTTATTTGGAAATCATGATGCTAATAATCTTCAAATAAGTATTATGGAATACTGCAAGTGTCACCTAACAATTTGTTTTCTGCTTAACTGACAGGTGAGACTGAAAAGGTACTTAGAAATGAGAGGTGCAGATGGAGGGCCTTGGAGAAGATTGTGTGCTTTGCCAGCATTTTGGGTATTCTTGATTGTTACAGTCATCATTGTTATAAATCTTATTCCCATGGATATAGGCCAGTTATATGGCACTGCAACAAACACAATAAAGATTTAAAACTTTTTTTTCACCTAGTTTGAAAATATAATCCTTTGCATCAAATTTCTGGATAGTGCAATCTCTGATAATTTGAACTCAAAAGGCTAGTCAAAGGATAGATACTAGCGTAATTGATTATGCTGCATGATCCATACTGCAAATTTGCAGACATTTAAATTTTCTAAATACAGCACCACTTATCAAGATCCACAATAATGGTTTGAAATGACAATGAAATTGCTTCACAGCTCATGCAAGAAAGGTTTCTTTGCGTGGTATAACCTTCTTATCTGATCATACCACAGCTTTGGAATGAGTGCAATTTCTGCTAATCATTTGAAATTCCATCATCTCTTTTTTAAAGCTTGTTTGATTAGTCTAGCCTGCTGTTCACCATTTGAGGGAATGCTAGTAACATGCTAAACCACTTTGTTGGAGGATTTTCTTGTTAAAATCCTAGGATGAAGTTTTACTTGCTTAGTCTTGTGTTTTGATTCCTTTGCAGGTTGGTTTGTTATATGATGAGATTTCATTACAAAGTGTTTTAGACATGACTGCTGATTGGACTAAAGAAGAAAGACAAACATTAAGGATTAAGGTGAATGCTTTGACACCATTTTTTGAGCTTCATATGATTGGTGCACTGTCGTTCATTTATATTAAAAAAAAGAGGAAAATCCTTTTCCCTATTTTAATTTTAATTTTTTAGATTAAGTTAGTTAAATTGGTGCATAGCATGTTGCTGCCATGTGCCATAGTTCGTTGTTGCATTATGTATATATGTCTTATCATCTGCATTATAAATTTGACAGCCCAAGGATTTTATTTTTAACAGGTACCAGTGCTTGGTTTGAAGACGCCATTCCGGAGCGGGCTGTTAAGAAATGTAGCAGAAGATGTTTTGGCACTAGCTAAGGTTTATTCTTTTTGTTTGCTTGGCATCAGTTTTGTGAATACCTAAAGTTGAGATTGTTTCACAGATCTTATATCATGATGCAGGATGGCCTGGAAAGAAGGCTTTGTAAGGAAGCTGGTTTTTTGAATGAAGTCACGGAGGTGGTTGCAACAGGTACGCTTCACCCGCTCACTTCAAGTTTTCCCATTTATTCTGTTAGATGAACCTATGCACTTGTTTATTGCGTTGCCTTATCTTAATGATTAAAGTGACAATATCTAATAAATTATGTTTCTTTCTTGTTAGAAATGATTATTTTACACAAAATGCATGCTATAAAGGGTTAGTAGAATTGCATTTAAAAGGAGCTCTGTTGCCATATTTTCCAAAGTCTAAACAAGGCCTAAGCCTAGTTTACTTGCCGTAATGTTTTATCATTAATTATTCCTTAAAATCTGTTATTCATAACTCTACATCGCAGTACCATTCCTGAATGTCTTACTTCATTCTTTCAAACTAGCTTGAACCTCATTTTATGCAAGGTGCAATTGTTGTCCATCAATTTTGGCGGATGCACAAATATAGGCTTAAATGCATTATTTCCACTACTCCCACTTTCCAACTTGGTTTCAAGCAAGAAAGCAAGAGGAAGCAGAAGATACGTTCAAGGTGATCCAATTATGGGTCCTATCTATAGTTTTTATTATGCATTAAAAGAGCCCCTCAAATTTGACCGCTCCAGGTCACCTCTTTATGGCCATGATGAAGGGAGTGTAATACTTCCATCTGGACTAGATTAGCTAACCTAGATTTAGTTGCCATGATCTTGTTAGATAATTCATCTTGCTCAATCTATTCAGCCTCAAAGTGAACCATTCAAATATCTTGAGTGATTTATGTGACACTACAAAGCGATAGAGAGATTCAATCAACACATCCGACAAGAAGTAATGAAAGGAAAATTTAACAAAAATCTTGAAATTTAAATAAAGCCTTTTTAATATATAAGCTACAATGCCAGTATAATCTATTTTCCTGATGCGTTGCAATAAAATAAAAGAATGTCATGTCAGTAGGGACATTACCGCTATAATTTTTTAATTCGTTTGGACAACATGGCAAAGTCTGCACCTGTTTGGATACCACCCAACTTGACTTGGTTTTAAGCTCTCTCCTGACTTCAAATTCTTATGCTGATCCACCATTGGAGATGTATAGAGGTTGCGAGATAAATTCAGATGAAGTTTTTTTTAGCAAATTAATAGAAATAGCTCAATGTGCATATGGTAGCTTACCAGATTCTAGATGGATGTCATGTTCAGCCAGATATTATAATATCAAGCACAATAAGTATAGAGGAAAATTCCATTAACAAAACTCTGAAATGGAAAATGGGCCAGCCATAGCTATTACAAGCCTTTTCTTTTCAAGTTACAGGCATTCACAACATGATATTGATTTTTTTTTTTTCTATAGACTAAGGCTATAGTTACGACATGATATTGATATGATTCATACATATGCCATCATTCTTTCATGATTGGTTCACTCATTCATGTTCATGGATGAAAACTCATAACCCATCAATCCTCACATGAGAAGATTTTCTTCTCCATAGTGTCACCATCTACTTTCATGCAAATATTTTTGCGTGAATCCATTGGTCCATTCCAGTATAATCTATTTGATAACAATACTGTTAAGCACATAATGGACATTTCATTCATATCATTCACATGTCATTGCTAATACCTTATTTAAGAAAAGGAATGAACATCTCATCACTTATAAAAATGGATATAGTACAACTCAGATTGACTATTTTCTTATAAGAAAATTAGATCGGTTAGATTGCAAAGATTGTAAAGTTATTCCGAGTATAAATTTATGTACCCAACATCAATTAATAGTTTTGGACTTTAAGATAAAGGGGCAGATAATAAAAAATAAAGTAAAATCATATTCTAGGATTAGATGGGGGCATTTAAAGAATATTAACAAAAATATTTTTGAGAGTAAGATTTTAGATCTTAAGATTTTATCTGTGCATGATAATGCTAATATTATGTGGGATAAAGTGGCTAGTGATATTAAGAATATTGCAAAAGATGTGCTTGAGTATCAAAGGGAAAAGCTCCTAATAGTAAAAATAGTTGGTGGTGGAATCCAAATGTGCAAGAAAAGATTAAGAATAAGACAATTTGTTATAAAAATTGTTTTAATTTTAAAAATTCTGATAATTGGGAAAGATATAAAGAGACTCGTAAGGAATCTAAGAAAGCAATATGCGATGCAAAGACCTTAGCTTTTAGTAATTTATATAATAGATTAGATACTACTGAGGGAGAAAGATATATGTATAAGTTAGCCAAACAAACAGATAGGAGTAGTAAGGATTTAGTTCAAGTGAAGTGTATTAAGGATAAAGATCAAAAAATACTTTTCTTAGAAGATGATATTTAACAAATGTGGATGAGATATTTTGCTAAACTTTTTAATGAAAATTGTGAAAATAAGATTGACTATAGTGACCTTAGCACCCTAAATGAAAATATAGATTTCTTTTTTTATCGGCGTATTAGTAAAATCGAAGTTAGAGAGGCTTTAAAAAAAATGAAGGGTGGAAAAGCTGTTGGACCTGATGATATTCCAATAGAGGTGTGGAAATGCTTAGGAGATTAAGGTATTTCTTAGCTTACTAAACTTTTTAATAGTATTTTGAAGACAAAAGATGCTAGATGTGTGGAGAATGAGTGTGGTAATTACTATTTTTAAGAATAAAGGTGATGCACAAGATTGTGCAAATTATAGAGGAATTAAGTTAATGTGTCATACTTTAAAACTATGGAAGCGAGTTATGGAGCATAGGTTGCGGCGTGATTGTAATGTTTCTCAAAATCAATTTGGATTCATGCCGGGTAGGTCGACTATGGAAGCCATACATTTATTAAGAGGTTTGATGGAGAAATATAGAGAAAATAAGGAGGATCTACATGTGGTATTTATTGATTTAGATAAAGCATATGATAAAGTTCCAAGAGAAGTGCTATGGAGAGTTCTTGAAAAGAAATGAGTTAATAATGCTTATATTCAAATCATTAAAGATATGTATGCAGGAGCGATTACTTGTGTTCAAACACAAGGTGGTTTGACCAAGTATTTCCCTATTTCGATTGGGTTACATTAAGGATCAACCTTAAGCCCATATCTTTTTGATTTAATCATGGATGTTCTCACTAGACATTTGCAAGAGGATATACCTTGGTGTATGCTTTTTGCTGATGATATTCTTCTTGTTGATATGACTAGAGAGGGAGTTGAAAGTAAACTTGAATTATGGAGGGCAACATTAGAGACTAAAGGTTTTTGCTTGAGTAGATCTAAAATGGAATATATGGAGTGTAATTTTAGTAGTAATAGACCTAGTGAGGGGATTGTGACTTTGGGCGATCAAGTCATTAATAAGAGTACACGTTTTAGATATCTTGGATCTATTGTTCAGAGTGATGGTGAAATAGATGAGGATATTATCAGCAGAATTCAAGTTGGATGGTTGAAGTAGAGGAATGCATTTGGCTTGTTGTGTGATAGAAAAGTACCCCTCAAACTTAAGAGAAAATTCTATAAGATGGTAGTGAGGCTTGCAATGCTTTATGGTGCTGAATGTTGGCCATTAAAAGAGAAGCATAATATTAAGTTAAGTGTGGCAGATGAGGATGCTCAGGTGGATGAGTGGTTTTACCCTTAGAGATAGGATACGAAATGAGCATATACGTGAAAAGATTGGAGTAGCTCCAGTAGAAGATAAGATTAGAGAGAGTCGCCTTAGATGGCTTGGTCACATAAAACCGCGGCCTTCCAATGACCTGATTAGGAGAGTAGATGTATTAGATTTGACTTATGTTAAGAAAGGTAGAGGCAGACCTAAATAGACCTGGTTAGAAAATATTAGGAATGATCTTTCTTTATTAGATTTAAACGAGAATTTGACCTTTAATAAGACAAAATGGAGAAAAAGGATTTATGTAGCCGATCCCACGTAGTGGGATAAAGGCTTGATGTTGTTGTAGTGTTCATTTGATGCACATAACTTTGTATGCATTCATTGGGGTATGAAGAGATCTTATGCAACATTTCACATCATACACATTCACATTAGTAGGAGCTGGAAGTATCATATGAATCATGCGAGGGAAAAACATGCTACAAATAAATGGGCTAAGAATTTCCATATAAGTGTAGACACAAAGTCTTGACATAGTTATATATAGGTTGCTCCATTTTCCCCTTAATATGGCTGACTTTTCTAGCTTCATGCAAACGATAGAGCTATAATGCGCTTAACTCTCATGATCTTGTGGAAGACTGTCGTAGCTTAAGTCAAACAAATAAATTTTCAGCATTGGTTCAACTAGAATTGGCGAGGGAGCATGCTTATGGGTCACCATAAATGTTCAACTTTTTGATATAAAGAATGGTTCTCCACGAGGCCAGGTTCTCTATTCTTTGACATTAGGTATGGCTTTTTTAAGTTCATAAAATTTGGCTAAGGATGATGTTAAGTTCAAGTTGGCTCTACTTGATCTCAAAATCAAAATATTAAATGATTGACTCAAGCTTAACTAAAAATTGAAATCATTATATAAACATACATGCATGCATGTATACATGCACATCATATATTATATATTTAACATAAATATTCATTTTGTGTTTACTCGATATATATTCAAACAAGTTGGAGTAGATTCAAAATCAATTTTTAATTTGAAGTAGAGCTTGAAATCTACTTGGAATCAACTCGAATTGATTTTGATTCTAGTCAAAGTTCGGGCAATTCTGAGGGAATTTTGATTTTTAGCAATTTTAATAGCCTTTCGCATTATAGTTTTCCTTAAGTTCTTTTGTCTTAACACTACTCTTTGGGTCAAATTAGATGTGCAAATTTGCATGAGGCAGGCAAATAGGGAGGGGACCATTA
Source organism: Dendrobium catenatum (assembly GCF_001605985.2). Taxonomy (NCBI): domain Eukaryota; kingdom Viridiplantae; phylum Streptophyta; class Magnoliopsida; order Asparagales; family Orchidaceae; genus Dendrobium; species Dendrobium catenatum. The sequence goes on along the minus strand of NW_021319939.1, from coordinate 67,861 downwards.
TACTCATCTAAAGCATAAAGCATATGGTAAGTGTTGACGTTTATTTTCGCAATCGAGCATGAACCAACCCAAATTAAGCCTGAATTAAATTAAATTAAATTAAATTTAATTTAATTAAAATCAAATAAATCCAAATCGAACACCGTCGAGCGTCGTTGAGCCCAATTCGACGCAGTTCAGCGCCGATTCAAGTTTAATTTCACAAAATTAGCTTGATCAGACCCAATCGGACCCAAACCGACCCTAATCGGTTTGAGTCGAGTCCAATTTGGGCTCAATTTTAGCCCTAATTGATGAGATCATGGCTGATTTGATTTCCCAAATCCGATTTCTTGATCTAGGGCTGAGATTTCACTTGAAATCCCATTCAAATCCTCAAATCCTTCATTTCGTGCATTGAGGCAGCCCGATTGGGCATTTTGGGTGGTGGGCTTCTGCTCGTTCTCTCCAAGAGCACGCCAGGGAGATGGGGGGAGCATTTGGCTCCACCATTTTTGTCCGTCCCGAATTAGAGAACACAGAGAGCGGGAGAGAAGGAGGCGGAGGCGGGGAGCTCTTCCCGCAACCTCATCCAGGCCGCCCTGGCTCCTCAAGCGACGGCCCTCTAGGTCGTTTGTCTCCAAGCAATCGAGAGAGACAAAAGTCCAAGGAGAGGTGTTCGCGTGAGCTTCTACAGGCCTGCCGAACCTGTAGGCATTCCTTGCTGCTGTTTTCTTCTTTCTTGGACCAAAAGAGGGAAGTTTCTTTCTATTTTCCTCCATTTCTTCAAGTGGAAGAGCATAAGCCTGCTTTTTTCCTCTTCTTAAGCAAAAATGGGAGTGTTGGAGGATAATAGAGACACTTGGAAGCTGTCTACTTGCTGTGGTGACTTCTTCCACCCCTTCAAGTCTGGCGACCTCGAAACAGCGAGGACAGCAGTTAGGACGTTATGGACAGCAGTTTGGTGCGCCTTTGACAGCATATTTGTCTTCCAGAGGAGCGTGGACAGGACTTGGAACGTTTGGACAGCAAGAGACGACTTCCGGAAGCACTCAAACAGCAAAAACTGCTGTCCGGAGCTGTTTGAACAGCAAATTCACCCTTCGAAACGCCTTGGACAGCAGTGGCGACGTTGCGGACATCAAGGACAGCAGCTTGAAAGCTTTTGGAAGCTTCGAAACAGCGGTTTGGAGGCTTGGGAGCGCCTTGGACTGCAAAGGAGCCTTCCAGAGCGACTTGGACAACAGCGGCGACTTCCACATTGACTTGGAAAGCGACCTTGGAGCTTGGATAGCGGCTTGGACAGCAATTTGGAGCGCTTGGACAGCCCGGGTGAGGTAAAATACTAAAATTTAGTGAGACCTAGGGTCCCCCAAGGCCTATTGATGTGTGGTTGACGCCCTCAAGCCCTAGGTCCCTTAGAAGCTTCATTTTTGCTTCCCCAAAACCCTTCGTTCGCTGTCCTCTCCACAAAACAGTGAAAAATTAGTGTTTTTCACTTGTTTGCTCGCTTGTGAGAGCCAAAGAGGCGTGCCAACGCGTGTAGGGGTGTTGGATTGGTATCCAACACCTCTCAAATGCATGTAATAGCATTCATATTGTGTTCAAACCGTCGCCTATAGCAAACCTAGACTTCGTCGTCGTAGCATCCAAATTTGGAGGCTATGCATTTGACCAAATCAATTGCATGGTACTTAGGGTGTAGGTCATACCAAAATTGATCTAAATAAAATAGCATAGGTCTCTTTCTCTAAGGATTGCATGCTTTTAGAATTGTTGGGAGATTGCTAAGCATGTTCATTTAATTTGTAGGGCAAACTTTGGGTAGATGTGGGTTTCCAAAGACCCATAAGTCACCCCTTATGTGTTATTGAATTACTTAAATATGCTTTGCATCTCTCATCTCTTGATTCTCATGGATAAGGGTGATAGTAAATGATCCTCTAGCATGCAAACTATCCAATTTTTTGTGTCATGACAAAATTGATATAAACTTTGGAGAGTTTGCATGTAAGGATTGATAGCCTCTATAAGTTTGTGAATGTCTAGTGAATGTGTTTGCTTGGAAACAATATCGTTGATAGCCATTATTTGTGGAGTTTCACATAGACCCTCAAAGGTTTATGTTGTAAACCCCACAATGTCTATGATCAACCAAATTCATGATTGATCGTTTCACTAAATTTAGAGCATGCAAGTGATGATCATTGTTAGTTTACATCCACCAAATTTGGATTTTGGAAATTAATTAAATGGGCTTATCTAACCTTGAAGTGGGCTTGAGATATGGCATGGGCCCTTAAAGGCCCATGAGCCCTCACGCTCAAGTTTACCTAACTCCATTTGTGTGTTTTTTCAAATCCAATCATTGAATGCAATGATCAAAATCCTTAGAGTTTGAAACCTCGCATCAACATTTCAATAAACCAAGTCTTTTCAAAATTGATCTTTATGATCTTCCTTGAAAATCGTCGATCACCATTCATGACAAAATTGATTGGATTGTTTTTAGAAGTTTTAGGTGCGTTTTCATGCCTTAGCATGAGTCAAAATCATGTTTCCGAGATCTCTTGCTAGGATCACTAAACTTTCAAATTCTCTAGATCATGTCAAAATTGATTTAGAGACTTCTCCAAAGCCTTAGGAAATCAATCTTCCCTTCTTGAATTGAGTCCAAAACACTCTAACAAACGTAGAGAAATTCCTTTCAAGTGCGCATCTTACCTTTCCATGAATCCAAAACATTCATTGAGAAATGGGGAAATTCTCTTACTCATGCACATCCCCCTTCAAATTTGGTGCGTTGAGCTCTCTCAAAACTCCAAGTTTTATATTGCATGGGTTCTAACAAATATAAAGAGCTTGCTTTCAAGCACTCTTTTCCCTTCATGTGTAATATTTTGGAGCCTCCTCAGGGCTCTAAATATTGGATTACATGAAATATTAAGACTTTAGGGCCAAATCCTAAGTCATTCCCCTTTTTGTTGAGACAAAAATCAATAAACACATACACCTCCATTTGGAAGATTTTGTAGTCTCTCTAAGCCCCAAATGTCCTATTATATGGATCACTTGAGCTTGAAACCAAACTTTCAAGCTCTCTTTGTTTATTTGTTGGAGCACCTAACTAACGAACACTACCTCCATATATGATATTTTGGAGTCTCTCTAAGCTCCAATTGTCTCATTACATAGATCATTAAGACTTTAGGAATAAATCCTAAATCCCCATTTCTTATGCTAATAACACAAAATCAGTAAATGAACATGTCTCTCCTCTTTCCATGAGTCCAAAATATCCATGGAGAATTGGGGAGTCCTCTTTCGTGCATGATATTTGGAACATTCTCAAAGCTCCAAGTGTTAGATTGCATGAATCTTATAGCCTTAGGATAAAAAATCTTATGTGCAATCCTACCATATTCGTTGAAACAAAATCAACAAGCGATCATGTTTCTCCTCCCTCATGCATTGCAAGTGGAGCTTTCTCAAAGTTCCAAGTGCCGTATTACATGAGTCCTTGAACTTAGAAATAAATTCTAAGACACCAATTCTTTGTTTGTTGAGGCAAAGTCAACAAACAATCATCATCCTTCTCATGTATAATTGGAACCTTCTCAAGATTCCAAATATATTATTGCATGACTTTTAACTTGCCTTAGGAGCTACCATCAATCTTCCCATGCATAAGGTTGTAAGCTCTTGAACTTGAGATCAAACATCGAGTTCTTTCATCTCATTTGCTTAGCCACTATTTAGGCAAATGAATACTCTTCCTTGGATACCCAATGTCCAAGGAATCCCTTTTAACATGCAATCCAAAGGTTGCTTGTTGCTTCTCTCTTCTACAACTCAAAAGTTGTAGAAAGCCCTCTCATTCTCCTAATCCTAAATTTAGGAGAATGGTTATCCCCCTTTGAACACCAAATGTTCAAAGATATTGATGAGCTTGCAACCCCCAAGGTGCTCATCTCTTCCCTCATTTGCCTAACATATATTTGGTAAGTGATTATGCATTTTTGGACACATGGTCTATTGATCTACCCCTCTCGTATGCAACCTATGGGTTGTGTATCCCTTCACCTCTTTCTACAACTCAAAGGTTGTAGGAAGATATTCTCATCCTCCTAAGCCAAAATTAGGAGAATATATGTCTACCCTTGAACAACTAATGTTCAAGAAATATTTGTAAACTTGCAACACATATGTTCCATTTTCTCCCTTCTTCACAAATTAAAATTGTAGAAAAGTTCAATCTTCTACAACTCAAAAGATCGTTAGTATCCCCTTTTCATCATTCTAACTCAATTTGGAAGAGTGAATTTCTCTCTTTGGGCATCTAAAAGTTCAAAGAGAATCCATGGTGGCTTGCAGTCAATTTCTGCATATCACCTTCTCCTATTTATCCAACACAAGTTGGGTAGACCATTTCCTTCTTTTGAATTCCCAATACTTCAAAGAACATCCATAATTTTGCAACTCACAAGTTGCATTTTATCCCCACTTTCTTCTCTACAAACCAAAAATTGTAGAGAAATTCTCCCTTTGTATGACCCAAAAGTTGTATGAAACTCTATTTCACTCAACCCATGTTGAGTGATTCAAATTGTTCCAAACCAACCTACTTGTTGAACCAAAAGCAACAAGTAGTTTTATCTCAAACATAGGATTCAAATTCCTATTTCCATCCATCCTTCCAACCCAAGTTGGAAGGGTGCAACCATCTCTTTGAACATCAAAATATTCAAAGACATTTATGAATTTTCAACTCATAAATTGCATATTCTCCCAACTCTCATCTAACTTCCAATCATAGGAGATTTCTCTTTTCTTTAGCTCGAAAAGCTAAAGGGAGTTATCCAACATTTAGCCCAAAAGCTAAATGTTGGGTTCCTACATTCTGTTCTTAGCTTCAAAAGTTAAGGAGAATTCTCCAACGCATAGTCCAAAAGCTATACATTGGACATTTTTCTTAAACCGAAAATCTAAGTAATCATTTTCATTTAATCAAATCAAGTGATCTTTCCTATGACATTTAAAATGCTAAATACATAGATGTCTCTTAGGAGTTATCCCTATTGTTGAAGTTCATCATACTCTATTGGATGAATTTCACAAAGTCCTAAGTGCAACCCTTAGGTATGTTCATCTTACCCTATTAGATAGACACTTCTCTTATCCAAACACTAAGAGAACTCCAAAACATCTAAATATCACTTAGGTTCTTTTGGATACAATTATCAATCATCTCCCCCAAAAGGTGGGATGTCTATATCATTGTATCATAGGATTCATAAGTAACATGCTTGCCCAAAAATAAATAGTGGTTACTTTATGAGTTCTTCATAACCCTTCTAATTATGAAACATTTAAAAATTAAATAAAATCTTTAAGTCACAAACAATTTAAAGTGAAACCACTCTTAGATAAAGATCAAATATCTTCATTCTAAAATAAAATCAAACACCCTTAGTGTGATATGCCACACATACCTCACACACTTAGGTGCACAGCACTCTAGGCATGTTAGGATTAGAATTTTTATTTTTCTGCGCATGTGTTTGATGTTGTGGAATGATTGTCTATTTGATTATCTGCGTTGTGGGCACTTGCCCTTAAGTGGATAGTGTAGAAATATATGTTCTTGTTGCAGGTGACCATATCTAAAGGGGGGGGGTGCTATAAATCATAAATATAAATTACTTGCATGACAGGTGTAGCTTAAAACCCTAAAAAGATGTGGTCAATAGGATAGAAGCAAGTGTTTGACACCCTTAGTGCTAAACAAAATATTAGTTGTGATTCTTTATTATATAAACTGTTTCTAATCCATTGCAGGTTTGAGTCTTTTATATTTTCTAAATGTATTTGAGAGAAGTAGGAATCATTTCAAACTTGTAGGGGTTTGGAGCAAAAGAAGGAAGTGGACTAGAAAGATGTACCTGCCAAAGATGAAGCCCTATGTCCATTCAGAAGTCAAGAGACTGAAGACTCCCCCACAAATAGAGTCTGTAAATTTAACTAGGTTGTATAATGGCATGCAACTCAGCTGTTAAATCTGATTGTAATAACTTGGACTCTATTTACATTCCTAACACTTTATTTATTTATAAAAGCATGTTTTGATTGTTTACCTTGATGTGCAATAGAAAAGCATGCCCTTTTTCCTAGATTATTTCCTTGCTTTTGCTTGGGTGTGGCCTGGACTGTTTGATGTGGTAGACTCTCAGGACAAAATAAGTTTTCTTCTTTTTAACATATAAATAATCTTAAAAAATGGAATTAGGCTTCATGTTTTTCAAATAAGAAAACTTTGCATGGCTCCCTTCAAGGAGCCAAGTTTTCAAAAATTTAAAATGAGCATGCATAGTTCAAGTGTGTTGCATGTAAAAAAACCCTCACTTAAGGATTATATAACAAAAATCTACTTTCTTTGTGAGTCTGTATTCTGCATACCCTACATACACAGTCATCTTAGCCTTAAAACTAAGTTGTAAGCCCTAATTCTTAAACAAAAATAGCTTTCCCACTCTTCATATCCATTGAGACCGGAATACATTGTTTAAAATCGATTAGGAGGGTCTAGCTGGTAGTCTTTTCTAGGCAGGACAATAAACTAGAGGTCGGGTAGGCTATGATTCATGTGAGGTGAAGCTTATAAGTCCCTTTTGCATATTGTTAAACTTTTATTTGAGGTACTACCTCTCGGTAGTCCTCACCTTAGTTTTAGGATTCGAGACAAATTGTTGATTCCAATCACCATGTAAGTCCTCACCTTCTGGGCAATTCCTCCAACATGTGTTGTTGGAATGTAAGCCCTAAACTTTTAATGAAAACATTAACTTAAACAAAAATTAGATTTTTAAAATATAAAGCCTAACATAGGATAGTTTGAGTACCTCTGAGTCTCCCTCAGAATCAAGTACTCTTACTTTTCTTTCCTTTGGCTCTCATCCCGAAATTGGATTCTAAGTTGATCACTTTTTCCTTGAATTTCCTAAAGGCCAAAACCTTTAAGCAAGACTTTCATGAATTTCAGAATCAAATTTTAGCAAACATTTAAATGACTTCCAAAAGCAAGAAAATCACTAGTTTAATCAAAAGTTTTCTCAAGCCAAATCTTGAGATGTAAGACGTCTGTACCCCAGAAATAAATAAACCCCATTCGACCAAACATTAAATGGGGGAATCCCTGTTTAAAATGATAAATTTTATCATTGAGTTTATAAGGAAATGATATTTTTATTATTCGGGTAATATTTCATCATTCTTATGTCGTACTCAATCATAAAGTATGCAATCCGTTTGAGGACTATAAAATTCTTCAACAGTAAGTCCCTATGGCTAAGGTATACCATTCACTCGATTATATGTGAAGATAATTGGTTAAGCTGCTTTTTGCCGATATTTTCCAACATTTTTTCATCGCTTGAAAGATTATACATTACATATGCTATTCAACTAGGCAATCCAACTCGTTAGCCTAAGAAATAAGCTTGGTCATACTTGAATCTGTTTGAATTTGCTACTAGTCACCTTGTCATCACAAAATCCTATCATGCATCACAAATCAAGTTTGATCCAAGATTTGGTTGTTCACTATGTCACCAATCCAATCAGCCTCAACAATTTCTTATATTAAAAGAAAATATAAACATAAAAAATTAGTGTTGTTACAATCTGCTCAACCAAAAAATTTGGTTCTCAAATATCGTACTTTTTGTCATCAAAGTGGTAAGGTTATTCATTCCTCATATCCTTTTTCTCATGTGGCTTTTTGTTCAGCTTGCTTCATCTAGCGAATCATGACTATAGGAATTTGTGTAGATCTAAAGGTCTCCTTGGATCCTCCCACATAATATCTCTTTTCATTCGATTTCCAAGCCGAATATGCTTTAGGTCCATACACTAGCATTCCATGTTGTCGATTACTAGAGGCAATCAAAGAAGCATTTCGTTTGGAAAGGCAGTTTATCAACACGAATGTATTCACGCACGTGAGCCAATTCTCTTCCTTAAATGAGTTGTTTGTACCTGTGAACTTTTTCGGTTGAAATTTCTTGGAGTGCTTCAAGAATTGTATCTTATTTATCAAATTGGTTTGTGTTTTGCCCACTTTCTATGACATACATAAATATAGTGAATGATCATATCATGACTTGTGGTGTCAATCTTATTGGTTGCATAATAGTTGTCACGCAAAATTAATCCATTTTTTGCGTTAACTCTCGAATTCACCACCAGTTTATCTTAATGTGTCATGTATCTTGGCAGCATTCAATTGACTCATGACATGATAATGTCACTTTTAATCAACAAGTGTTCTCATTTTCCTTGACCTTGTAGTGCCATTTGTCTTAAAAGATCAAATACAACAACAACAACATCAAGCCTTTGTCCCACTACGTGGGGTCGGCTACATGAATCCTTTTTCTCCATTGTTTCCTGTTAAAAGTCAAATTCTTGTTTAAATCTAATAATGAAAGACCATTTTTAATATTTTCTAACCTAGTCTTTATAGGTCTACTTCTACCTTTCTTAACATAAGTCAAATCTAATACCTCTAATTTCCTAACCGGGTCATCGGAAGGTAGTCGTTTTATGTGGGCAAACCATCTAAGGCGACTCTTTCTAATCTTATCTTCCACTTGCGCTACTCCAACCTTTTCACGTATATGCTCATTTCGTATCCTATCTCTAAGGATAAAGCCACTCATCCATCTGAGCATCCTCATCTCTGCTACACTTAACCTAGTATTATGCTTTTCTTTTAAAGGCCAACATTCGGCACCATGAAACATTGCAAGTCTCACCACCATCTTATAGAATTTTCCCTTAAGTTTGAGGGGAACGTTTCTATCACACAACAAGCCCGATGCATTCCTCCAATTCAACCTTCCAACTTGAATTCTGCTGATAATATCCCCCCATCTATTTCACCATCACTCTGAACAATAGATTCAAGATATCTAAAATGTGTACTCTTATTAATGACTTGATCGCCCAAAGCCACAATCCCCTCACTAGGTTTATTACTATTAAAATTATACTCCATAAATTCAATTTTAGATCTACTCAAGCGAAAACCTTTAGACTCTAAGGTTGACCTCCATAATTCAAGTTTACCTTCAACTCCCTCTCTAGTCTTATCAATAAGAAAATATCATTAGCAAAAAGCATACACCAAGGTACAAAAATTAAAAAAATTATATTAAAAAACTGTTTTATGAAGCAATAAGAAAGTCATCCCAAATACAGCCTAAGTCTAAGAAGTCAAAATCTAGACAAGAATCAAGTAATTTGTTTGTTTGATTAAGGCACTAGATGGTATTGAAGTGTCTAATAGCAGAGTTCTGGCATATTTCTTATGCATCCAAGTACTAAGCAGAGATGACAATGTTGCAAAGAGGTGAGGTAGAGATCCATTCTGCAGCACTTCAATTGATTGGGTTTGGAATTTTATATAGAAGTTACAGCATGAGTATGAGCCATTAACTTAAGTCCCATCATATTTAGGCTTTGTTTGGGACAAGTTTTTTGTTGCTTCTTAAAGCAGCTTTCTAATATAAAAATTTTAAGTTTCGTACTAAAAAGTTGCTTTAAGAAGCAACAAAAAAGCCGTCCCAAACGAAGCCTTAATTGGTTGGGAAGAGTATGCATGCCACCAGTCCAATCTGAACTGAAATATTTAAGGCAATGATATAAGTAGACTTAGATTACTGGCAGGAGATTGTTTGAGAATGGATCCTAGTGATATTTTCGACTAGGTATTTGGCTCTTTGTGAGTTGAATTTAATTTTAATTTGTCCACTCCGGCAAACTATTGCGGAGGGTGGATGAATTTTGCTTTAAGTAATTGATGGTTGGATTCCAAATTTTAAATATTTTTAGGATTTAGGGATTTTGGACTTTGGATTTTTGGATTTTTGAAATATATGGGTGGAGCTTGAAAATATATGTGAACCCCTCCGGTTGAGATAAACATTTAACATGGCCATCATTGGGGTGTTTGAGGTCTTTTCTATTTATATCTTGAACCTTGTCGACCCTATCAAATTACCGATAGGGGATCAGGTGTCGTAGGCTTCCTGCCTTTGCTTGTGAATTTCCCTTAATTATAGGCCTTGAAGGCCTAATATGAATGTATAAAATAAATATTCTGGTTAACTTTGTGACCGTATATTTATCTGATGGTTCGAACCCTGTCCACTCCTATTTATCTGATTAGGAGGATCGGGTTTTGTAGGCTTCGCGCCTTAGTGAATTCTCTTGATTATAGGTCTTGAAGGCCTAATATGAATGTATTTAAACAAATACACCGGTCAACACAACCGTGTATTTGCTTGGTAGTTCGAACCCTGTAGACTCCTATTAACCCGTATAGAAGGATTGGATTCAAACTTGAATTCACTTATTGACCCGCGCAGCATCCCTAGATGTCACGTGTGTACCAATAACACGCTCGCCGGGGCCCATGCAGGTTTTATGATTGCTTTTACCCCTTTTAGTGTACTTATGTGTATACAAACTACGGTGCACATGCATGAGTATTCTGGAAATATTTGTAAACGCCTTCTATCTGCTTGCATAGAAGTTGCGGATCCGGTGGCGTGGCGTAGCAGCTTTTGAATAGACTTGTTCGCTGCTTTGTACAGGTTGACTGTCGTGCACTACTTGCATGATTTATGTGGGTAGATGTAGTACACCAACGAATCTCCTGCTTTTGTCGTAGGAGCTTGCACTTGTTGTAGTACTTCAATATTTGCACACAGACAATATGTTGGATGCACGATTACTGTTCATCAAGAAATTTGCAAGCCTCTATAATCTTATCCAACTCAATATTCATAACTTAGTTGATTTGAGATTCACTCAATCTTGATTTGATCTGGCTTTCTCTTTCCAAAACTCATATAGAAATCAATAAGTGCTTTATCAATTATGTCGTCTTCCTTGTTTTCTGTTATTGGCTTGAAGAACCCACCACTTCTACCTTGGCTGATTGTATCCTTACCAATGCCTTACACTTCGAAATCAGTGACCAATATCTTGAATCAATAACTTGCATTTTTCACTGCATTACTGATTCTTACATCTAAAATGTGGAATGGATCTTTGGTATCAACTTATGATCAATAGCACCTAATGTGTTATCATCAACTTTGATTTGCAAATATGTTACTGTGTCTATATCACAGAATAATCCATTATAGATCTTTTGTATTTATCCGTAGATAGCACATCATATGTATGACAAGTCTTCTTTTATAATTTCGTAGGCATTTACTATTGTATTTATTTGTAAGCTAGCTCCATATCCATAAGAGACTGTTGTATGCATCTATAAGTAAGTGCAGTCCTTTGATTATTTGTAGGATACTATGTTTCTTGTATATGATCTTTTGGTGTCATTGAGAGTTTGTATGTCATCATGTGTTGGTTGTAGGAGAGTCATATTTCAACTTGAACTTAGTATGTGATCTTCAAACATTTCTTCTTTGCACTACCACTTTCTTTCTTTACATATACATATAGGAGATATTATTATTTGCGTACGATTGACCAAATATTTTGTCTTGCCATTGAATTGCATTTGGAATTACTTGATCAACACAAGCTTCATGCTCATTTATATCCACTTGAATGATTAAGATTCGCTTTCAAATTGAAGTGACGATCCCGTTATGAAATTTATTGCTCAAGAAATCATTCATCTTCAATTTGGGTTCATATTCAAGTTCATGCCAAATCCGTTTCATGTTCAAATTTATTTAAAGTCTTGCCCATTTTGTATCCAAGTTCCTTGTTGTCACAACTTCTAGCTCAGTTCATAGAAGTCAATGTTCAAGCTTATGAGTCTTCCTCATCTGATTCAAGTCAAATTTGTGTCTATTATGGTTCTAAATCAAATTTTACTTGAGTTCAATTTATGCAAGTTCACTTGAGCCCCAATCAGGTCCTTTGCATGAGTTCAAGTCCGAGTTCAAATAATAAGCTCAAGTTCTATATCCACAAATTTTAGTTCAATGTCAAAGTTTACTTTGTTCACTGTCTTCTGGAGTCTTTGCAGGTTCATTCAAGTTCTTACTTGAGTCTAGTTCAATTTCATTTTACTTGGGTTCAATTCTTTATCAAGTCATTTAGATTTTATTCAAAAGTCCAGGTTATTATTCTTTTGAGTTCAAACAGGTCCGAGTGCGATTGTATATTCACCCGAAATTTCGGCAGCCTCCCGGCGTCTCCCCCGTTTAGGTGAAAACTACAGAAAATTGGGCCTTTCCCACCACGCGCAATAAAGGCGTGTATGGTAGGTGTCCTCGGACGAGGACACTGCGGCCGTGATCTTTTCTCCCACCACGCACAATAAATGCGTGCATGGGGTCTTCGGTACCTGTTTTAAAAGACACAATTTGCTTTCCCGCCGCTCGGGGGTACTTATAAGTGACCCCGCCTCGTCGTAGGCGCCGCACCGGGGTCCCATCCCACCACGTACAATAAAGGCGTGTATAGGCGGTTTTACGGTGCACCACGAACGCCGAAGTAGAGTTTAGGTGATTGCCCGCCTCGTCGTAGGCGTCGGACCAGGGTCCCATCCCACCACGCGCAATAAAGGCGTGTATAGGCAGTTTTTCGGTTCGCCACATACAATGAAGGAGAGAATCTGTGTTTTAGATAATGCATACCTTCGCGGGGTTGTAGACGTTGGTACGTGGATCGAGGGAGAGAGCGAGAAAATTTAATTCATAATTAATTACAAATTATATATAATTAATTATATTTGACATATAATTAATTATATTCAGTTTATTATTAATTATAAATTAAAATATATAATTTATAATTAATGATAAACTAATTATAATTAATATATAATTAATTATATTTAATTTAAAATTAATTATAAATTCATTAGATTTATTTTACCATTAAGTTAAAAATATATAATTAATTATATTTAATCTATAATTAATTGCCTTACCGAGCATGTACCGAGCGTGTACCACTCATGTACCGAGCATATACTCATGTACCGCTCAGTACCGAGCGTGTACCGAGCATGTACTGCTCAGTACCGAGCGTGTACCGAGCATGTACTGCTCAATACCGAGCATGTACTCATGTACCGCTCAGTACCGAGCGTGTACCGAGCATGTACTGCTTAGTACCGAGCGTGTACCGAGCATGTACTGCTCAGTACCGAGCGTGTACTCATGTACCGCTCAGTACCGAGCGTGTACTGAGCATGTACTGCTCATAACCGAGCGTGTACCGAGCATGTACCGCTCAGTACCGAGCGTGTACTGAGCATGTACTCCTCGGTACCGAGCATGTACTGAGCAGTACCGAGCATGTACAATCTGATGAAGCGAGACATGAAGCAAATAACGGGAAGAAAGATCGTTACCTAGCCGTGAAAAAAGAACCGAGGATTACAGGAAGCTGGAGAAGAAGAAGCGAGACATGAAGCAAATGACTGGAAGATTACGGGAAGAAAGAGAAGAAGAAATAAATCGTTACCTTCGATCACCTCCAGTTATGTTCGAACTCGACCGAACTGTGGTCGTCGAAGTCGACGGAGTTCGCCTTTCAGTTCTCACCAGAAGCAGAAGCAAGTATGTTACCCTAATACTCGACTCTTACACGGCTCTCACCGCTCGGTCTATATACTTACAAATCGAAGCGGTGCCTCGTTTCGCTTCGAGGCGTTACGAACCGAAGCCTACGCCCTATGCGAAATAAGCGCACGCTCCGCCAAATCCAACGAGGCGTAAGCCTCAACGCGCAAATGCTTCACCTCGCCTTGAGTCGCGTCTCAGTGTGTACGCCTCTTCCGCCTTTTTAATCGTTGGATGAAACGTCTAGTTTGGTGTCTATTTGGATGTTGCCAAATAGATCTAATTAGCTGACCGTTATTGACTTACGAAAGTGTTCTTTACACATTAAATAGTACTCAATGAAATAGCTCATTATGCACATGGAAGTTTAGTAGGGTATGGGCAAATGGCATGTGTTTTCAAGTATCATAATAAAAAGTACAATCATGAAGAGAAAATTGGTTCACATAACTATGAAACAATGAATAAGCATGTCATGTTATAGTAAGTCTTTTCCTATAAGCATTCAAACAATCATGATATATATCAATAAGGTTCATATGTATACGATACATTCATTCATTATAATAACAAGTAAAATCATGAAGAGAAAATCCATTCATATAACTATGAATCATTGATTATAACAAGTCTTTCCTATAAGCATTCAAACAATCATGATATATATATCGATAAGGTTCATATGTATACCATTCATTCTTTCATGACTTTGGATCATTCTTGTTCATTCATGATGGTTACCAAATTTTATGAGGTACACTTTGAGTCGAAGCCTGGGAAACCCCATCAATTCCCATGTGAAAAGACTTTCTTTCTAATACTGATTACAACTGCCTTCCATGAGAGTGTTTCCATTGAGATTGGTTGGTCCACTATAAGTTAACCAAAAATAATAATAATACTACCAAACACATTTCATTCATTTATATGTTATTATTTGTTTAATTTACATGAAAATTCAAGCAGTGATGGGCTATGAAGAGATCTATGCATACCAATCAGAAAAATTTCACATTATGAACAATTCATATGGGAATGTATGATAATCATGGAAGTGTAAAACATGCTAAAAATTAATGGTCTAAGAACTTCCACCCAAGTGTAGACATGAAGGGTTGATGTAGTGTGGTCTAGGCTCCTCTTTTAATATGTATTTGGTCGGACTGATTTTCCTTCTTTAGCTCTATTAGAAGTTAGAACAATCCTTCCCGTTGGCTCCCCATGATCTCAAGAAAAATGGTAGGAACCTAAGTAAACAATAATATTTTCCTTTACACTAGATCAACTTAAATAGGCTAGGGAGCATGTTCATTGGTTGCCTTCAAAGGATCACTAGCTCTCTAATATGAAGAATGGTCCTAAATAAGATGAGAATACTTACTCTCTAATATCAAGGCCGTCCAATAGTTACTATATGTTATTATTTTTCACAGGATCTTTTATCCCACTACACTTGGGTTATAAGGGATGAATTGGTGGGAGAATTAATCTACTCAGGACAAATAGATTGGACGGGGAAAACTAAATTTGTTGAACACATAAAGTACATTTGTTTAAATATAATAACCTTCTATTTTATATAATGAATAAATATGCTTAGTATATTTATTTGTTATTATGTACTATTTTGATAATCAATAAAAATATAGCTATCATTTATATATTTTTTACACATTTCAAAATATATACAACAACAACAATAAGCCTTTATCCCACTATTCGGGGTCGGCGACATGAATCCTTTTTCTCCATTGTGTCCTGTTAAGAGTCTAATTATCATGTAAATCTAATAAAGAAATATCAATTCTAATATTTTCAAACTAAATCTTTTTAGGTCTACCTCCATATTTCTTAATATAAATCAAAGCTAATACTTCTACTTTCTTAACCGAGTCATTGGAAGGTTTCCGTTTTATGTGACCAAATCATATAAGGTGACTCTCTTTAATCTTATCTTCCACTGGATCTACTCCAAATTTTTCAAGCATATGCTCCAAGTGTCCCTAATTGAATCCATAGAGAGTACAAATGCTGACTTTAACAAGTAGCTAAAGCTATAAAAAGAAGCACCTTGGATGAGATCTACAAGTGTTCCTTAAAACTAGAAATATTTTAAATATTTATTTGGGTCGACATCATACTGCGTACCGAGATTCCCAAGTAAATGTTTAAAATTTTTTGCCATAATGCAGCTAAAGGAAGTAAGAATGGAAGATCATTCGTAAATTGAATGTGCTATCTGCATATAATACAATTTGAGCAAGATACTATTGATTTTAGAGGCAGTAAAGTCCCGTCATATGACGAATCTACAAAGCTCAGACAAATTCTGAACAACGCTTATGTATATACGGCAGAAAGATCACATCCATACAGAATTATGGCAAAGAAGAATGTTGATTATTTACAAAAAGGTTATAAACTAAAGTGACAGTGGTGCCAAAAGAAAAATAGAAAGTGGCAGTGCTATATACTATTGTCAATCTACGAGGTAATATTCTAGGATCTTAGTATGAAGTGTTCTATCACTACCCCATGGATCTCTACTTGACCAAGAGCAAATATATCAATTATACTGAAGATTACAAATGCATCTAAGGATCCATAAAGGCACAAAGATGGACTCTTGAAGATCTATAGAAGGAAAATCTTAGTGTGACATCCGAACAAACTTTTGGAGATCTAAAAGAAGAACAGAAAGTGGTAGTGCTATATACTATTGTCAATCTACGAGGTAATATTCTAGGGATCTGAGTATGAAGTGCCCTCTCACCACCCCATGGCTCTCTACTTGACCAAGAGTAAATATATCAACTATACTGAAGATTACAAATGCATCTAAGGATCCATGAAGGCACAGAGATGGACTCTTGGAGATCTATAGAATGAAAATTTTAGTGTGACATCCAAGTAAACTTTTGGAGATCCACTAAATAAAAATCTTAGTGTGAAATCCAAGCAAACTTTTAGAGATTCACAAAAAGGAAGACCTCTATGTGACATCTAGAGTAAATATTTAGAGAACTATATGGTCAATCAATATACAACAAATGTGATTCGCTCTAGACGCTTACCACATTTATTAGGGAGCATTTGTTGACCCTATTAAACAGCCAAAAGAAACAAAAAAAAGAAGGAAATACCTGCTGTAATACCGTACAAATCCACAAATCCCGCAAGAAATCCTGTACAGTCCTACAGCTTGGCGCCGTTTACGTCGCTTCTCCGCACAAATCCACAAATCCCGTAAAGTCCTATAGCTCGGCACCGTTTACATCGTTTATCCGCGTTCCTGTTCAAACCCCGCTCGAGGTCCATCCTTGTCTATAAAACACGAACAAAATGGAGCCTTCGGGCTACTACTCGCGAATCCCACACGGAAGCCTTGATCCCTTCCTCTCGCTCATTTCCTTCCACTTCTGAAGCCGACACCTCCTACTGCCCTAGGTCCGCCGAACTTCCTCATCTCGACGCCTCATTCGAAGATGTTACTACTTGTCGAATTGGAAGTAGCCATTAGAGCTCGCTGGATTGCGAACAAGACTTGTTCGACCCTACTCCTGCGACTGAAACCTCCCGACATCCCGTTTCCTTCGATCTAGAGAGAGAGAGAGAGAGAGAGAGAGAGAGAGAGAGAGAGAGAGAGAGAGAGAGAGAGAGAGAGAGAGACAGAGAGAGAGAGAGAGAGAGGAGGGGAGACTAGCCTACCTCCTCCGTTGTTGTCCGACTTTGCACCTTTAACGACTTTCCCTTCCTACCAAATTAGAAGTCACAACATTTAATCGGAAGCCAGAACAAGAGTTTGCTAGTTGTGAAGGTAAGATAATCTCTTGCACACGCGCCTTCGACGACGTTCCCCTCTTGTTGGACCGGGAGCTACGACATTTCTAATATGAAGCAAAGGTTGGGAGCTTGCTTGATCGAGCGTAGCCATCTCCCTTCCTTCCGTGTGCTTTTTCGGCTAAATCACTTGAAACAGAGAGTTAAACTCTCCGTTAACCCTGTTTAGCAGGATTTGACTAAATCTGACTCAAATCAAGCATTAATCCTGCTCAAATAAGTATTAATTTTACTATTATTATTATTATTATTTGGGATTAATTATAATTGGTTTTTAATTAATCTTAAATTAAATTTAATTAATTTATAATGAATCTTAAATTAAATATAATTAGTTATAAATTAAATATGACTAATTATAATTAATTTATAATTAATTATAAATTAAATTCAATTAATTTATAATTAATCTTAAATTAAATATAATTAGTTATAAATTAAATATGACTAATTATAATTAATTATAGATTAAATTCAAATAATTTATAATTAATCTTAAATGAAAAATAATTAATTATGTATTAATTGTAATTAATTATAGTTAATTTTTAATTAATTATAAATTAAATCTAATTGATTTGTAATTAATTTTAAATTAAATATAATTAGTTGTAGATTAAATATAACAAATTATAATTAATTTATCTGTAATTATAATTTAAGTATACTTGCCTTAATATGCATGTCAACACCCTCACTGGCCGCCAAGGTATAATCCCTTAACTTTAAAACTCGGAGAACCCGCCTTCAAGGCTTGCAATGCGACAAAACGACCATCTATACATGTTTTTATTAGCATGGTGGGAGGAAGTGCGTCACGGTGCTTGCAACGAGACGGGTAATCACCTAAGCCCCATTTTGGCGCACCAAAAAATCTCCTATACACGCCTTTATTGCACATGGTGGGATGGGAATCCAGTGCGATGCTTACGGCAAGGCGGGGTTACTTATAAGTACCCTCGAGTGGGAGAAAAGTCGACCTGTTTTTAAAACAGGTACATTCAAAGACCCCATACACGCCTTTATTGTGCGTTGTGGGAAAAGGCCACGGCCGTGGTGTCTAAGGACACCTACAATACACGCCTTTATTGTGCGTAGTGGGAAGGCCCAGACTCCTGTAGTTTTCCTCTAAACAGGGGAGACCTCGGGAGGCTGTCGAAATTTGGACTGAAGATACAAGTACTTGGACTTGAGCTTGATTGAACTCAAAGGACAATATAGGACTTGTGGACTTGATACAATCGACTTAAATGAACTGAAATCTAAATGAATATGAACTTCAACGAATCAGAAGGACTTGAATTTGAATATGCCATGAGAAATCGAGCTTTAACTTAGCAAACAAAAAAATCACATCAATACAAATGCTAATTAAAGACTTAGATCACCAACAATCAAGCAAAAGACTCGTGGACTTCAACATAACGTCCAATATATCTACAAGCAAGGATCAAGTGAAAAAGGACAATAGGGGATCTATATGAACAATGAAATGAAGTTGAATTGGACTCGAACATGAACTTTAGCTGGACTGTTGAGAACTTGAGCTTAGATGAACTAAATAAAGAACTTGAACATGATTGTAATTTGAACCTAAGTGAATGATAAACTCAAATTGAATTCAAATAATTTGAAGCTCAATCTGAATTAGATGACAAAGACTTGCAAATTCAAGCTTAAGTTGAATGATCAAAAGAAACGTTGGGCTTGGACTTAAATGAATGATGGGGAGCAAACCCAAACAAATATGCAAGGATTTGTGTCAAGACTTCAAATGAACATGATATGCTCATGAGCAAACAAGATGCTTGTGAAGAATCACTCTACATGCTATAAACCACGGATGGAGATAAGGAGCTTGCAAATACTAACTCACAAGTAACAATAAAATTCATGCAATCAGTTGACTCAAAATGGGTGCAATGACTAAAAAGACATACAACGAGTGCAACCCATTCACAAGCGAATGTTAATTGGAAAGCACAATGATATGGTTGCAATCAAAAATACCAAACTTCATTAAGATATTGATTGTCACATGGATTGGAATGCAAATGTTATCAAGCAAATTCACCACATAAGATTTGAATCATCTCCACATGACAATGGAAGATTTGCGATGTTCAATACGATTCGTTTGTAATTAACATTCAATAGTGATTGTAGAGAATGCGATGATCTGCTAGCATACAATAATAGTTAACATACAACGAGTGTAGTGATCTCCCTATACTCGACAATTAATTAGCTTGCCCAAGAATGCACTAATCTGCTTGCAATCAATAACATGAGGTTTTCATCAAATACTAAGAGATTATCAGGCACACAAAGAAATGCTATCAGTTGCATACAAAGTGAAACAACAAATCCATGATGAATTTGAACTCCTACTAATCATTGTAGGAAGCTCTTCTGTGAAGTATGGTGCTTATGAGTAATAATGAAATATCTGTAATACGTATAATCTCTATACAAACATGGATGTACGTATTACATGCTATTTGTAGGTAGATACAAAAAGACTTCAGTAAATGCAGTATCCTGTAGTCAATTTTAGTCTGTGAAGGAATACATCTACCTGCATACCTGTTGTAATGACGGATGTACTGTATGGGCCAAAGATCATAGCAAAATATATAAAGAATGTAACAAATACAAGTTCCTATGAACTTTTATAGGAAACCTGTTATACACTTAACATGCCATCTCTAAGAAGAAAGCAAGGGAACTATAGTATATAGCAATACCTACTGGTGAAAGAAGTAGATTTGTTAGTGCACTATAATCCATATGCAAAAAGTAATAAGTAGTGCACGACAATCTACTTGTATAAAACAACAAACAACTCAATTCAGAAGCTGTTACGTTATGCCACTTGATCCGCAACATCTATGTAAGCGGACATAAGGCATTTACAAAAGTTTCAAGAATGCCCTCGCACGTGTACTGTAATTTGTATACAAATAGGTACACAAAATGGGCAAATTCAACCACAAAGCCTGCATTGGCCCCGACGAGCGTGTTTTCGATACACATGTGACGTCTAGGAATGTTGCACGGGCTAAATGATGAATCTAAGTTCAAACCTAATCCTTCTCGACACGGTTCAAACCATTAAATAAATATGCGGTTACGAGGCCGTCCGAGATATTTATTTTATACATTCATATTAAGCCTTCAAGGCCCTTTATAAGAAAGATTCATCGATAAAATCATGACGAATGTGTTACAAGTACACGCGTGATGTATAGGGATGCTACGCGGGTCAATAAGTGAATTCAAGTTCGAACCCGATCTTTTTATGTGGATTAATAGGAGTCGTAAGGTTCGAACTATCAAACAAATATACGCCAGTATATTTGTCATAATACATTCAAATTAGGCCTTTGAGGCCTATACCAATGAGAATTCATTAATAAAGGCACAAAGCCTATGACGAACCCGATCTTCTGTCAGCAAACTGACAAAGTCAACAAGGTCAAATCAATGAAACTTTCAATTGACCGCACTCACCCTGATGATGGCTGTGTTGAATGCAAATCTCAACCGGAGGGGTCCATTCCAAATAATTCAAAATGCCTCCCCAATGTCTAAAAGTTCAAAATTCTCAAAATCCCAAAATCCCATTGATATTTAAAATTGAAATATATCCATCAAATGTTTTAAAGCAAAATCCATCCACTTTTTGCAACAGTTTGCTGGGTAAACAAATTAAAATTTACTTTAGCTCACATTGAGCTAATGTCTAGTCGAAAATATCACTAGGATTCATTCTCAAACAATCTCTTGCTAGTAAGGACGTGGTATGTGTCCTCTAACTGGCATTTTTGCTGCCAAATGGCACCGCAGGATAAACGGTTATGATGCAGACCCTTATGAATCAAATGGTTTTGCCGCCAAATGGCACCATGAAATACCAGTTATGCCAGAGGCATTACGTTCCTTAGTGTCAACAAATTTTTGAGATATGAATCAATAGGATATGCTCGATAGGGCACAAAGCCCTCTGTTAGCTAAGGTGGATTCAAATTTGTCCTCTTAGGCAAATACACACCCAGGTTTAAGAACTTCCACCCAAGTGTAGACCTGAAGGGTTGATGTAGTGTGGTATAGGCTCCTTTTTTACGATGTATTTGGTCTAACTGACTTTCCTTCTTTAGCTCTATTAGAAGTTAGCCCGTTGGCTCCCATGATCTCAAGAAAATGGTAGTAACCTAAGTACACAATAATATTTTCCTTTACACCAGATCAACTTAAATAGGCTAGGGAGTATGTTCATTGGTTGCCTTTAAAGGATCACTAGCTCTCTAATATGAAGAATTGTCCTAAATAAGATGATATTACTTACTCTATAATATCGAGGCCGTCCAATAGTTACTATATGTTATTATTTTTCACTGGATCCTTTATCCCACTACGTTTGGGTTATAAGGGATGAACTGGTGGGAGAATTAATCTACTCGGGACAAAATAGATTAGATGGGGAAATTAAATTTGTTGACAGCATAAAGTACATTTGTTTAAATATAATAACCTTATATTTTATATAATGAATAAATATGCTTAGTATATTTATTAGTTATTATTTACTATTTTGATAATCAATAAAAATATAGCTATCATTTATATATTTTTTACACATTTCAAAATATATACATCAACAACAATAAGCTTTTATCCCACTATATGGGGTCGGCGACATGAATCCTTTTTCTCCATTGTGTCTTGTTAAGAGTAAATTTCTCATCTAAATCTAATAAAGAAATATCATTTCTAATATTTTCGAACTAAGTCTTCGTCGTTATAAGCAACTGGAACGAAGCTGTTCGGTTGCTCTGGCTCACGAATCAGCCTGCTTCCCCTCTCTGCTCCTCCAATTTTGCTCTGTCTCTGCCAAACTCCACCAGGTCGAAATCCCTCTACCAACTCAACTCCACTTCCCACGCCTCTTCCACCTCCTCCATTAGCCGATAATTCTTAGGCCTAAACGAAGTCCTCAAACTCCTGCATCCATCTCCTCCAGCCTCTCCGAGCATACCCGATCTCCATCCATCTTTGTCATAACCCGTCAACTGGCCTCCTCTTCTGCGACTTGTTCATGACCGACCTTACCCCACCCCCTCCTTCAACCGAGAGAGAGAGAGAGAGAGAGTAGACTTAAAATAGTAATAGTATAAATATAAGTATACATGTATGTATATATACATATACATATATGTATGTGTGTAAAAAAAAGAGGAAAAAAGATAAATGATTTTGTGCACTCTTTTATCGCCGCCCCGCAAAGGTATAAATTTTTTAACTCAAAATCCTTCTCTCGTGGCTTGCAACGGTGTGGCAAACCCCCTACGCGCTCACGTAGCGTAGTAGGGAAGGAAACCGGCGCAGCGCATGTGACGACTTAAACATCCTTCTTCAATGCTAGCGACGAGCCGACAAACTCTCTACGCGCTCATATAGCGTAGTAGGGAGGGAAACCGGCGCGGCGCTTGCGGTGAGGGGGATAAAAAAATATAAAAATAAAAATACAAAAATAAGTACCTCTGAATGCTCAAGTAGTGCAGAAGGGGGAAAAATTGTGCTCAGAACCCTTAAACGCTCATGTAGCGGGCGGGGATAAAATAAAAAATATATGCAACTGCGGTGTCATTTGACACCTACCTGAAGTGCTCACGTAGCGTCGTGGGGAAGGCTTCCTCTTGATTTTTCCCTTAAATGGGGGAGGCGCCGGGAGGCTGCCAAAATTTTGTATGAAATAAGACAATGAGTTGAACAAAAATGAACTTGGACTTGGACTTGATTGAACTTAAAAAGAACAAATGCAAGGAACTTTGACTTGAGATTGTAGTTTGGGACAACTACAAAGAAATTGAACTTGAACTTGAACTTAGATTTGAACGATATTTGGACTGCAGGGGACCTAATTTGAAACAGAACTTGAATGCAATCAATAAATAATTATTAAATTAATGAATGCTCAATCACGACAAGCATATAACATTAAGTGGCAATCATAATCATTCAAATAAAGATCAACGAATGAGTGGAAAATTCTATATTGAAGTCTTAATGAGCTTGATTTGTAGTTTAGCTCACAATAAAGGATCTATATGAATGTGACAAATAAAGTGGAGCTGAAATAGACAAGCTTTACAAATATGAGTTGATATATCAAACTCATGCAAGCACTACTCATTCATGAATGACAATGAAAGCTCCAACAATTGATCTCTTTTTGAGATGATTACAACACGCAAGCATTGAAAATCTTCAAGCACGCAGATACCGGCTTGTAAGCAAACGAAGACTTTTGGTGTATGGAATCCCCAACATCTCATTCATAAATGATAAAGTCATAAGGAACATGACCATAATGATTTGATGACAATCCAACTCCGACCAAGTTCTGAATGTCAAGTTGAATAAGATTATTGAGGCTTACGAGTTCTCGATGAATTAGTGATCTCCGAAGCTTACACTGATGATTGCATAGGACTCAAAGGTGAAGGACATATGGTGCACACCAGCTCCTACGAGTTGTTGTAGGAGACCGTCATAAACACTAACCATCACCTACAAAGAAAATGTGAAGATCTGCAATACATACGGGTTCTCTACGAATACAGATGTATGCACCACATTCCACTTATGAGTAGATGCAAAAAGACTTCAGTAAATGTAGTATCCTAAAGTCAATTCCAGCCTGTGAGGAATACATCTACCTGCCTACTTGTAGCAGTGACGAATGTACTACAGGAGCCTAATATCACAATAAAGTGCATAAAGAATATGATAGATACAAGCTCCCACAAGCTTCTGCTGGAGCCCCGCTATGAATATTACATACAATCTACGAACAAATGCCAAAGAACTACGATGAATGCAAATATCAACAAACATAAAGCTAGAGATTTGTTAGTGCACTATAAACTACCTGCAGAAAGCAACAAGTAGTGCACGACAGTCTACCTGTACAAGACAGTAAATAACTCAACTCCAAGCTGCTGCAAAACGCCACCGGATCCGCAACATCCATGCAAGTGGACATATGGTGTTTCTAAATATTTCAAAATATCCCCACACATGTATCATAATCTATATGCACATAGGTACACTAAATAGGGGTATACAATCAAGAACTCGTATGGGCCCTGACGAGCGTGTCATGGGAACACATGTGATGTCTATAGGGATGCTGCGCGAGTCAATAAATTTGAGCCCGATCCTCCTAAGCGACTAAATGGTAATCGACAAGGTTCAACAAAATAACTATAAAATGCCCCCAAACACCCGCATGTGCCCCGACGAGCGTGTTATGGGTACACACGTGACGTCTAGGGATGATGCGGGGTCGACAAGTGAATTCAAGTTCGAACCCGATCCTTCTATACTGATCAATAGGAGTTGATAGGGTTTAAACCATCAAATAAATATACGGTTGTGCCGACCAATATATTTGTTTTAATACATTCATATTAGATCTTCAAATCCTATAACAATATGAATTCACTAATAAAGACACAAAGCCTACGAAACCCAATCTCTTATCGACAAGATGATAGGGTCAACAAGGTTCAAGCTTTAAATGTAAATGATCCCAAACACGCCGATGATAGTCGTGTTGAATGCAAATCTCAATCAGAGGAGTGCTCCAAATATTTCAAATGCCACCCAAATACCCATGAACATCGCAAAATCCAAAAAAATATTTAAAATTGAAATAATCGATCAACACTTGAAGCAAAATTCATCAACCCTCCGCAACCGTTTACCGAGGTGGACAAATTAAAATTTACTTTAGCTCATATAGAGCTAAATGCCTAGTCGAAAATATCACTAGGATCCATTCTCAAACAATCTCCTGCCAGTAACGATGTGGTAAGTGTCCTATAACCAGTAATTTTGCTGCTAAATGGCACCGCAGGATAAACGGTTATGACCCGGGGCCCTATGAACCTAGTGGTTTTGCCACCAAATGGCACCCCGAAATATCGGTTATGACCAGAGCCAATACGTTCCTTAGTGGTATCAACTCCTAGAGATATGAATCGATAGGATATGATCGATAGGGCACAAAATCCCATGTTAGTTAAGGTGGATTCAAATTTGTCCCCTTAGATAAATATTCATCCCAAGTCTACAAGGTCCCCTTGTACGAAGCAACCATGGCTGCCGACAAGGATCCTTCTATCAGGTTGGGTCGACTACCTCCTCTGACTAAGTAGACCAAGGACCACGATGGCTCGGGATGACGGAACCATGGGATCTTGATTGGGTCCTTCATCCATTCCCCTACCATCCGGTTTAAGAGCAAGGTGGTGAAAATTTCCAATTTTAAATATCAAACCTTCCAAATTCAAATCCATGCTGCTACTATATGCCAGATACCACATCTCTACGTATCTGATTGATGACTAGCCTTAACCGAAAGTTCTCTCTCGTTATCTGGAGGGGTAATTAACTGTAGGGGCTTGCGCCTATAGGAAACCAGAACTCAGATCATAAAGTCCTCACAAAATGAGGGTGAAATCTCTGGGTAGTGTCTTATCTACAAACCCATATGCCTTCCAAAATTTACCGCGGAACTTAACTCCGTTAAAACTCCCTCGCTGAAGAAAAGCAATTAGCGGGTGGAGGCCGGGGCCGAATTTTCGGAGCCCACACCTCCATAATTCAAGTTTAGCTTTAACTCTCTCTTTAGTCATATTAACAACAAGAATATCATCATCGAAAAACATACACCAGGGTACAACCTCTTGCAAATGTCTAGTGAGAACATCCATGACTAAAGCAAAAATATATGGGCTTAATGCTGATCCTTGATGTAATCCAACTGAAATATGAAAATATTTGGTCAAATCACCTTGTGCTTGAACACAAGTAACAGCTTATGCATACATATCTTTAATGACTTGAATATAAGCATTATTAAGCCCTTTCTTATGTAGAACTCTCCATAGCACTTCTCTTGGAACTTTATCATATGCTTTCTTAAATCAATAAAAATCATATAAAAATATGGGATGTTTACTAAATATTTTGTTTACATTAAAGGTAAATTCCTTATTTCTTTGCTTTATTATTTAAGTAGAGATTGATGATTGGCCACATATCACCTGATATGAAATTATCATTTCGTTTAAAAAATTTAAGGCTTTCCCAAACTTGGTCGTGCGAGAGATAATAAAATTTTTGGATTAATTTTGTAATGGTGATGTTAAAGGTTATAACAATGCTTTAAAAATCGGACCGGACCGGCAGGTCTGACCGGTTCAACCGTGAACCGGTCTAAAGGCCGGTTCGATTCAACCTAAGAACCGGCCTAGCATCAAACTGGCCGGTTTTGTCATGAACCGCCGGTTCAACCGGTGAATCGGTGGATCGATCACGGTTCTCTTCAACCAACCAGTTCAACTTTTGTATTTTTTAATATTTAAATTTTAAATAACTTATTTTTAAATATTAAAAAATATTTGAAATTTAATTTCAAATTTGAAATGCTTAATTTTAAATTAAAAAATTCCAAACAAGCATTTCATGAAGTTTCATCTCTTTACATGATGTACTACTTCTTTCAAGCTCAAAAGTCAATATAAAGTAAAAAATTAAAAATTATTTATATTAAACTTATTAATTCATTTGTAAGTTAATTTTTTGTTAAATTTAAAATTATATAAGATATTAGTAATGTGTGAATTCAATTTATTGTCTAATAAAAAAATTATATTATTATATGATTTTTATGTCATCAAAATTTTATTTATTACCTCATCCGGTTCGACCGGTTGAACTGTGAACCGCTCTCTACCGGTTCGTTGGCCGGTCCGGTTTTCACAACCTTGGATTATAAGGTTATATTGGTCGTGCGAGAGCAAATCTTATTGTTTCTCATTCTTAATATAAGAAATACTAAGAAGGAATAAATATCATATTTGCTAATTTTTTGTCGACAGTGAAGGCATTTTTCTTATTTCATTAAGTTATTTATACCAGCAAAGATATTATTAGCGGCCGCGTATTATTCTAAGAAATCTATCACTTGGTGATCTAAAAAAAATGATACAGGTTATATTATACTTAGTCGTGTGAGTAATTTCTGAAAGGACGAAGCTTATTTGAATTTTAACATCTCCTAATATGATAAGAAGCACTAAAAAGGAATAAAGATTAGCTATGCAAATCACACGTGTGTCACGTCAATCAATTCTATTGTTTCCCATGCAATTAGGTTGTCCACGCGCCTTTATACCAAACAATAGCTTGGAAATTAAAAAATATATATATACAACATTCACGTATCCCTCATCCGTTGATCAACGCACTCTTCATTTGGTGCTAAATAAAATTACAAAAGCTATATTAATTTGACATACCTGTGAGAAATGCTATATATTTTGGTATAAATTTGATATAAGTATCATCAAAGGGTACATTCGGAAATGCCAAATTGTTCTCATCGAATTCTAGATTTTCATATTATATAAGCACTTTTTTTTTTTTTTTTTTCCTTGTGGAATTAATCAAATTGTTGCTAGTCGGAAGTTTTGGATGACTAATGCTTGACATTCGTTCGCCCCAGGAGTAACACCTGCTGAGAAGCTCTTAGAGATGTACAACAGAGATTGGGGATGCAGTGTAGATCCAGTTTTCCAGGAATTGTTATATTAGCTTTTTTTTACCCCTAAATTTTCCCTATTTTTTTCTTGGGAATAAACTACGATTGTCTTACATCTCAAATAATTGAGCTCTGGTCTCTAGCTGCCTATTTCTGCTGCTTTGGACGGAAGCAAGCATGTTATTGTCGATAGCTATCAACCAAGAATTTGTAAACTGAAATCTTAATATTGGTTTCCTGTCTTTACCAGCAGAGATAGTTTGGTAAACTTTAGTGAAACTATTGTTGTTGGCGATATCCTCTTATATTCTGAAACAACCGATTTTTCACTCTTGGAACAATATGTAATATATGATATAAGTAATTCTGCTGCCGTTTTTTTTTTTTTTTTTTTTTTGAAACTGCAGAAGCTTTTATTCCAGAAAAAAAAAAAAAAAAGATGCAGGACTAAGTGAGAGATAATCTATCACGCTCATCCTTCAACATTGAAAAGAGTTGAAGGGAAATTATTGTCTAACAAATCCAACCATAAAAAATTCCCTAGTATAGAAAAAGAAGCACAAAAATCAGCTATTTTATTATAAGATCTAGGAACATATTTTTTTTGAAATCGGAAAGAAGAATATTCTTTGTCCGTGGAGCTTTTAGATTTTCATTTTATGTTGTCCATACAATTCTGAAAAAGTTGAATTACTTTAACATTATCTCCTTCAACCATACTAGTGCCTACTCCAACATCCATGGCTGAATGATGTCTTTAATGGCAAGGATTGCCATCATTTCAAGTTGCAAAATGTCCCAATGTTGAAGCTGTCTTCCAAATGGCAGTAAGAATTTACCTTTATGATCTCTTATGACACCTCACATAGCTCAGAATACTAGGTACCCAGAGAAGCATCTACATTAATCTTTATCCAAGTTAGATGTGGGAGATGCCATAAACAATTAATCAATCTATCAAATTGATTAGCATCCCAGTTATCCTTAATTGGATAAAAATGAGTTTTAGGAATATCTGACTGTCACAACCTGGCCCGGCTAGTCCGAAATAACGGAGCTGGAACAGTCGGTCGTACCGAAAGAACATATAAACCATATCATCAAATTCATTTCTTACAACAATAAGATATAAACTTTATCATTCATATACATTAAGAAAGAGCTACTAAAAACAACAAATTGAAAGTTCCAAAAGTATCCTCAAACCATTAAAAACATAAACAAACATAAATATCAACAATTACATAATCTCCAACAAACTTCACAGATACAAACCACTTACTCAACAGATACATAAAATATAAAAATCTTTCTTCTTGAGGTCCTCTACGACGGTAGGTGTACTGTCATCTCGTAGCCATTATTTTCCAGAAGGTTCTCTTGAAAAAGATTCACACAAGGGTGAGCTTACTTGCTTAACAAGTAATTCATGTCTTTCATAAAAATTTGCATAAAATCATTATAAATCATTAAAGGATGGTCAAACTTGCATAAATTCTTAACATTACATATAAGAAATCTTTTCATTTATTTTCTCTCAATCGTAAACCTTTCATTTATCTTTTTCTCAACATCATCTTTCATATTTTGTAAAAAACATAATGAAATTAATATTAAGCATAATGTCTATAATATCACTCATCTCGGATGTGCCCATAAATTCTGTACTATTCAGGTACACATTATCATTTGGTCATTCCTTTACCATTGGCTCTAAAGAGCCTCCTTTACCATTTATTTCTATCGAGTCCCTTTACCATTTAACCCTTTCGAGTCCCTTTACCATTGGGGCACTCCACATTAGCATGCACCTTCTCATATTATAATTTCTTTCAGTCATATGCGTAATAAGAACAAAAGTGAATCAAAACTCATGTATTCAAAACATAAAAATATTAAATCTCAACTTAATATGAAAGTTCACCAATTTCATGAAATAAAAGATTTGAATATATCATTTGATAAAAAAAAAATGAAGTTCATACTTTGTATAACATGAAAAATTCGAATCTTTTTGAATTGTATAAAATAACGAAACATAATTATGAAATTTTTATCAAAAATATGAATACCTACCTCTCTTAAGCACGATACTTCCTCAAAATGTTTCTTTGATAGAGTTTGCTCACTTTAACGATCACAACCTAAAATAATCACAAAAAGATGTGTCACAATTCAATTCCTTAAGGTTTAATCTAATTCCTAAGTCTAAATCCTTCGTTTTCCCTTTAATTATTCGTACAAAGATTAATAGAATTTTATATCATTTAACCTAAATTTTTAGAATTATTATAAATCCAACTTTTAGAAATCTCTAAATCAAGAATTTTCATCATAACATTAAGCTAAATATTTTCCTAAACATAATTAATAATTAGGTTAATTATTTTTGAATTAAATTAATTAAGAAATTACTAAAAATGAAAATTATTACAAAAATTTAATTTTTTTTTTTTTTATAAAAATTCCTAAGGCCCTTAGAAATAACTTTTGTAAAAGCACTTTATAGAAATTAAATTTTAGGTAAAAGCCCTAATTTTCCTATTTCCAAAATTTCTCTAAAAATTTTATTTCCATCGTTAAATTGCTTCCCTAATCCTTCCTTAAAGGTTTCGTAAAGAAAATTCAAAAGAAAATCAAATTTTATAAAACCCTAGAAATTTCATCTCCAAATAACTTTAGATCGAGAGGGATTCGTAAGAAAGAATTATACCTTAAGATTCCCCTCGTCGTCCTCTTCGATTTACACTAAGTTTCTCGCCGAAAGAATGTCGCTGGAACCACCCCCGCCGAGCCGTGCTGTGCTCCCGTCCGCCCCCTTTCTCTCGATTTTGGCCGAAATACACGAATGGGGGAGAGTGGGGAGGGTTTGGTTTGCTTAATAGGGAGAAATGAGATTTGCCAAATGACCTAATTGCCCTTATTTAAACAATTCCAGCAATTCATTTGCTTAGGGGTAAAATCAAT
The DNA here is from genome assembly GCF_001605985.2 of Dendrobium catenatum. Taxonomy (NCBI): domain Eukaryota; kingdom Viridiplantae; phylum Streptophyta; class Magnoliopsida; order Asparagales; family Orchidaceae; genus Dendrobium; species Dendrobium catenatum. The sequence goes on along the minus strand of NW_021319939.1, from coordinate 36,844 downwards.
ATTCAGAGACTTCTAAAATTTTTATCTCTGATAATATAAAAAATTAATCATAGGTTATATATATTAAAATGATCAGAATTTTGTGTAGAATTTTATGAAATTATTTTCGTCGAAATTCGTTAACTTCAAATTTTTCACTTAAGTTTCGTCGCGACGCATCGAAATGCGTGTGATGACCTACGATCATCATTTTCACGTTTTATAATTATCCCATTCTAATAAAAATTTCATCCTTGAAATTTAAAATAAATTCTATACAGTAAAGTCATACCTTAGCCAAATAAATGAGCGTGGTTCTCCCTCATTTCTGACTCCTTCTAAGTGGCATCTTTTTCTGAACTGTGCTTCCATAACACCTTAACATAAGGGATTGCTCTGCTTCTTAACTACTTAACATCATAATTAATAATTCTCTCTGGTTCCTCTACAGAGGTCAAATTCGGTTTAATATCAACTGATTCAATACTGATCTTCTGAGTTTCATTTGAAATGTATTTCCTCAAAGAAGAGATGTGGAATACATTATGTACTCCACTCATATGAGTTGGCAAAATCAATATGTAGGCCACACTTCCAATTCCTTCTGAGATCTTAAATGGACTTACATATCTTGGGCTCAACTTTCCTGTTTTGCCAAATCTCTTTACTTCATTCATCGGACTGACATTAAGAAACAACACAAAATCTCCCACTTCAAATTCAACTGGTCGGTGTTTGACATCATAATATTTCTTATGTCTATCTTGTACTGCCCTCAATCTATCACAGATCAACCTGATCTTTTCTGTAGCATTATCAACTAGATCAGCACCAATAATCTTCCTTTCCCCTATCTTAGCCCAGCTTAAAGGTGTCCTCCACCTCCCATACAAAGCCTCATAAGGAGCTATACCAATACATTCTTGGAAGCTGTTGTTGTAGGCAAACTCAATCAGTGGTACATATGTCTCCCACTTACCACCAAAATCCAAAACACATAACCTAAATAAAGTTTTTAAAGTATGGATGATTCTTTCTCACTACCCATTTGATTGACGGTGGAAAGCTGTATTAAATGTAAGTCTGATACCTATAGCTTCCTGAATCTTCTTCCATAATATGGAAGTGAATCTTCCATCCCGATCTGACACTATAGTCTTTGGTATCCCATATAATCTGATAATCTCTCCAACATATAGGTTAGCCAATTTCTCAACTGGATCAGACTATTTGATAGGTAAAAAGTGTGTTGATTTAGTTAACCTATGAATTATCACACATAAAGTATCACATCCTCTTCTGGATCTAAGTAAACCAACCACAAAATCCATAGTAATATATTCCCATTTCCACTCAGGTATAAGTAAGGGTTGTAGAAATCCTCATACTTTTTGATGTTCCACTTTTATCAGCTGATAGGAAGTATACTTTGATACAATATCTACCACACTTCTCATCATCCCTAGCCACCAAAACACCTCTTTTAAGTCCTGATACATTTTATTACTACCTAGATGAATGGTTTAACTAGAATAGTGAGCTTTTTGAAGGATATCTTTTTTTAAGTGATCAACATTTGATATGCACAATCTGCCTTTATAAAGAAATAATCCTTCACCATCAAGCTCAAAATCTTGAATGTGTCCCACACTAACCATATCCAGTATCTTCTTAAAATCTGAATCACATGGCAAAGCTTCTCGTACCCTTTCTAAAAAGGTTGATTGGATAATAGTGTTATTCAACCTTACAATTTCTACATCATTGGGTTGAGCCACTGAAATCTTCAACTTCTCTAATTCCCTTATCAATTCTTGCTGCTGAGTAATCATCCAATTTGCCCTACCTGAATTCTTTCTGCTCAAAGCATCTGCGACCATATTTGTTTTACCTAGGTGATACTGAATGTCCAACTCATAATTCTTAATGAGTTCTAACCATCTCTTCTGCCTTAAATTCAGTTCCTTCTAGGTGAATATATACTTCAAACACTGTGGTCAGTAAAAAATTCGCACTGAACTCCGTATAAGTAAATGCCTCCAGATCTTTAAGGAAAAAACTACTGCAGCTAACTACAGATTGTGGGTTGGGTTTTTTTAGAGAGAGAAGAATCAAAATTTTCAAATATTTCTATCCTGTGGTTTGTTGAGGGTTTCTAGCTCATGTCGGTGGCTTCATCGGCGGTCACTTTTGACCGCCGGAGGTCGTCATGGTCATCTTCACCAGTTAATCAATGTAATCAACTGAGATATTCATCTCAAATTTTGATTCAGAATGTTAGGTCTCCTGGACCGTTAGTGATCAAAGAACCAGATGTAAATTCTGTGAAGAAATCATCGCCTGTATCTGGAAGAGGGAAGCAAGTACTGAATGATGTGCAATTCAAAATTCCTAAGACGGTTCAAAATGTTAATGTGAGAAGCAGATCTAATGAATTTGAAGCGTCTTCATCTTCAAAGATGAATCTTTTTGTTAAAGGATTTGGAAACGTCAATAACAGAGATTGTTCTGTTATGGAGAAGGTGAATAATGGAATACATGTTGATGGTAGAAATGCTCAAGACGAAACATTAAATGTCTTTGAAGAGAAGGAAGCAAATCCTTGGGAGAAGCATCCAAATATCAAAGTTAATTTTGTCAGAGACAATTCTATCCTATCTGATTATGGGAAGGGTGCTAAGCCCTTTGAGCCATTAGTTAAAATAAATTCTAAGAAGCTTAATTATTCAATTGTGGTAAAAGTGTTTGGAAGCAACTTCCCAATGTATGTTATTACTGATGAGCTTCGTTGGTAATGGCCTAAATTTGGAAAATTTCACTTATCCAGCCTCGGTCTAGGCTAGGTTTTATGTTCTTTCTCCACTATGGAAGCTATGGAAGGTGTATTATTAGGTGGTCTTTGGTATGTTTGGGGACATATTGTTGGGCATGATAAGTGGACTGTAGATTTCTCACCTACCTCACTGAAAGGATTGTCATCGCCAATATGGGTAAGAATGCCGCACTTACCTCTTTATTGTTGGGATGACATTAATATAACTCGTATCGCTTCTATGGTTGGCACTCCCTTATTTCTAGATGGAAATATGTTCCAATGGAGCAAAAGGGAATTTGCTAGAGTTTGTATTTGTATAGGCCTTGACAAGCAACTCCAGTTGGGAGTTTGGATAGAAGGAAAGGATGGATGCTTCTTTCAAAAACTAGAATATGAAAAAGTTTCTAGTTTCTATTTTAAATGTGGGAAGATTGGTCACTTAGTTGAAGATTGTGCTCAGGAAATAAGAGGGGCTAATCCAGTTAGTTCTGATTATGAGAAGCAACATAATGGTAGCAATGCCAATTTAGATAGGCTGATTGAAGAAAATGAAGTGTCTTATGGCCCATGGATTCATGTCAAATATGGGAAGAAGAGAGTTGTTCTGGCTCCTTTTAGAGGTGGTTATAAACCTCTTACAAGAACTGTTGTAGTCTATGTAGTTAAGGAAAAACAAGCCAGGGAAAATATTACCAAAGAATTAAAGCTGTGGATTCTGTTCCATATAGTTTTGTAACAATGAAAACTACAGAAAATAAGGCATCAGCAGAATTTGGCAACTTGGGTTTGGCTGAAGGTGATGATCTGGAACATAGCATTGTAGTTCCAGTCGTTCAAAATGTTGATAAAGAGGCCTGTTCAAAGGACATGAATTGTGATAAGCCAATAGCTAAGTTGGTTAATTATGCTACAGATCCTATCATAGTACATGTAAATCAATTCAGTGCTTTAGATGCTGAATGTGGAGATGTAAATCAACTGCATATGGAAGTGATTGCTGGCAAAAGTGAAATAGAAGAAGGAGAAATTTCAGAAAGGATTCAGGAAGATCCTATGGCTTCAACTTTCAAAGATCCAAATCATGCTGAGAAGTTTACAAAAGATACAGGTGCTGCAGGGTCAAGAAAAATAAAGCTTCAGAAGGAACTTCACTCACTTGGTAAAAATAATCTTTAGCTAAGAAGTAGAAGAACAGATATTCAAAAGAAAAATGCTAATGGGAGCAATCCCATTAACATCCAAAAATGACTTATGTTATTTTTTGGAACTGTAGAGGGGCTAAGAAAGTGGAAGCCTCTCGATATTTAAGGGAAATAGTGAAGGATCACAATGCTTTGTTTGTTGGTTTGGTAGAAACAAAAATTTCTAATATGAATTCTCATGACTTCAATTTGTTTCTTGGGGATAAATGGGAGTACTATCTATTTCCAGCTGAAGGTCTTTCAGGTGGTCTCATGGATTGTTGGAGAAGTGATATTGCTTCCTTTAATTTCAAAGAAGCTAACTCTCAAGTGGTGATTGGTGAGCTCAATATAGCTAACAAAGGTATTTGAAATATAGCTAATGTTTATGGAAACAAAAATTGTTTCATTAGAAGGAATTTGTGGAGTTGCTTGGAGGCTATAGCAAATCTGAAATAGCCGGCCATTATAGGTGGAGACTTTAATTGCTTGCTAACACAGGAAGATAAAAAGGGAGGAAAAAAATTTGTATTTTCTGGAGTGCAAGACATGTATTCATTTATGAGTAATTGTGACTTCAATGAAGTAAGCATAGTAGGCCCAAAATACACTTGGTGTAACAACAAGGATGGAAAAGCTCGTATCTTGGAGAGACTTGATCAGTGCATTATCAAATCTGCAACTTTGAAGACCATTAAAGTGGCGGCTGTTAAGCATTTGGCAAGGCTGGCCTCCGACCATTGCCCAATTTTGCTGAAAATCTTCTCCTCGGGTTTTGGAAGAAATAGAATTATCATGTATGAAGAAGTGTGGGCTACATTCCCCGTATCATATGTTATTGTTTCAAGATCTTGGAAGAAGCCTATGAGAGGCAGCAATGTTGAAATTCTAAATGCTAAATTCAAGAGATCTTTAAAGGCTCTATTTTTTTGGAGTAGAGCCAAGCATAAGAGCCTAGAAGAATTAAAGAAAAGTCTTAAGGATGAAGTCCTTGAATGGAAAATGGAGGAATCTGCTGATGGTGGGCTTTCAGACAACAAGTTGGAAATATTAAGATCTAAAGTTTTTCAACTCAACTCAACAATAGGAAGGCTTTGTACTTGGTGGAGGCAAAGAGCAAAAATTCAATGGATAAAGGATGGTGATTCGAACTCTAAATTCTTCCATGCTTATGCCTCGGCAAGGAAGAATTCTAACTGGATCAAGCAAATTAAAAATGATGATGGTGAGACCTTGGAAGATCAAATGCAAATAGAGAATTATCTGTGTTGCTACTTCAATTTCAAGTGGAGGAAACGTCATTGCAGGTTGAACGGGTGGCCAAACCCATCTAATTCCCTGGATGAATAATATAAGAATATGCTTGAAAAGAAGTTTTCTTTTCAAGAGCTGGAAGAGGTGGTCAAAAATTTGGAGTGTAGCAAATCTCCAGGTAATGATGGTATCTCTCACTCCTTCATAAAATATTATTGGAATCTTATTAAAAATGATGTTTGGACGGCTATAAACTCCTTCTTCACAACTGGGGTTCTTTGTCCTGAATGGAAAGAAACCAATGTGATCTTGATTCCAAAGGTGAATAACCCTTTGACTGCTTCAAACTATCATCCTATTAGCCTTCGTAAACCTGTGTACAAAATTGTGGCCAAAATGTTATTAAATAGGATGACTATGTTATTCCCTAGAAATATTTCTAAGTATCAATATGCTTATGTAAGAGGGAGATCTATATCAGATCAGATTTTGCTTGCTGAGGAGTTCTTTAACAAATTTAAATATTCCAAATCTAAGAAGGGAATGATGGCTATTAAATTTGATATGGAACAAGCTTATGATAGCATGAGCTGATCCACTTTAGCACAAGTTCTTGAAGGCTTTGGGTTTCCAAAATTTTTTTTCTAATTTTATTTTGGAATGTATAAGAGAACCGAAATTTTCTATCTTATTTAATGGTAGGCAATCAGAGTGGATTGAAGCAAGAGTGGATTTAGGCAGGGGTGTCCTTTATTACCCTATCTGTTTATAATGTGTGCACAATTTTTAACATATGTCTTTGCTCAAAAGAGGAGAAATATTGGAATAAAGGTTGCTCCTAATGCTCCTTTAATCTCACATTTAATGTATGCAGTTGATATTATCTATTATTCTAAAGAAAATAGAAAAAGCATGAAGAAAAAAAAAAATCTTTGATGGCTATTGCAAGTGGATAGGCCAAAGGATCAATTGTATTAAAAGTTCTATTATTTTTGGATAATATGTGAATAGAAAGAAGAGAAGATCCCTTGCAAAGATTTTTTGGAGTCAAAGTTGTGGAAGAAATGGAGTATTTGGTCATCAAAATTGCATTTAGGAGATTGGTTTTTTCAGATTTTCAACATTTGTTAATTAGAGCAGCCAAGAGACTGAGCTCTTGGGGAAATAAATTTCTGTCATTAATAGGGAAAGTAGCTCTTATTAATTGAGCATGTCTCACTCTTCCAATTTTCTTGGTATCTCACTCACTTGTTCCAATGGGTGTTTTATATGAATTTGAAAATATGTTTAGAAATTTCATATGGAACAAGAATGATACAAACAAAGGACTTCATTATGTTGCTTGGGAGATCCTTTGTAGATCTAAAAAAGCTGGACGTTGGGGTATCCAATCTATAGTGAAGAAATCAGGTCCTCTAAGAGCAAAATTTGCTTGGAATCTCATTGATAGACCAAAATCATTGCTGAACAGAATGTTGATAGCAAGATATGGGCAGGATATATGGAGTATGGTTCAGCATAAAAATTCTTCATCTTCATGGAGAAATATTCTGAACGGGGCAAAATATCTTCATTCAAATGGCAAGGAAATTAATACTATCAATGACATGTGGATCTTAAATAGGTGCATCAACAAATGGCCGACATTTACAAGAAATATGGATGATGATACTGAAATGGTAGCAGGATTCGTGATGAATGGTAAGTGGAATGAAGAAAATCTAAAAGAATTTTTTGGTGCTGATCTGGTAAATGTTATAATGTCTATGCCATTTCATTCAAATTTACTAACTGATAAATTGGAGATGGTGTATAAGTATTTAGGCAACACTATTTTTTCCATGGCAACGGCTGTTTCAGAATTTTATGAAGATGAAGAAGATTATTGGTGCTGGATGAAGAAAGCTAAATTGAACCTAAGAATTTCTCTATTTTGGTGGAGGCTTAAGAGAAATGTGATTCCTAGTAATCACTTTTTGAATTATAGGAGACTAATTGAAGTTGATAGTTTCCCGAGAGGATGTCCTGGAGTTGAAAACCAAGAACATATTGTTATCTTCTTCAATAAGCTGCATCAAATATTCATGGTTCTGAATCAATGGGGTTTTAATACTCCATCATTTGATTCCCTGGAAGATTGTTATCAAGGATTGAAGCATCTTGCAAATTCAAATCCTTTCCTATGTAATCTGTTCTGTATCGTTATTTTCTTTTGTTGGAAGAGCAGGAACAAACCAATTCATCATGGGAAAGAAGACAGATCTTCATGTATAGCTGCAAACTCCATTTGCAATTCAATTGGATCTTTCAAGAAGGATCTCATTTGGGAGAACTATGATGTCAATCAGCTCTATGAGCTATCCTTACCATCTTGGCATCCTCCAGCTCCTAAATGGATAAAAATCAATGTAGATGCAGCATTAAGTCATACGAACAATGTTGGTATGGGAGGCGTTGTTAGAGATTGCAAAGGAAGATTATTATGTGCATTTGGATCAAATTGCATTCATTGGGATTGTTCTCAACTTGAAATGCTAGCTATTCTTTCTATTAAGAGATTTGTTCAGGATTGGATGTTTGAAGCTGAAGGTATAATAATTGAAGAAGATAACATAAATGTTATCAAATTCTTCAAGGAGGTTCTTAATAAGGTTGATCCAATTAACGTCAACATGGACCCAGGTGACTTGGATTTTCTTTTTCATTTCAAGCAAATAGTTTTTTCTTCATTCTAATAGAAATTGTAACAAGTTAGCGGATCTATGTGCTAACTTAGCTTTGATTTCAATTTTTTTTTGGGATGACATTAGTTCCAATAAAATTCCTCCATTCTCTAATTTGTTGAAGGAGGAATTTAATTGTTTGTAGTTCTCTTTGAATAAAATTTGCTATTTACATTTTCTCAAAAAAAAAAAAAAAAAGATCGTGGGTTGGGTAATTCCTTTCATGATTCTTCAATTGCCTAGAAGCATAGGCAATGACTCTTCCATTCTGCATCAGTACACAACCCAACCCTTTATGCGAGGCATCACTATAGAGCTGAAATCATATGACCCTGAGGGAATAGTCAACACCATAGCAGTTATCAAACACTGCTTTAACCTCTGGAAAGCTTCCTCACACTGAGACGTCTATTCAAACGTCACTGCTTTCTTAGTCAAACTAGATAGTGGAATAGCTATCTTTAAAACCCCTCAACAAATCTTTTATAGTAGCCTGCCAATCTCAAAAAGCTCTTCACCTTAATCACTGTAGTTGGTCTTAACCAATCTGCTATTGCTTGCACCTTATGCTGATTCACATATATCATCCCATCAGTGATCACATGTCCCAAAAAGTTCACACTCTTCAGCCAAAATTCGCACTTGGAGAACTTAACATATAGTTCATTTCCTTTCAATGAATATAACACAACCCTTAAAAGCGATTTGCATGTATCTCTTTATTTGGAGAATATACTGGTATATCATCTATGAATACTATCACGAATAGATCCATAAATGGCTTAAAGATTTTATTCATGAGATCTATAAACACTGTAGGAGCATTCGTCAAACCAAAAGGCATAACTACAAACTCATAATGCTCGTATCTAGTACTAAAAGCAGTCTTTGCAATGTCTTCCTCTCTAATATTGAGCTGATGATACCCTGATCTCAAATCAATCTTGGAAAATACTGAAGCACCTTCTAACTGATCAAACAAGTCATCTATTCTTGGGAGAGGGTACTTATTCTTCAATGTCAACTTATTCAGCTCTCTGTAATCTATACAGAGCCTTAGGCTTCCATCTTTCTTTTTCACAAACAGTATATGAGCACCCCAAGGGGAGGTACTAGGCCTGATGAATCACTTCTCAAGCAACTCTTGCAGTTGTTCCTTCAACTCCTTAAGTTCTTTTATTATCATTCTGTAAGGAGCATTAACAATAGGTTCAGCTCTTGCCACTAATTAAATAGAGAAATATATTTCTCTATTTGGAGGTAAGCTAGGTAAATCATTTGAAAATACTTCTAGAAATTTCTAGACAATTGGGATATCTTTCAGCTCTCTTTCTATCTTCATCTCCTCCTTAACATAGGCTAAGAAGCCTTTATATCCTTTATTCAACATCTGAAAAACCTTCAGGGATGTCATAATTATAATTGTTACCTCTTTATCCTCTTGAAATTTGAATTTCTCCTCTCCTGACATACAAAAATTAACATCCTTTTTATTACAATTTATTGTCATGAAATGAAAATATAACCAATCCATGCCTAAGATTGCATCAAACGCAGATATAAGTAATACAATCAGATCCACCTCTAAGTTTTTATTATAAATCCTCATTTCCACATGACATTTCTGCTTAGCTTTCATATGATTTCCATTAGACATTAAATCTGACAGTGATTTAATCATAACTGTTACAAGAAAATTAATTGTTCTAACAAAATTCTCAGAAATGAAGGAATGTGACGCTCCATATCAAACATAATTCTAACAGTTCTATCACACAAAAGGATTGTCCCTAATCATAAAAGTTATATAATTCATTTATAAAATATGTCATTTATTATTCGTTCATTTCATATAAAATATTTTATTGACATTTAATTAAAGTACATACTTATAACCACGTCAGGAGACCCCATAGCTTCTTGTTGGGATAATCCATAGACTCGAGGCTGAACATTCTGACGAGTTTAACCTTAAGAAGGCGTAGAAGCTGTAAACTCTACAGCTCTTGGTCTACCAGCTGTCCTTTGAGTATTGTTGCTTGACCTAACCTCTGTACGTAGCAGATCACTGTCCTAAAAGAGGGCATAACTTCACCATATGTCCAAGCTAATGGAACCATAAATAAGTATTAGTGCCAGAGAGACACTCTCCCTTATGCAGTCTCCCACACTAACTAAATAAAGTTGCAGTTGAAGCACTGCTATCAGAGTTGCTGGATCTAGGCTTCTTCCAAGTAGACACCCCAGATTGAGAAGACTAAGCAAATTGGGACGGCTTTAACCTGTCATCCATCTTCCTTTTCTAAAAATCCCTCCTCTTCTTAGTTATATGCTTGTCCATCTCAATCCTTCTATCTCTTTCCACTAAAATAGAATAATCTTTTATTCTAAAAGGAATGAGTGGTTGTCTTATTATGTCCTTTAATCCATTTAGGAAGCGGTGACACTTCTCTTCAGCATTTGGTATCAAGTGAGGGGCATACCTGAACAACATTGTAAATTCTGCCTCATACTGAGAAATAGATCGATCTCCCGGAACCAATCTGTTGAACTTATCCTGAATCTGTCTCCTGGCTGACATAGGCACATACCAGCCTCTGAATATTTTCACAAACTCCTCCAAAGTAACTTGGCTTCTTGGTCTTCCTCCAAAGGTCTCTTGCAATTGACTCCTCCACCACCTTTCTACCTCGCCATCAAAGGTATAAGTATTCAGTGTACTCTCCTATCCTATGGGCAAGACATGCCCTCCAGGATCTTCTTTATTCATATAAGCTAGTCTTCAGCCTCTATCGATCCGCCATTTGAAAATAACAGAGGCTTCATATCTTGAAATAATTTCAAGTTCTTGTCCATAGTATGACTTCCACTTCCACTACCATTGCTCTGAGTTTGGGAGGTCTTTATCATATGAGTCATTGCTTACATCATCTGAGAGATTGACTCCATAGTTGAACTATCATTATTCCTCTGAGGTTCTGCTATTGCTAGTAGCTTCCTCCCTTCCTCCACATCAATGTCATCAGTGACATTCTACTTATGATCCATATTCTTGAGATAGAATATAACAATCATAAGGTGCATAATTCATAAATTTTACACTTCCTACACATTTTAAGGCTCATATAATTCTCCTATAGGCTTTTTTATTGATCATTATTAAACATTTGTTCTAATACCACTCTTATCACGACCCGGCCCGGCTAGCCCGAAATAACGGGGTGGGAATAATCGGTTGTACGGAAAGAACATATAAACCATATCATCAAATTCATTTCTTTCAACAATAAGACATAAACTTTATCATACATATACATTAAGAAAGAGCCACCAAAAATAACAAATTGAAAGTTCCAAAAGTATCCTCAAACCACTAAAAACATAAACAAACATAAATTTCAACAATTACATAATCTCCAACAAACTTCACAGATACAAACCACTGACTCAACAGATACATAAAATATAAAAACCTTTCTTCCTGAGATTTTCTATGAAGATAGGTGTATTGTCATCTCATAGCCATTATTTTTCAGAATGATCTCCTAAAAAAGATTCCAACAAGCAGGGGTGAGTTTATTCGCTCAGCAGGTAATTCACGTCTTTCATAAAAAATTGTAAAATCATAAAAAATCATTAAAGGACGATCAAACTTGCATAAATTCATAACATTACATATAATAAACCTTTTCATTTATTTTTCCTCAATCATAAACCTTTCATTTACCTTTTCCTTAACATTATCTTTCATATTTTATAGAAAACATAATGAAACCAATATTATGCATAATGACTATAATATCATCTTTCTCGGATGTGCCCATAAATTCTGTACTGATCAGGTACACATTATCATTTAGTCATTTCTTTACCATTAGCTCTAACGAGCCTCCTTTACCATTTAGCTCTTTCGAGCCCCTTTACCATTTGAACATTTTGAGCCCCTTTACCATTTAGGCACTCCGCATCAGCATGCACATTCTCATATTATAATTTCTTTCAGTTATATGCGTAATAAGAACAAAAGTGAATCAAAACTCATGTGTTGAAAACATAAAAACATTAAATCTAAACTTAATATGAAAGTTCACCAATTTCATATAATAAAAGACTTGAATATGTCACTTGCCAAAAAAAAATGAAATTGATCATACTTTGTATAACATGAAAAATTCCAACCTTTTTGCATTGAATAAAATAACGAAACATAGATATGAAATTTTTACCAAATACATGAATACCTACCTCTCTTAAGCACAATACTTCCTCAAATTGTCGCTTTGACAGAGCTCTCTTACCTTAACGATCACAACCTAAAATAATCACAAAAAGAAGTGTCACAATTCAATTCCTTAAGGTTTAATCTAATTTCAAAGTCTAAAATCTTCATTTTCCCTCTAATTATTCCCTACAATGATTAATAAATCTTTAAATCATTTAACCTAAATTTTTTGGAATTATTATAAATCCAACTTTTAGAAATCCCTAAATCAAGAATTTTCATCATAACATTAAGCTAAACATTTCCCTAAACATAATTAATAATTAGGTTAATTATTTTTGGATTAAATTAATTAGGAAATTACTAAAAATGAAAATTATTACAAAAATTTGAATTTTTGTTTTAAAAACATTCCTAAGGCCCTTAGAAACAACTTTTGTAAAAGCACTTCATAGAAATTAAATTTTAGGTAAAAGCCCTAATTTTCTTGCTTCTAAAATTTCTCCAAAAAATTCATTTCCATCGTTAAATTATTTCCCTAATCCTTTCTTAAAGGTTTCGTAAAGAAAATTTGAAACAAAACCAAATTTTGTAAAACCCTAGAATTTTCATCTCCAAATAACTTTAGATCAAGAGGGATTCATTTCGAAACAATCATACCTTAAAATTCCCTTTGTCGTCCTATTCGATTTTCACTAAGTTTCTCGCCGGAAGAATGTCATCTGAACCACCCCTGCCGAGTAATGCGGTCTGCCTGTCCGCCCCCTTTTTATCGGTTTCGGCCGAAATACACAAATGGGTAGGGATGCAAACGAACCGAGCCGAGTCGAGTATGTGAGTGTTCATGTTTGTGTTCATTTAATATCAACTTGTTCAAGTTTGGTTCATGTTTGTTCGAGCTTTAGCATTTGTGTTCATGTTTGGTTCATTTAAATTAAGGAGTGTTCATGTTCGGTTCATGTTCAGTTCATGTTCGTTCGTTTAGTGTTTATCGAGCTTGTTCACGAACATATTTAACGAATTTTTTTAACTATCAAACAAACACGTTCATGAACATATAAAGCAATTGTCTATGTAACAAAGATAATGGTTATTTATATTTATTAATTCTATAGTCAAATATTAATTATTTTTTTTGAGCTTATTCACGAGTTCAAAATTGAACGTGAATCGAGCTTTTATCGAGCTTAATGTCGAGCTTGTTCGCAAACTTCAAATGATGTTGGTCACGAACATAAATGAGCCGAACGCATTAGTGTTCAAGTTTGTTTATTTAAGAATTGAGTATTTAAATATTGTTCAAATTTGTTTGTTTAGTTAACTAAACAATCGCAAACGAGCTTTAATCGAACCGAACAATGAGTAGCTCGCCAAACGTTTGGTTCTCTTGCAGCCCTACAAATGGGGGAGAGTGGGGAGGGTTCGATTTTCTTAATAGTGAGAAATGGGATTTGCCAAATGAACTAATTGTCCTTAAACAATTCTGGCAATTCATTTGCTTAGGGGTAAAATCGGTATTTAGAGACTTCTAAAATTTTTATCACTCAAAATATACAAAATTAATCATATGTTCTATATATCAAAATGATCAGAATTTTACGTAGAATTTTATGAAATTATTTTTCGTCAAAATTCATTAACTTTGAATTTTTCACTTAAGTTTCGTCATGACGCATCGAAAAGCGTGCGACGACCTACGATCATCGTTTTCAGGTTTTACACTGACAGCAAACATAAACTGCAATAACATTCGCAGACCAAACTAATTTTTCGTGTTTATAGTTGCAACTTATTTTTCGAACATAGTAGACAACATTACAATAAATTTTACCCTTCATAGGATTATGTTGAATTTTTTGTGGGGGAAAATATCTGCTTATTTTTGTTATATTGTATTTGAGAAAAAAAATTAAAATAGTTCTTTGGTTATTTCTATGTAATTAATTTAGTCCAAAAGTATCACATTTCTGTAACTTAGTCCATTGACAACAAAATTGATGTCAAATGATCCTTCTGGAATTAAATTTGAATTAATTTTTAAAAGTTGAGATTATATTAATATTAATTTTGAATCTCAATTTCAGTTAAAATTTGAATCTTATTTTGTGGCTCTTTTTCACATTGTGAACCATTGCACCTTTTTTTTTTGTCAAGAGTAATGGTATTCTTTCCAAAGTCATTAATCAAAGTTTTCAAATTAATCTAGGTGCATAAATATTAATTGAAGAGTGAAATCCAGAATAAAAAAAACATCACAATTGCAATAAAAAATTAATGTAGTCTAAATAAGAGACATGAAATTTGACAATCTTAATTATTAATTAAGTTATTATTAAAAACCAAAGATTTTCATAGTTAAACACATATTTCAGAAACAAGACATGTTTACTTATATTGATATAAAAAAGATATTACAATCACTGCAATTGATATCAATACACACAATCTAGAGAAAATAAAAAAAAAAAATCCAAAGAAATGCAACAAAACAACAACAAACACATGAACCATAACAACTCAAAACACAAAATAGAAAAAGCAACAATCACTCGGACGGTCCCTAATCTGGAGGAGGAGGACGTTAAGTATTGAAGAAGGTAAAATAACTGCTTACTAAGAGCATGTTATTGTTTAAATCATTCATTTGCTCTCTTATGAAGCTCATATCCTGATTGTAGCAATTTTCAAATTGATCAAAATGAGTCTCTAGCTGATCAAATCTTTGAACTAAATTTTTATAATTTGTATCATTGGTTGGTGCTGGTTCGGCTTCAGGTTCCTCCTAGTGTCACTGATGATGTGTGCCTTAGTTGTGTCATCATTTTTGAAAATTGCTCTGAATGATGCATCATTGTAATAGAGCAAATCTTCAAACTCCTGATCAGGATGAGTCAAACCATATTTCTTTTCCAGAATATAGGCAACTAGATGTCCTAAAGCAATATTCATTTTTCTTTTCTGATCAGCATGACCTATTTTAGAAAGTCAAAAAAGATAGTCAAGAATTAACTAGGCTTCATCTATAGGTTTTTTAGTCATGACCATAAAAGTGACCATAGAAAGAAGTGGAGTTATGTTCACTCTATCACCAGCCTTAGGGATAATGGAAGTTCTAAAGACATGCTGTATGATTCGTGCAATTTTCACAAGACCAGATACTCTAGCCACATGTTCATTCACATTATTCCCTCTAATCACTTGATTGATTCCAGACCACGAATAGTCATCGGTATTGATCAGATAATTTGCTCTATCCCCTTCAGTTCTTAAGTTTAGAAATGCTCCTAAGTCATGCTTAGTAATTTCTACTTTTTGTTTAAAGACAAAGGAGTAGACTACAGACTGACAAGGGCCAAAGGACATATTAGCTAGGAAATAGTGAAAAGTCTCTTTATTGTAAGGATGAACCAGAGTAAGAATAAAATTAAATTGGGTCGAGGCGAACAGGTTCATTACTTGGAAAGTAAGATTTTCTTGAAGTAGAATCCTAGAGTGTGTAATTTTTGCAGAGGCAAATTGAGAAAAAGATTCCTCATTTTCCTTAGACAGAAAGTTCTCTGAAGGATTCCTATGTGGTTTCTTTGCTATGACCTTCTACCTCTTACTTGAACTAGCCATCTAAAAAGGACTGATCTAAAGAACAAAAGAGATTTAAAGTGATGTTTAGAGTGTGATAGATAAGTACAAAAGCCTGCCAATTTATTGAAAAAAATGGCATGTTCGTACTGGACGAAAAAATATTTGTCCCGGACGAATAAAAAATTCATCCCGTACGAAATATTTTTGTACAGATGATTCAATGCGTCAAAATTAAACGACTTTTCGTAATCAACACAACTTACAATGCGTCCTTTCGTACAGACTTTTAACCAGTCTGATCGTACAGACAAACATGTGTTCGTCCCTGGACGATCAGAACTCATATCGTTTTAATGGTAGTTGAAACCGTCCCCTACATCGAACTGACATGTGTTCGAACAGACGAAGCAAAGGTTCGTACAGATGAAGTTCGTATTAATATCTGTCTTATCCATTCAATTGTTATATTCATTCGTCCCGTCGTTTGAAAAAAATAAAAATTTGTCCCAGATGATCGTAATGATCGTACAGATGAAGTATATTAAAAGCTATCTTCAAACGGGTAAAAAACGGATAGATTGTTACAATACACATATCGTCCCGTACGAAATGATTTCGTCCCGGATGATGATGACACAAAAAATAAATTTCAGAAACAAAACAAAATAAAATCATTCTCACACATCAAAATTAAGAAACACAACAACAATAAAATAACAAACACAAAAACATTAACCCAAAAAATATCAATGTTGCATAAAATATTTTTATTTAAGCATTTAAATCAATCACACCAAGCCTTGTTCTTAGTGCACTGAAAGTACAAAGGCTAATGGTTTTGTAAAAATGTCTGCAAGTTGATTTTCAGTAGAAACATGAGTGAGTTCAATTTCTTCTTTGGGCACATGATCCCTTGTGATATGATGCCTTATGTCTATATGTTTGGGTCTTGAATGTTGAGTATGATTTTTAGAAATGCAAATAGTACTAGTGTTATCACAACAAATAGGAATAGTGCCTATAGACAATCCTAAATCAATCAACTACTATTTTAACCAAAATACTTATGCCACACAACTTCCTAAAGCAATGTATTCAGCTTCAGCTGTGGATAGAGCCACTGAATTTTATTTTCTACTGGACCAAGAGACTGAAGAATTTCCAATAAATTGACATATTCCAGAAGTACTCTTTCTATCAACTATACAACCTGCAAAGTCAGAATCTGAATATCTAATTATATCAAATGAAGAGCTAAATTTAGGATACCAAATTCCTAAGTTCTGAGTTCCTAAAAGATATCTCAAAATCCCTTACACTGCTGTCAAATGTGATTCTTTTAGATCATATTGAAATCTAGCACACAAGCAAACACTAAACATGATATCGGGTCGGCTAGCAGTTAAATATAATAAAGATCCAATTATCCCTCTAAACTTCTTTTGATCAACAGATTTTTCCTTAGGATCCTTATCCAAATTTTCTTCCAATTTTTCTTCCAAATTTATTCTTTCAATCTTTTGGGTGTTATCCTCAATTTCATCATCTAAAATATTTGGCATTTCCAAATTTCCTGATTCATCAAATATAACATGTGTGGTCTCCTCAATTCTTAAAGTTCTTTTATTGAATACTTTAAAAGATTTTCCAACACTTGAGTATCCAACAAAAATTCCTTCATCTAATTTTGGATCAAATTTTTCTAAGGCAGATTTTTTATTATTATGAATGAACACCTTGCAACCAAAAACATGCAAATGTGATAAATTAGGTGTTCTATCTTTTAGCAACTCATATGGATTTTAATTTAATTTAGATCTTATGTTCACCCTATTCAGAACATAATATGCAGTGCTAACCGTCTCAGCCCAAAAATATCTAGGAAGAGAGTATTCTGCCAACTTTGCTCGGGCGGCTTCTATTAATGTTCTATTTTTCCTTTTCACTACCCCATTCTGCTGAGGGGTTCTAGGTGCAGAAAAGTTGTGATCAATTCCTTTTTCTTTACAAAAATATTCAAATCTCTCATTCTCAAATTCTCCTCCATGATCATTTTGTATAGAAATAATTTCACACCCTAATTTCCTTTGAATCCAAGTCAAAAAATTTCTAAATTTCTCAAATGAATCACTCTTATGAAATAGAAATCTAACCTAAGTGAATCTTGAGTAATCATCCACAATAACCAATCCGTATACCTTCCCTCCTAGACTTACAGTTCTAACTGGTCCAAAAAGATCCATGTGTAAAATTTCCAATACTAGTTCTAAGATCCTTATTAGACTGAAAAGAGGACCACCTGTTTTCCTAATTGACATGCACCACAAAGGTGATCCTTAGTAAAATCTAGTTTTGGTATGCCTATCACTAAATTCTTTTGGGTAATCCTCCTAAGATTATTCATGCTAGAATGACAAAATCTTCTATGCCAAAGCCATGATTCATCAGAAACCATTTTCAAACAAAAAAAAGTTGGAGACTGAATGCAATTTAAATCTAGCATATAAACATTATTTACTCTTTTTCCATTCAAAACATCTTTATCATTTAGGCTTAATATGCAACTAGTAGGAAAAAATTTTACACAATAACCCTTATCACATAGTTGACTTATACTTAACAAATTATGCTTTAAGCCTTCAACTAATAACACATTATCTGCAAAAAAGTTTTTATGATTTTCAATCATACCTGATCCAACCACCTTCTTTGTGGTATTATCTCCAAGTGTAACATTGCCTCAACTCCTGGCTTCCAGTGTTATGAATTGAGTTGTATCTCCAGTCATATGCTTTGAACATTCGCTGTCTAGGTACCATATGCTCTCACAAGATCTTATATGAGTGCGACCCTGCAAAATTATCAAATGTTAGACCTGGGAACCCAAACAAGTTTGGGTTCATCTTTTAGCAATTTATAATAAGATGCATGTATGAAATATCTAGGTTTATGCATCTTAGGTCTCCACACCAAATTAATTTTAATCTTCAAAGTACAGGTGTGAGCTATATGTCCAAACAATCCACAATTATTATATTTTATATTAAAAAATGAATTCCTAAGTCTTTTAACATTCATCTGTCTTTTTGAGGGATTACATAAATTTAGGATACATAATAGGATTAGTAAAATCTTCAACTTTAGGTGGCATCCTATTTTCCTCGATAGCTTTTATCATTAATTTGTAAAATGAATTCATATCTTCCAAAATGCTATTTGTATAATTGCTTCTATAAAGTTTGCTCTCAAATTCATCTTTAAATTTCTTAAAATCTTTCTCGAGCTCTGTAGGATGATTTTAAATTCTCATTATTTTTATTCAAGTCATCAAACTCATCAAGTAATTTCATGTGGTTGTTATCAATCAAAGCATGATCTTTCCTAAGGATTTCATGTTCCTTTTTAAGTTCTTTAAATTTTAGACTTAGACTAGCATGCATTTTCTTTATTTTTCTATATGCATCATGCATGTGTTCAGAAACTTTAAATAATTCATCATAAGTTAAGTCACATACCTCTTTTTGATCTGAGTGATCAAGATTGCCAGCCATTAAGCACAAATTAGTGACGTCTTCTTCTTTTTCAATCTCTGATGAATATGAAGTTGAGCCCACCCAGAAAGCTTTTTAAAACTTGTTTCTGCGCTTCTTTATAGTAGGTTTCTCCTCTATCTTTTTCTTGCTAGGATTGGCTTTGAGTTTAGGGCAATCTGTCTTTATATGTCCAGGTTTTCTGCACTCATAGAAAATAACTTCATTTAAAACCTTATTATTTCTATTGAATTTAACTCTATTTCATTGCTGGCATTTCTTGTGCTTCCTTTTCAAAAAGTTTTTAAATTGTCTAGTCATTAAAGTGATGTCTTCATCATCCTCAGGTTGTGAGTGTTCACTCTCAGACTCTTCCACATTCAGTACTATGTTCTTTTCCCTTTGTGGTTCACCTGCATCAATCTTTCTTTGGCTAACTCCTTACTCGTAAGTAATAAGCGAACCAAGAAGATTGTAAATAGAATAAATGTTTATATCTTTAGACTCTGTAATTGTAGTAATTTTAGCATCATAAGAAGTAGGTAAACAACGAAGAATCTTATTAACCATTTCAGCATTCGTTAGTTCCCTACCAAGTGCATGCAAAGAGGTGACTATTTAAGTGAATCTTGTGTACATATCAGAAATGGATTCATTAGGTTTCATGCGAAACAGTTCATAATCATGCAACAAGATATTAAGTCTAGATTATTTAACTTCATTAGTCCCCTCATATGTTATACAAAGTCTATCCCATATGTCCTTTCCACTTTTGCAAGTGGAAACCCGCATGTAGTCTTCTGATTTTAAAGCACAAAAGAAACTATTTAAGCATTTAGTGTTTAGTTGTGCTAAGTCACGTTCTTCTACAGTCCAGTCTGCAAAAGGTGTTTCAACTCTAACTCCATCAACTAATCTAGTTGGTTTTGTATATCCTTCTTGGACTATGATCCACATACGATAATCAAGTGACTGTAAGAAAGTAGACATGCGTGTTTTCCAAAAATCAAAAGGTATTTTTTCAAATAGTGAAGGTTTAGTAATAGAGTAACCCTTAGGTGTGTTTCGGTTTCCAAATGTAGCCATCTACGTTAATCAAAAAATAGTTTAAACTTATATTTTTGAAACTAAGCTCTGATTCCACTTGTTCAGTCTAGTGAATAGGTTGTTAAACCTAAGTTAATGTCCCACGGCTATCAAGTGGGGGGGGATGAATTGAAAGTTAAAAATTATCCCTATTTTAGATGTGTTGAATCAAAAATAAATTTAATGAATTTTTATAAAAAGTTTTTAAACCACAACTTTTTAAACGGTAAAATGCGAAAAAATAAAAAAATAATAAAAATAAATGACACAAGATTTATAGTGGTTCGGTCTAAACCAGACCTACATCAACTTCCCAGAAGCACCCTCTAAGTATTGCACTAATACCAATAGTGTCTCTCCTTTTGCACCCACAGCAAGGCGGAGAAGCCTTTACAAACACTCTTTCCACCACTACCCGGTGCGGCAGAGAACCGTCGTCCTTTTACACTATCCCTGGTGTTGGCAGAGAACCATCCGTCCTTTCACACTCTCCTAGTGTGGGCAGAGAACCCTTCGTCCTTTCACACTCTCCTAGTGTGTTCACACTCTCCTAGTGTGGGCAGAGAACCCGATCTTCTTAACAGATCTCCTCACAAGAAATCTAAAAAGAAGAAAGAAAAGAGTGAAGTAATCTCAAATCACAAGTAGGAAATGTTACCTTTAAACACAAGGTAAAGTCTTCACGCTCCAGTGGAAGAAATCCTTCTTTGAATGCTCTCTCTCACTCTCTCCTTGAGTCTTCTTTCAATAGGCACAAAGATCAATGACCAAAAAGAATGGGTGGCAGTAAAAATTGGACCTTATATAGGAGAGACAAGAAAAACCGTACAAAACTACAAAATTTTCAAGTTAACACAAATTGAATCATCCGATACGATCGTGGATCATCCCGAACGATTTTACTTAAAGTGTCGGAAATGATCCAAATGAATATTGGTACGAATTGGGTTCATACACGATTATCATCCCGTACGAACTAGGTTCATCTGGACGATCAGTTATTCCATAGGTCGGTTCCCAAATAGTGCAGAACGCCGCCAGAATGTGAAGTGGTTATTCACTTCATCCTGGGACGATTTGGATTTCGTCTGGATGAAATTTTTACAAAGAAGAATTTGTCCTGGGACAATTTGGATTTCGTCTGGATGAAATTTTAACAGAGAAGAATTCATCCTGGGACGATTTGGATTTCGTCTGGACAAAATTTTTACAAAGAAGAATTCATCCTGGGATGATTTGGATTTCGTCTGGACGATCAAGACTTAGAAAAATTTTCTCAATTCCTAATCGTTCCATTGCTCTTACGAGGAAATAACTGACCTGATCGTCCTGTACGAACTAGATTCGTCTCGTATGATAAGTACAAATTTTGTAAGATCTCCTTAAGTGTGTGTGTGTGTGTGTTTATTCACTCAATTACAATCACTCCCTCTCAATTCAAAGAATAATTTAGAGCTCAAACATGCAAAGTATTTATGCTGAATTTGATTCGAAGTCTTCATAGTTTGGAGTTCAATTTTCCCTGAAATGTTAGTACACACAAGAGAGAAAAACAATTCTTCCAAAAAGTGTTAGGAAATAATTGCACATAAAACAATAATATTTGAAATCATCAAAGCTATACAAGTTGCAAGAATGTAACATAAGCAAGTAGCAACTTTCTTAATAATCTCCTCTTTTTTGTTGATGACAAAATAATTATTGTTTGTTGAATTTCAAATTTTAAGAATTTCCTAAACTCCCCCTGAATTAATGAGTACGTGAAAATAAGGGGTCTTTGTACACAAAAATGTTTAAATTTTAATAACAACAACAACAAACAAAACAAAACAGACAAAACCAAACGACAACAACAACAATAAACCAAACAAAACAGACAAAACCAAACGACACGATCACAACAAATAACAAAAAATTATTTCTCTCCCTTTTTGACAATAGCAAAAAGTCAAGAAGAAACTTGAAATGCAAGTAGACATATGAAAATCAGTTGAGAATTCATTATTAAAAGTGATTGTAATAAAGTTATGCAAATAAAATTAATACATTAGATAAATCATAATAATTCATAGAATTCAAGAATAGACAAAACTTAGATAATAAAAAATTTATCAAACAACATGAGTCAACTTAGAAAATTAGATAGAGACATTATTGTAAAGAGGATGAAAAGAAAAAATTATATATTTTAAAATTCAATATACATGAATGAACACAAAATCAACTTGAATAAGAAGATTAAAAGAGTCTGAAAAGAAATAACTAACACAAGTGGCGCTTAGCGCATCTTTTTTTTTTATTGGGCTTATTTTGTGCCTCTTTTTCACATTGCGAACCATTGCACCTTTTTTTTCGTCAAGAGTAATTGTATTCTTTCCAAAGTCATTAATCAAAGTTTTCAAATTAATTTAGGTGCATAAATATTAATTTAAGAGTGAAAATTAGAATAAGAAAAAACATCACAATTGCAATAAAAAATTAATGTAGTCTAAATAAGAGACATAAAATTTGACAATCTTAATTATTATTAAGTTATAAGCTAAACTTAAATTTAGAAAAATTAAATTTTCTAATGAGTATAATTTTTAATTTGCATTTTAAGATTATAGCACTGATAAGAAAATAAAAAACAAAGATTTCCATAGTTAAACATACATTTCAGAAACAAGACATGTTTACTTATATTGATATCAAAAAGATATTACAGTCACTGCAATTGATATCATTACACACAATCTAGAGAAAATAAAAAAAAAATCCAAAGAAATGCAACAAAACAACAACAAACACATGAACCATAACAACTCAAACACAAAACAGAAAAAGCAATAATCACTCGGACTGTCCCTGATCTGGAGGAGGAGGAGGTTGAGTATTGAAGAAGGTAAAACAACTGCTTACTAAGAGCACATTATTGTTTAAATCATTCATCTGCTCTCTTATGAAGTCTATATCCTGATTGTACCGATTTTCAAATTGATCAAATTATTGATCAAAATGAGTCTCTACCTGATCAAATCTTTGAACCAAATTTTGATAATTTGTATCATTGATCGGTGCTGGTTCGGCTTCAGGTTCCTCCTCAGTGTCACTGATGACGTGTGCCATAGTTGTGTCATCATTTTTGAAAATTGCTCTGAATAATGCATCATTATAATAGAGCAAATCTTCAAACTTCTGATCAGAATGAGTCAAACCATATTTCTTATCCAAAATATATGCAACTAGATGTCCTAAAGCAATATTCCTTTTTCTTTTCTGATCAGCATGACCTATTTCAGAAAGTTCAAAAAGATAGTCAAGAATTAACTAGGCTTCATCTATAGGTTATTTCGTCATGATCTTAAAAATGTCCATAGAAAGAAGTGGAGTTATGTTCACTCTATCACCAGCCTTAGGGATAATGGAAGTTCTAAAGACATGATGTATGATTCGTGCAATTTTCACAATACCAGATACTCTAGCCACATGTTCATTCACATTATTCCCTCTAATCACTTGATTGATTTCAGACCATGAATAGTCATCGGTATTGATCAGATAATTTGCTCTATCCCCTTCAGTTCTTAAGTTTAGAAATGCTCCTAAGTCATGCTTAGTAATTTCTACTTTTTGTTTAAAGACAAAGGAGTAGACTACAGATTGATAAGGGCCATAGGACATATTGGCTAGGAAATAGTGAAAAGCCTCTTTCTTGTAAGGATGGACCAGAGTAAGAATAAAATTAAGTTGGGTCGAGGCGAACAGGTTCATTACTTGGAAAGTAAGATTTTCTTGAAGTAGAATCCTAGAGGGTGTGATTTTGGCAGAGGCAAATCGAGGAAAAGATTCCTCATTTTCCTTAGACAGAAAGTTCTCTAAAGGATTCCTATGTGGTTTCTTTGCTATGACCTTCTGCCTCTTACTTGAACTAGCCATTTGAAAAGGACTGATCTAAAGAACGAAAGAGATTGAAAGGGATGTTTAGAGCTTGACAAATAAGTACAAAAGCCTGCCAATTTATTGAAAAAAATGGCATGTTCGTACTGAATGAAAAAAAAATTCGTCCCAGAAGAATAAAAAATTCATCCCATACGAAATATTTTTGTACAGACGATTCAATGCGTCAAAATGAAACGACTTTTAGTAATCAACACAACTTACAATGCATCCTTTCGTACAAACTTTTAACCAGTCTGATCGTACAGACGAACACGTGTTCATCCCTGGACGATCAAAACTCTTATCATTTCAATGGCAGTTGAAACCGTCCCCTTCATCGAACTGACATGTGTTCGAATAGACGAAGCAAAGCTTCATACAGATGAAGTTCATATTAATAACTGTCTTATCCATTCAACTGCTCCATTCATTCGTCTCGTAGTTTGGACGATCGTAATGATCGTACAGACGAAGTATATTAAAAATTGTCTCAAACGGGCCAAAAACGGACAGATTGTCACAATACACATATTGTCCCGGATGATGATGACAAAAAAAAAATTCAAAAACAAAACAAAATAAAATCATTCACACACATAAAAATTAAGAAACACAACAACAACAAAACAACAAACACAAAAACATTTACCCAAAAAATATCAATGTTGCATAAAACATTTTTATTTAAGCATTTAAATAAATCACACCAAGCCTTGTTTTTAATGCACTGAAAGTATCAAAGGCTAATGGTTTTGTAAAAATGTCTGCAAGTTGATTTTTAGTAGAAACATGAGTGAGTTCAATTTCTCCTTTAGGCACATGCTCCCTTATGATATGATGCCTTATGTCTATATGTTTGGTTCTTGAATGTTGAATATGATTTTTAGAAATGCAAATAGCACTAGTGTTATCACAATAAATAGGAATAGTGCCTATAGACAATCCTAAATCAATCAACTATTGTTTTAACCAAAGTACTTCTGCCACACAACTTTCTAAAGCAATGTATTCAGCTTCAGTAGTAGATAGAGCCACTGAATTTTATTTTCTACTGGACCAAGAGACTAAAGAATTTCCAATAAATTGACATGCTCCAAAAGTACTCTTTCTATCAACTATACAACCTGCAAAGTCAGAATCTGAATATCTAATTATTTCAAATGAAGAGCTAAACATAGGATACCAAATTCCCAAGTTCTGAGTTCCTAACATATATCTCAAAATCCTTTTCACTGCTGTCAAATGTTATTCTTTTGGATCAGATTGAAATCAAGCACACAAGCAAACACTAAACATGATATCGGGTCGGCTAGCAGTTAAATATAATAAAGATCCAATTATCCCTCTAAATTTTTTTTGATCAACAGATTTTCCCTTAGGGTCCTTATCCAAAGTTTCTTTCACATTTTCTTCCAAATTTATTCTTTCAATCTTTTGGGAGTTATCCTCAATTTCATCATCTAAAATATTTGGCTTTTCCAAATTTCCTGATTCATGAAATATAACATGTGTGGTTTTCTCTATTCTTAAAGTTCTTTTATGGAATACTTTAAAAAATTTTCCAACACTTGAGTATCCAACAAAAATTCTTTCATCTGATTTTGGATCAAAATTTTCTAAGGCAGATTTTTCATTATTATGAATGAACACCTTGCAACTAAAATAATGCAAATGTGACAAATTAGGTGTTCTATCTTTTAGCAACTATTAGGGTTTTTTATTTAATTTAGATCTTATGTTTACCCTATTCATAACATAACATGCAGTGCTAACCGCCTCAGCCCAAAAATATATAGGAAGAGAGTATTCTGCCAACTTTGCTCGGGCGGCTTCTATTGATGTTCTATTTTTCCTTTTCACTACCCCATTCTTCTGAGGGGTTCTAGGTGCAGAAAAGTTGTGATCAATTCCTTTTTCCTTACAAAAATCTTCAAATCTCTCATTCTCAAATTCTCCTCCATGATCACTTTGTATAGAAATAATTTCAAACCCTAATTTGCTTTGAATCCAAGTCAAAAAATTTCTAAATTCCTCAAATGATTCACTCTTATGAAATAGAAATCTAACCTAAGTGAATCTTGAGTAATCATCCACAATAACAAATCTATATACCTTCCCTCCTAGACTCACAGTTCCAACTGGTCCTAAAAGATCTATGTATAAAATTTCCAATACTAGTTCTAAGATCCTTATTGGATTGAAAAGAGGACTTCACCTGTTTTCCTAATTGACATGCATTACAAAGGTGATCATTAGTAAAATCTAGTTTTGGTATACCTCTCACTAAGTTCTTTTGGGTAATCCTCCTAAGGTTCTTGATGCTAGAATGACAAAATCTTCTATGCTAAAGACATGACTCATCTGAAACAGTTTTCAAACAAAAAGCAGTAGGAGACTGAATGCAATTTAAATCTAGTATATAAATATTATTTACTCTTTTTTCCATTCAAAACATCTTTACCATTTAGGCTTAATATGCAACTAGTATGAAAAAATTTTACACAATAACCCTTATCACATAGCTGACTTATACTTAACAAATTATGCTTAAAGCCTTCAACTAATAACACATTGTCTATAAAAAAGTTTTTAAGATTTTCAATCATACCTGATCCAACCACCTTCTTTGTGTTATTATCTCCAAGTGTAACCTTGCATCCACTTCTGCCTTCCAGCGTTATGAATTGAGATGTATCTCTAGTCATATGCTTTGAACATTCGCTGTCCATGTACCATATGCTCACACAAGATCTTGTGTGAGTGCGACCCTGCAAAATTATCAAATGTTAGACTTGAGAACCCAAATGAGTTTAGGTTCATCTTTTAGCAATTTATAATCAAATGCATGTATGAAATATCTAGGTTTAGGCATCTTAGGTCTCCACAGCAAATTAGTTTTAATCTCCAAAGTACAGGTGTGAGCTATATGTCAAAACAATCCACAATTATTATATTTTACATTAGAAAATGGATTCCTAAGTCTTCTAACATTCATCTGTCTTTTCAGGGATTGCATAAATTTAGGATATAAAATAGGACTAGTAAAATCTTTAAGTTTAGGTGGCATCCTATTATCCTCGAGAGCTTTTATCATTAATTTGTAAAATGAATTCATATCTTCCAAAATTCTGTTTGTATAATTGCTTCTATAAAGTTTGCTCTCAAATTCATCCTTAAAATTCTTAAAATCTTTCTCGAGCTCTACATAGGATGATTTTAAATTCTCATTATTTTTATTCAAGTCATCAAACTCATCAAGTAATTTCATGTGGTTGTTATCAATCAAAGCATGATCTTTCCTAAGGATTTCATGTTCCTTTTTAAGTTCTTCAAATTTTAGACTTAGACTAGCATGCATTTTCTTCATTTTTCTATATACATCATGCATGTGTTCATAAACTTCAAATAATTCATCATAAGTTAAGTCACATACCTCTTCTTGAGTGATCAAGATTGTCAGCTATTAAGCACAAATTAGTGACTTCTTCTTCTTTTTCAGTCTTTGATGAATCTGAAGCTGAGTCCTCCCAGAAAGCTTTTTGAAACTTCTTTCTTCCCTTCTTTATAGTAGGTTTCTCCTCTATCTTTTCCTTGCTAGGATTGGCTTTGAGTTTAGGGCAATCTATCTTTATATGTCCAGGTTTTCTGCACTCATAGAAAATAACTTCATTTGAAACCTTGTTATTTCCATTGAATTTACCTCTATTCCATTGCTGGTGTTTCTTCTACTTCCTTTTCAAAAAGTTTCTAAATTGTCTAGTCATTAAAGCGATGTCTTCTTCATCCTCAGGTTGTGAGTGTTCACTCTCAGACTCTTCCACATTCAGTGTTATGTTCTTTTCCCTTCGTGGTTCACCTGTATCAATCTTTCTTTGGCAAACTCCTTACTCGTAAACAATAAGTGAACCAAAAAGATTGTGAATAGAATAAATGTTTAAATCTTTAGACTCTATAATTATAGTAATTTTAGCATCATAAGCAGTAGGTAAAAAACGAAGAATCTTATTAACCATTTCAGCATTCGTTAGTTCACTACCAAGTGCATGCAAAGAGGTGACTATTTGAATAAATCTTGTGTACATATCAGAAATGGATTTATTAGGTTTCATGCGAAACAGTTCATAATCATGCAACAAGATATTAAGTCTAGATTATTTAACTTCATTAGTCCCCTCATATGTTATACAAAGTCTATCCCATATATCCTTTTCACTTTTGTAAGTGGAAACCCGCATGTAGTCTTCTGATTTTAAAGCACAAAAGAAACTATTCAAGCATTTAGCGTTTAGTTGTGCTAAGTTACATTCTTCTACAGTCCAGTTTACAAAAGGTGTTTCAACTCTAACTCCATCAACTAATCTAGCTAATTTTGTATATCCTTCCTGGACTAAGATCCACATACGATAATCAAGTGATTGTAAGAAAGTAGAAGTGCGTGTTTTCCAAAAATCAAAAGGTATTTTTTCAAATAGTGAAGGTCTAGTAATAGAGTAACCCTTAAGTGTGTTTCGATTTCCAAATGTAGCCATCTACGTTAATCAAAAAGTAATTTAAACTTATCTTTTTAAAACTAAGCTCTGATACCACTTGTTGAGTCTAGTGAATAGGTTGTTAAACCTAAGTTAATGTTTCACGACTATCAAGAGGGGGGGATGAATTGATAGTTAAAAATTATCCCTCTTTTAGATAAGTTGAATCGAAAATAAATTTAATGAATTTTTATAAAAAGTTTTTCAACCACAACTTTTTAAACAGTAAAATGCGGAAAATAAAAAAACAGTAAAAATAAATGACACAAGATTTATAGTGGTTCGGTCTAAACCAGACCTACATCAACTTCCCAGAGGCACCCTCTAAGTATTGAACTAATACCAATAGTGTCTCTCCTTTTGCACCCACAACAAGGCGGAGAAGCCTTTACAAACACTCTTTCCACAACTACCCGGTACGGCAGAGAACTGTCATCCTTTTACACTATCCCTGGTGTTGGCAGAAAACCATCCGTCCTTTTACACTCTCATAGTGTTGGCTGAGAACCCTTCATCCTTTCACACTCTCCTAGTGTGGGCTAAGAACTCTTCGTCCTTTCACACTCTCCTAGTGTGGGTAGAGAACCCGATCTTCTTGATATATCTCCTCACAAGAAATGTAGAAAGAAGAAAGAAAAGAGTGAAGTAATCTCAAATCACAAGTAGGATATCTTACCTTTAAACACAAATTAAAGCCTTCACGCTCCAGTGGAAGAAATCCTTCTTTGAATGCTCTCTCTCACTCTCTCCTTGAGTCTTGTTTCAATAGGCACGAAGATCAATGACCAAAAAGAATGGGTGGCAGTAAAAATTGGACCTTATATAGGAGAGATAAGAAAAACTGTCCAAAACTGCAAAATCTTTAAATTAACACGAATTGGATCATCCGATACGATCGTGGATCATCCGAGACAATTTTACTTAAAATGTCAAAAATGATCCAAATGAATATTGGTACAAATTGGGTTCGTACACGATTATCATCCCGTACGAACTAGGTTCGTCTGGACGATCAATTATTCCATAGGTCGGTTCCCAAAAAGTGCAGAACGCCGCCAGAATGTGAAGTGTTGATTCACTTCATCCTGGGACGATTTGGATTTTGTCAGGACGAAATTTTTACAAAGAAGAATTTGTCCTGGGACAATTTGGATTTCGTCTGGACGAAATTTTTATAGAGAAGAATTTGTCCTAGGATGATTTGTATTTCGTCTGGACAAAATTTTTACAGAGAAGAATTTATCCTGGGATGATTTGGATTTCGTCTGGACGATCAGGACTTAGAAAAATTTTCTTAATTCATGATCGTTCCATTGCTCTTATAAGGAAATAACTGACCTGATAGTCCTGTACGAACTAGATTCGTCTCGTACGATAAGTACAAATTTTGTAAGATCTCCTTAAGTGTGTGTGTGTGTGTGTTTTTTATTCACTCAATTTCAATCACTCCTCAATTCAAATAACAATTTAGAGCTCCAACTTGCAAAGTATTGTAGCTGAATTTGATTCGAAGTCTTCATAGTTTGGAGTTCAATTTTTCCTGAAATGTTAGTACACACAAGAGCAAAAATAATTCTTCCAAAAAGTGTTAGGAAATAATTGCACATAAAATAATAATATTTGAAATCATCAAAACTATACAAGTTGCAAGAATGTAACATAAGCAAGTAGCAACTCTCTTAATAAGAGTCTTGTAATTGCTTTATGATTAAAACTGAATCTGTGAGTATTATAACTTCCTCATTTTAGAAATAATGTCATCCTTGACATTCCAATATATTTACTTATCAATTACAAATTTTCCAAATAGATAACTTTCTAGTAAATGCCTCCCCTAAATTTTCATCATAAGAATATGATTATTTCTAAACTATTTTACATCATAAGTCAATATATGACCATGTTCTTCTTTACATGTCAAATTAGGATGTAATTTCTTTTCACTCTCTTAAACTCTTTTAACTTTATATGTTTTCATAATGAAGATATATGAAATATATTATGAATATCAAATATATTCATAATATATGATCTGATAGTAATAATTTATAAGTATATGTCTCAATTCTGGATTTTGAAGTATCCAATATATCTTGAACTGAGTTTTTCTTCTCTACCAAATCTATTCACTCCCTTTAATAGACTAGCTTCAACAAATATAAAATCACTCTTATAATTCTACTATATAATGCCTAAGATTATAATGTTGAGTCTAGTAATTAGGTTGTTAAGCCTAAGTGAATGTCCCAAGGCTACCAAGAGGGGGGTGAATTGGTAGTTTTAAAAAACAAAGTTAAAATTTACGCCCTGTTTTTAGGCTGGCCGATATTTATCGTCCTGAAGTAACTTAAGGATTTTGAATGGATCATCCCGGCTGATCTTGCGATCGTCCAGGACTATATGATCGTATCAATCATCCTTAATTACTCCCTTTCAATTAAGGCATAATTAGGTAATTTCGTCCAGGCCGATCCGAGGATCGTCCTGGCCGATAATTTAAAAATACAGTATGCCTTAACTGTCTATGGCGGCAATTTCTTTCTGCTTTGAGCTTATCGGCCTGGCCTATACACTTATCGTCCAGGCCGATATGTTAATGACGGCTGCCTTAATTAAGAATCCATATTTAGACTTTCTGTTTTAAGCTAATCATCCAGGACGATATCAATAGGCCGATGTGGGCAAAAATAGAAATTCTAAGTCTCTCAAGTGTGTGTGTGTAGAGTTACTTAGCATCAGTCTTTTTGACCATTACAATTCGACTCAAAAGATAAAAAACAAAAGTACAGACTGACTCAACCCTAAACTTACGCAATCCTGAACTTGGCTTCTTCTTGATCGTCCCGATCTTCGATTCCTAAAAGATTAGAAGCAACAAGCAGTCCAAGTAGTGTTTGTCAATCATCAAAATACAAGCCATGAAAAATTAGATTTGCAACAATCTCCCCCTTTTTGATGATGACAAACACAAGTAGGAAAATAAAAAAAGTTTTCATTCAAACTTCAAAAATTACAAACCCAAAACCCAACAGCTTTTTCCTACACCCTACTCCCTCTTTTGTCATCACAAAAAGAGGGTCAAGAAACAAAAGAAAAACATCACAAAAGACTAACAAGCTGACTACAAAAAGACATGA
This sequence comes from Dendrobium catenatum, assembly GCF_001605985.2. Lineage (NCBI taxonomy): Eukaryota > Viridiplantae > Streptophyta > Magnoliopsida > Asparagales > Orchidaceae > Dendrobium > Dendrobium catenatum. The sequence goes on along the minus strand of NW_021319939.1, from coordinate 4,888 downwards.
AACAAAACAACACAAAGTACAGACTAAAACAACGAGGGATCCAGATCATCAGATGGAGGTGGTGGAGGTGGCTGCTGAAAGTAGCTGGTAAGTGAAGTAAACTGAGCATTGAACCAGGCGATGTCCTGGTCATGCTGCTGCTGCTGAGTAAGGAAACTGGTAAATCGGGCTACATCCTCAGCATAGTGCTGCTCGTAGCGGACAATGTCCTCGGAGTGTTGCTGCTCCTGTGCAGCAACGTAGGCGTCAAAGGAGCGGGAGCGGGAGCCTCCTCCTCTCTAGCCCCCTGACCTTCCCCATCTCTTGGGTGGAGACGAGTACTATGAAGTGTAGTGAAGGAATTATTTGAGTAGCAAGGAGGCTGAAGGTTTGGTGGAGTAGGATACTGAAGTTGGTATTTGATTTCAAGGACATAGGCTATGATATTGTAACATCAAATCTGCTCTAGGATCGTTCGGGCCGATCTGGATCGTCCCGGGATGATTAGTGTAAATTCCGTTCCAGATTCTGTCCAGAAGTTACAGGAATGATTTCCTGTAGGGATCGTCCGGGCCAATCTGGGATCGTCCCGGGACGATCAGTATATGACAAAAGTCAGAGAGCAAATCATCCTAGAAATTAATTATCGTCCTACGAAATCGTCCTAGGACGATGTGGAATTTGTTCAGATCGTTCAGGACGATCGTGCGATCGGCCGGGCCATCAGTGCATTATTTAGCTGAAATCAGCTCATTTTGAAGAGAGAGAAAATCATAAAATATCTAAAATCAGATTTGAGGAGAGAGAATGTCGAGGGCAAATTTGGAAAAGTTGATTTTCGGGCGACGCCGGGCCGTTTTTGTCCGACGAGATTGTTCGAGAAAGTGTTGTACGCAAGGTAAGGCACATTCCGCCTTTCTCAATTTTCAAAACGGTGCAATTTGAATGACTTTTCTGTCCGGATTTCGTTTTTGTTAGCGAATTTTGTCCGTATTTTCCGATTGGTTCAGTTTTTACCACGTAACTTTTGGTATGTTTCTGAGTTGCCGAGTGTGCACATTTTGATTATTTTCTGGAGAATTTTGACCGGGTATTTTTGATTCCGCGGTGTTTTCTTTCGACTGTAATTTTTGACGATGTCTAAAAATGTTGTGGCAGTAGAGTAAAAGTCTTGCAATGTCGTTGTGAACATTCTGTGAGAATTTAGTAATTTATGATTTTTAGGAAATTTTGTGTAAATTCTATATTTTGTCGTTACGCTGCCGGATTTTTGTATGAATTCTAAAATT